>NC_052477.1:16106375-16162647 GCF_009730915.1 Dioscorea cayenensis subsp. rotundata | reverse complement strand
ATACCAAACATGATAAAGTGATTCCCTTGTGTTACTTTCTAAGGAAAGTTGAGTACTTTGTGAAATTGATAGAGTATATTTTTTAGGATCATAAAGATAGACACATATTATAGCACGATTTTAGATATGAATAACATAAACTTATGTGAAGTAGCATACCTGGCAGTAGCGAAGTATTAATATTTATATTCATGCTTAAAGAGCTAACTACTCTCTTTCTATCTCGCTGGAAACAAAACTCTTCGTCTATGGGGAACTAAAGAGGTGCAAATAGATAGCAGAGAGCAGGGACCTCTCAATGGCAATATATAGATAGTCCAACCCATAATGTTCTATCTATATTAGGACCCAAAAATATATCCATAATCGAATTAGGACATTAGTTGAATAAGGATATATGTTATATTTTAAATTAATATCCATAATTAATATTATACTAATAGTCCTAGTATAATTCAAAATCATTGATGATGCTTATCCACAAAATATCCAACAGTCTCCCACTTGGATAGCATTAGCCAATTATGTGAAAACGAAAAAAAAATTTATTACAACTAGGAATATTAATTATGGTCATAACACATATGTATAAATGAATAAAGCAAAAAACATTTTCACACTACAAAATTTATATCCGATAGGGGGATAAAATATCATACAAGTTAATATATTCTCACTTTATATAGCATAACAAATAATAGAGGTTAAATTGCATATATATATATATATATATATATATATATATATATATAACAAAATATGCAATTTACAACAATGGGTTCAAGCATTCAAATTCAAACTCCCACTAACCCAAACATCCAAAGGCTTAACCCAAAAGAAACTTATGATTTTAAACTACAAAACAGTTAAGCTCTTGGTCAGTGGGTCTGCCAACATATGTTTTGTGGCAAGATAATCAATTCGAGTATGGAATTCTTGAACTTTCTCTCTTAGACGAACAAACACTTAAAATCCAAATGCTTCTAGCACGGAGCAAACTTATTATTTTGAGAGAAACACACAACAACAATATTGTTACAATGTATCACAAGTGGCCCAGAAATCAAGTTCCTTACTAAGAGTAGACCATAACAAGCAACAAACTCTGCTTTCATAATGGAGGTAGTACTAAGAGTCTGTTAAGCACTCTTCTAATAAATATCTCCTCCTACCATTATAAATACAAACTAGAAGTAGTTCAACTAAACAACTTCTAAACTTCTCAAGTATCTCTATAAAGAGTTAACCCACAAATGAAACATCAGGACAATTACAAACTTAAGCATTCATTAGATTGCCATCACTAGAAGCATATGGTCCTTTTACATCTGAGCTCTCTTTCTTTCCATACTTTTATGGTCACTGTAATTTAGAAAGCTTATTGCTTTTCTGAACTAGTGCCACATGTAGGAAGTAAACATGCATGTTAAACTATTTGATGATCTTTCTTTTTAAGACAAACTAAGAATTCCACATGACCTATTACTAGAAATCTGGATACCCAAATAATTGGTTCATCACCAAGGTCCTTCATATCAAAGTGGCCATACAATATTATTTATTTATTTATTTATTTTTGTCTCATATAAGAGTTCAACATAACTATTGACAAGAAGTATGCCGCATACATATAATTAGAATGTTTATTGTCTTTAGATTACGCTAGTCCATAAATCAAAATAATACTCCTCTTTGGACTATCATAATCAAAATATAAAATGTTTTCTCAATAATATACAAAGCCAAACTAATTATATATAACCAAACACATTGATAGAATTCATAGGTCATACATAATCATACACTGCTAATTTGAAAGCATGATAATAGCATCAATATGTATTCAACAAAATGGGCATCATTATCATGTCACTTATAGAGATCATCAATAGTGACAAATATCTATAATATACATGTAAACATAGAATCCAAGCAATCCTTACAAGACATATGAGTAATAGTAAACTCCCACTAAAACTAATAAATAAGGCTTCCAACAATCCCATGCGGGAGACATGTTTTTAAAACACACAAATAGGTAAGCCTTTAATTTGTGGATTGGTTAATAAGAGCTAGAGGCTCTTCTTCTCTCAAAACCAAATCTATGTTGGTTATAGCCAAATACAAGTTCAAAGGTTCTTTCTAGTACTTGAAATTGGTTCTATTGAATGTTTTAGCCAAAGTTAATCACATTGGCAAAAGAAGCATGCACTAAAAAACAAAAAAGAATCATTTAATATGCATGTAAACCAATTCCAATAACATGCAACCATAATTAAATGATTCATGTGCCCATCAAACAAAAGTCCTTTAGCCAAATTTCTTATTTATCATAATCCTGCCTATGGGTCGCGAACTATGACAAATAAGAAATATAGGACAACAATGCACTTTTAATCACAACACAATAACCAAAGTTGTAATAAAGATAAGGTATATGAAAACATACTTTTAATATTAGTCCCAAACAAATGCATGAAGCTAGCACCAAACAATAAAGAATCATATAATATGCATGTAAATGACATGCAACCACAAATATATGATTCATATACTCGCGAAAAAGAGTTATTTAACCAGATTTCTTATTCATCATGATCCTGCCTAAGGGTCTTGAATCATGACAAAAAAGAAATGTAGGACAAAAATGCACATGTAATCACAAGTTAATAACCAAAGTCTCGATACCGATAGGGTATACGAAAACATATTTGACATTTGCCCACACCAAAAGTGCATTGCAACATCAACAAAATCACATTAATGGCAATACAACAATAGGGTATAATTATCACTAATGCTACAATACATGCCAAAACATACAATTCTAGAAAGAACATTAATCAACTTCACACAATATTTTGTATAATTGCACTCACAATAGGTAAGATGACAGTGACACAAAATAATAATAAAACAATAGTGCACCATGAGTATGTATACAACCTTGTACGAGGTTATGTATTTTGCACTTTTAACACAAAGGAGTTTACACACAAACATGTAAGAGACATTCTCGAAATTTGGAACTAAATTCAGAGATTATACATAGGTTGTGATGATTTGCCAACTTATTAATCATAAGTTTTAGATTTGGCCAAAATTTATTTATAAATCTAAATTTTGTTTCAGGGCTTTGCAAACAAGATATATATGGCCAATGTCATTAACATCACAATAGATCTAAGCCTCATTAATTGCCAACAACACCATTATCAATAGTAAAGTAGATAGTAAGGTTGTTAACAAGCTGAGTTTGAGCTAAGTGGGCTAACATAGAGATGAGGCTAACTTTCACAATTTATCCTTCTGCGACCAAGATCACTCCTCTCCAAAAATAGCACTTCCTTGAGTAGGATAGGAGCATCGGTTATCTTTTAATGTGTAGATCATCCAACCTTCAAACTTGCTTCGATTGCATTAGAAGATGATAAGGGCAATATTATAAGAGAATCGAGAGATCAACATAAGTGTAAGTTTACTAGGGCCATGCAGATCCTACTAAAGGGGTTATTGCTAACATGCCCCTTTATATATATATATATATATATATATATATATATATTTGCTGCTTCCATCCAACAGAGAGCATGGCAAACCAACACAGTACTACTTTGTATGCCCTTACATTTACCTCAATGACTTTAGCGTTATTGTTAGAAAAACATAAACTAAGTTCTAGTAGAATGTATCATTTCAGACTCTAGATTCCATGCAACTATGAATTTCAATTTCCATTCATTTACTAAAAGAAACAAAGGAAGACACCCAATATGATCACAAACATTACTCATATCATTGAGATAATATTAAGTGGAACCAACTTGTGTGATCCAACAACATAAGGGCCTCATGAAAAATGCTTCCAAAATTCTTTCATTTATTAGTTCTTTGCTATAATAAATCAACAACAATATGAAATTTTCTTTGGGTTGAATATAGAGTCATTCTAAATCAATATTTTCCCATCCAAGTACTTCTTTAAACATAAATTAGTCATTTCACTTTACATTAAAAAGCCACTCTATTGTGACTAAAGATGTCAAGAAACATCAAGTAACTTTCTATATAAAAAATACCTTGCTATGCATAATTTTTTTTTCTAATTTTATTAAAAAAGTATATAAATTTATGTTTTTCAAAGATATTATAACCTAATTGTAAACAATAACACTTTTTCAACCAACATGAGAAGTTATTTCAATAAATGACTAAAAAAGTTTATAATATATTTAGTTAAGGAGTTAGAATAATACTATATCAACCGCTTTGATTTAGAATTAAATTAGTGATCACTCTTTTTCTTTTAATAAAAAAAACATTTTGATTACAAACCATTCAATATTTCAAGGTCTCTCTGAACGTATGTAAAACCAGAGTTTTTTTAAAATATAATATATGTATGCATATCATTAGATACAAGACCCAGTACGTATATATCATTATATACAAGACTCTAACAAGTCTTATATATATATATACTCTTATCGGGACAAGAGGTGGGTGCCCTAGTCGGAGAGGTCGTTGACTTTTTTTTGCAAAAGTTAATTAATTATATATATATATATATATATTAAAAAAACTTGTGTATTAATGTAGTATTTTTCTTGATGTTAAAATTGGTTTAAAAAACAATGTTGAGATGTTCATATGCTTTATTTTAATGAACTTGATAGTGAATTTTGTTTTAAAAAAAAATTGTTGAAGAACTTGTCTGTTGCAAATTTCATGTTGTAGGAGCTAGGGTGGGCCAAGCGGTCGTGGCCACTGGCTTTTTATAAAATTGGTTCCTTTGCTTTTTACAAATTGATAGTTGATATAAAAATA
The DNA here is from genome assembly GCF_009730915.1 of Dioscorea cayenensis subsp. rotundata. Classification (NCBI taxonomy): domain Eukaryota; kingdom Viridiplantae; phylum Streptophyta; class Magnoliopsida; order Dioscoreales; family Dioscoreaceae; genus Dioscorea; species Dioscorea cayenensis. Next base: position 16,157,820 of record NC_052477.1, on the reverse strand, counting down.
TTATTTGGCTTTGACTTTTACAAATTTATATATGTTGCATAAAAAATTATATTTTTGAAAAGTATTTGTAAAAATCTATTGTTTTGGCCCTTTAATTTTTTTTTATAAATTAACATATATGGTATAAAAATTATAATATTAAAAAAATATTTGTAAAAATATAAAATTTGGAGCTCTAAATTTTTACAAATTGTTATTTATGGTATAAAAAATTATATTTTAAGAAATATATGTATTGACAAATTGCAAGCTCAATAAGCAACTATGCTTTGGACTTTGATCTCGAGTCCTCTAGTATTTTTAAAAAAATATTTGGAAATATTTAAAGTTTGACACCTTGGTATATATATAATATTTTTACAAATTGGTATATATGGTATGAAAAATTATATTTTTAAAAATATTTATAAAATTCTATTATTTGGCCCCTTGCTTTTTACAAATTGGTATATATGGTGTTAAAATTTCTATTTATGTAAAAGAAGTATTTATGGATTAATTTAATAAGCCAGTGCACTAATTAACTATTAAAGAAGTAAAATAGATAAATTGTTATGAAACATTAATTTTATAGGATGTCTATTAATGTATAACTCTATCTTTCCCCAAACTCCCAAACCACTTCATCACTAAACTTCTAAAACTCTAATAAATTTACTTCATCTCATGTCTCTTCCTCTTCCCATATTTATGAGGAACTTTAATAATGAGCAACTTTTATATTCCTCTTAGCCTATAAATAGAGGCTTTGTAATCGTGTATATGACACCGATATAATAAATAAGAAAGTTAATAAAAAATTGGTTATTTCCTTTCTCCACTTATGTATTGTTTTTGTTTTTGTTTTGTTTTTTTTTTCTTTCTTAATATTATAACACGTTATCAGCACGAAAGCTCTACCTTTCAAGCTTCGAGGTAAATTGTTTTGATCTTGTTTATCATAGATTTTATAATAATAGTTAATAGACTATTCATGTTTTTTATATTCCTACTTGCTTCACAAGAATTCACTTTTCATGATATTTGATTTTATTTGACTTATCTTATATTTATGTGTTAGTGTCAATATGTCAAATCTTGCGAAACTTGAAGTTGTGGCTCTTGGCATTACGGGGAAGAATTATTTATCATGGGTGTTATATGTTGAAATTCATTTGGATGCAAATGGTCTTGGAGGCAAAATCAAAGAAGGGAATAAAGCATCCAAACCAAGATAAGGCCAAAGCCATGATCTTTCTTCGTTACCATCTCCATGAAGGATTGAAAACTGAATACCTTACGGTGAAAGACCCACTTATTCTCTTGAATAATCTAAAAGAAAGATATGACCACCAGAAACTGTAATTCTTCCAAAAGCTCGAGTGACTGGATGCATTTGCGATTGCAAGATTATAAAACTGTTAGTGAGTATAATTTCAGCAATATTTAGAATCAGTTCTCAATTAAAATTATGTGGAGAAAAAATTGATGAAGAATCATGAGTCTCTTCCTACCGGTTCAACTCCATTCCCATAAGTGAATGTGACGACACACAGTAACTACAATTATGGACAAACTCGTGGTCGTGGCCGTGGTCATGGCCATAGTCGTGGTTATGGACATGGAAATAATCGAGTTTATTATCGTAATGGTCATTCAAAGAATCCATCTTCCCACTTGAAGTGGAAAAATAAGGAAGAGAAAAAGGAAAAGTAAAAAGGTGGGCAAACTAGTAAACATGTGGATAATCCATGCTAACGTTGTGGTGGCAAAGGTCATTGGTCTCATACCTGTCGTAAGCCAAAACATCTTGTTGATCTCTTACCAAGAATCACTCAAAAATAAAGAGAAAAAGATCGAGACAAATATTTCTTATAAAGATGATCTTGATCATAGCCATATTGATAATACTCATTTGGATATTGCTGACTTCCCGATCGATCTTGAAGAGAATTTAATTAGTGATGAGAGTATGATCTTAAATAAATAAATAAATAAACAAATAAATTTTTATTTCTTATTAATATCAAGTGTGTTTTTCTTTTACAAAGACAATGAATAACTTATTTAGTTGTTTTCATATTTATTTTTTTAATTAGCATTTTCTAGTGTTGATTTCCTTTTCTTGTTATGTTTTAATGAAGTATGAGTATCCATTTGGTTAACAACAACATCAATGATGAAAATATGTGTCTTGTTGATAGTAGAACGACTCACACCATACTTATAAAAAAATACTTCTCTTATTTAGTAATGCAAGAAGCCAATGTCAACACTACATTAGGTAGTACAAAGTTAATTGAAGGCTCTGGAAGAGCTAATTTGTCATTACCTAGAGGAACAAAATTTAATATCAATAATGCATTATATTCTACCAAGTCTCAAAGAAACTTTCTAAGTTTCAAAGATATTCGCCGAAATGGATATCATATTAAGACAACAAATGAGGAAAGTATTGAATATCTTTATATTACAAGTTTGATCTCAGCTAAAGAACACATATTGGAAAAATTACCTGCATTTTCCTCTGGTTTGTATTACACATATATTAGTATCACTGAAACATATGTTACCATAAATCACGAGCTTACAAATACATTTATTATTTAGCATGACTAGTTGGGCCATCCTGGATCAATTATGATGTGAAAAATAATTGAGAATTCATATGGACATTCGTTAAAGAACCAGAAGATTCTTCAATCTAAAGATTTTGCATGTGTTGTTTGTTATCAAGGAAAGTTAATTATTCGACCATCACCGGCAAAAATAGAAAATGAGCATCTTGTATTTTTGGAATGTATACAAGGTGATATTTGTGGGCTAGTAGACCCACCATGTAGACCATTTAGATATTTTATGATTTTAATTGATGCATTAGTTAGATGGTCCCATATATGTTTATTATCAACACGCAACCAAGCATTTGCTAGATTTCTTGCTTAATTAATTCGATTATGAGTGCAATTTTCTAATTATACAATTAAGAAAATACGCCTTGATAATACTAGTAAATTTACTTCTCAAACTTTTAATGACTATTGTATGTCCATTGGAATTAATGTTGAACATCCTGTAGCACATGTTCATACACAGAATGGTCTTGCAGAATCACTCATCAAGCATTTGCAATTAATTGCAAAGGCCATTGCTTATGAGAACAAAACTCTCAATATCTTGTTGGGGGCATGTTATTTTGCATGTAGCAGCTATAATTTACATCAGCCCAACAAGTAATTATAAATACTCCCCATTACAATTGGTTTTTCGTCAAAAACCTAATATTTCTCATCTAAGAATTTTTGGATGTGTGGTTTATGTTCCATTACTCCACCATAACACATTTAGATGAGCCCTCAAAGGCGGTTAGGAATTTATGTTGGGTATGAGTCTATATCTATAATAAAATATCTAGAACCATTAACATGAGACTTATTCAAAAGCTCGATTTGCTGATTGTCATTTTGATGAATTAGTTTTCCCAACATTAGGCGGAGAAAATAAACAATTGGTAAAAGAAATTAGTTGGAATGAATTATTATTATTTTATCTTGATCCTTGTACTAAATAATGTGAACTAGAAGTTCAAAAGATAATTCATTTAAAAAGTTTAGCTGAACAACTGCCAGATGCATTTACTGACCCAAAGAAAGTGACTAAATCACATATACCAATTGTTAATGATCCAATCAAAATTGATGTCCTTGTAGGATAAATTAATATCGCAAATGAATCCAAACCACGCATGAAGCATGGCAAGCCTATAGGTTCCAAAGATAAAAATCCTCAACAAAGAAAAGGAGCTAAGAATCTAGATGGCAAATTAAAAGAGTCTTTGGAACAGTCTCTAAGTGCAGAAAAAGCTCATGTAGCTGAAATTTATGAAAATAAAGAGATCTTAATAAATTACGTTGTAAATGGAATAAAATGGAAGCAAAATAAAGTTAATGTTGATAGTATTTTTGCATATAATATAGCGCTAAATGTGATAAATAATGAGGATCATGAACCAAAGTCTATTGAGGAATGTAGGCATAGATATGACTGGCCAAAATGGAAAGATGCAATTGAGTTAGAATTAAACTCACATAAAAATTGAAAATTTATTAGACCTGTAGTTCGTACACCTAAAAGTGTAAAGCCAGTTGGATATAAATGGATAGTTGTGCGAAAACGAAATGAGAAAGCTGAAATTATGAGATATAAGGCATGCCTTGTGGCTCAAGGATTTTCGCAAAGACCTGGTATTGACTATGATGAACCATACTCACCTGTGGTGGATGCAACTACTTTTTGATACTTAATTAGTCTGGTATTTCATGAAGGACTCGATTTGCGTTTGATGGATGTTGTTATAACTCATTTATATGGATCCCTTGATAGTGAAATATATATGAAACTCTCTAAAGGTTTTAAAATGCCTAAAGCATGTGATTCAAGTTCTCGACAACAGTATTCAATCAAATTAAATAAGTCATTATATGGATTGAAACAATATGGACGCATGTGTTATAATCGTCTCACTGAATATTTATTAAAAGAAGGATATAAAAATGACCATATTTGTCCATGTATTTTTATAAAGAAATCTTGAAATAATGAATTTATTATAATTGCAGTTTATGTTGATGACTTAAATATTATTGGAACTCCAAAAGAGCTTCAAAAGGAAGTAAATTACTTAAAGAAAGAATTTGAGATGAAGGATCTTTGGAAGAGCAAAGTTTTGCCTTGGTGTTACAAATTGAGCATTTGGAAAATGGGATTTTTGTGCATCAAGAAGTTTACACTGTGAAATTGTTGAAATGATTTTATATGGATAAATCACATCTGTTAACTACCCCAAAGGTTGTAAGGTTGCTAGATGTGAATAAAGACCCTTTTAGACCTTGAGAAAACTGATGAGGAACTACTTGGTCCTGAAGTACCATATCTTAGTGCAATCGGAGCACTAATGTATCTTACTGGCCACACAAGACCTGATATATCATTTGTTGTTAATTTATTAGCAAGATATAGTTCTTCTCCCACACGAAGGCATTGGAATGGAGTAAAACATATACTTCACTACCTTCAAGGAACAATGGATATGGGCTTGTTTTTCCCAAATTGACATAAATCAGATTTAATTGGTTATGAAGATGCTGGGTATTTATCTGACCCACATAATGGCCGATCACAAACAAGATATTTATTTACATGTGGTGGTATAGCCATTTCATGAGCGATCTATGAAACAAACTATAACAGCCACATCATCTAATCATGCTGAAATTTTAGCAATACATGAGGCACGTCGGGAATGTGTTTGGTTAAGATATGTAATTCAACACATTCAATAGACTTGTAATTTGTCTTCCTGAAGAATGACCCCAATAGTCCTATATTAAGATAATGCTGCATATATGACCCAACTAAAAAACGGGTATATTAAAGGGGATAGAATAAAGCATATCTCACCAAAATTCTTTTTCACTCATGATCTTCAGAAGAATGGTGATATTAATATTCAACAAGTCTGTTCAAGTGATAATCTAGCAGATTTATTTATTAAGGCACTTCCCACTGCAATATTTGAAAAGTTAGTCCATAATATTGGAGTTCGTCGACTCAAAAATCTCAGTTGATATTATCATAAGGGGGAGTTAATACGCATTGAACTCTTTTTCCCTTAACCATGGTTTTTTTCCATTGGGTTTTCTTGGTAAAGTTTTTAATGAGGCAACAATTATAGCATATACTAAAGGATAATGTACTCTTTTTCCTTTCACTAGATTTTTATCCCATTAGGTGTTTTTACTAGTAAGGTTTTAACGATATATTTCCTTTAATTATAGGCATCCGACGGGAAGCGTTATGAAATATTAATTTTATTAGATGCCTATTAATGTATAACTCTTCTTTCCCCAAACTCCCAAACCACTTCATCAAACTCTAATGAATTTACGTCATCTCATGTCTCTTCCTCTTTCCATATTTATGATGAAGTTTAAGAAAGTGTAACTTTTATGTTCCTCTTAGCTTATAAATAAAGGCTTTGTAATCATGCATATGACACCCATAAGAAAGCTAATAAGAAATTGGACAAATAAAGGCTTTCTAATCGTGCATATGACTAGAGGGGGCACGGGCCGTTTTTGCCCAGCCCGTCACTGCTTTAAACCCATCGAGTCGAGTGACTCAGAATCGCCTCGCATCAGACGGGCCCGGTTACGGGTCAAAGTTTTTCGAACCCGTTACTCGGCGGGCCGGGCCCGTCAACCCGCCGGTTTTTATATCAATTTAAGTATTTTAGAATTTTTTAAAAAAATGGTTGTTTGTAAGAATTGAACCCAACACTTGTTGGCAAACAAAATAAACACCATCCACTTCAGCTATAGAAATTTACCTGTAGGATGTGGAATATATATGTATATATGAAGATGTAATAAGCAATGGATGATTGGATAAATTACAAGTTCCCATGAGGATTAGAATTGTGTTTAAATTAGACAATAAATAATAGAGTTTAGAAGTCAAGAAGTTAGTTATTTTTTCACTAATAACATGAGAGTTAGACCAAAATTTAATAAAAATGAGACCATAGAAAAATCATGATAATTTTTAAATAATTAATTTTATTAAATAATAAATTATATAATATAAATAAAATATTCATCATCAAAAAATTTAAAGATTTGAAATCTATCTCTAATCCATTGTTTAATTTCATACATAAAAAAACCTTAATGCTATTGGATTATGTTGATAACATAATAATAAATAAAAATATTATTATTTTTGTAAAAAGGTATAAATTTTGCTTGTCAACTTTGATTTAAAGTGGAAGAATTATATGAATTTTGATTTCTTTTATATTAAAAAATATCTAAATAATTTAATTTAATTAGGTTTATTAGGAAATAAATTAAATGCAGGTTTTTAATTTATATTTAGTTAGTATAAATTAATTTAATTTGTCTCAACATTTATTAAGATATTTTCAAAATTTATTTAACAAAAATCATTTAATTATTACCTATTTTTTAAATTTTTAAAAATAAAAAAATATTTCCACTGTGCTGCATGTGACCACTGAGTCACTGACCATCAAACACTCCATTGACATTAATATGCATTTTAAAAAAAAACTATTAATCTCAACATTTATTAAGATATTTTTAAAATTTATTTCACAAAAATCATTTAATTATTACCTATTTTTAAATATATTTTTTTTTAAATAAAAAATATTTCCATTGTGCTGCATGTGACCACTGAGTAGTCACTAACCATCAAACACTCTATTGCCATTAATATGCATTTTTAAAAAACTATTAATAACTAACACCAACCTTTCTGAACATCTATAAATATAATCACTATTTATTTTTGAAAAAAATATTTAAAAAAACCAACTTGCTCTGATAATGTTAAATGGAGTAACGGCTCATTGAGTCATTGACAACTTAATATTTTTTATTATTAATTCAAATCATTTTTAATTTCAAGTTTGTTTCATTCTTCCTCTATATAAGAGGTTCTAATGCACCAATGACTATCTATACAAGCTCATATTTTTTTTTAAGTTTTATCAAACGATTCAAAGTGTCAAGCTATTCTTCTGATTGTTCATAATCTCTCTTTTCTAGGGGAAAACTTCTCCAATTAAAAATTTTTAAGATTAGATTTTTTATTTCATATTTTTTTAATGAATTGCATGCTAATAAGTATTTTGTTTAGTAAATTTATCTAATTACTTCAATTTTACTTGCAATGATTAATTATTTTAATTTTTAATTATTCTATAATAATTTAATGAGATTGCTTTTCGTTTTTGTTCATTATTTGATTTAGTGTTAATTTACTTTGTTTAATAGCATTTTTTTTAATTTTATGTTTAATAAATGATGTTTATTGTTTAAATTATTTTTTTGTTTGATACTTAATTTTGCTTGTGTTTAATTAGCATCATTTGAACCTTTTAAAGTTTATATCTTTAATATTGTTTACTTATTTAGAATTGTTTAAATTATTTCGTTGTGTTATTTAATTGTTCTTAAAATGATTCACAATGTGTCTTTTATTTATTATTATGTTTGTTATTTTGGCAATTTATAAAATTTTGTAATAATTGTTATTTTAAATTTCTAATTATTTTATTTACCTATTATTTTAGTTTTTGATTGATTTTTTTTTATCAACTTTAGATAAAAAAATGGCATCGCGTGGTAGAAGCATCGAAGGGAAAGAGTGTTGTTGGTTCGGCCTCGTTACTACCCAAGAGAGCAATGAATGGCAAGAATATGAAAGTCCGGCAGAGGAACTAACACCGTCTACTTTGCCTTCAGAGGCGGGAGAAACAAATCCCATAAAAGAATCTACCCCTAAATCCGACATTTTTAAAGTGCATTTTACAAAAATGTATAATAATGATGGTACTGTAACCCATGCTAAATGTAATTATTGTAATTCCGAATTTAAGCATAGCAAGGGAGGAGAGTATGGCACATTTACTAGACATTTGGAAAAAAAGCATCCTGACAAATTAGGACATCCTCGGATACAATCTCAAATCCGATTTGCAGTAGATGAAGGTACGGGTTCTCACTATTCTTTATTTACATTTTCTCAACCAAGATATAGGGATAAAATCGCAGAGACAATTTCTGTGGAGCACTTACCATTCAATTTTGCTGAGCGATGCCAAGTGCAAGAATGCATCAATGAGACATTACAACCGGCATGCAAAAAAGTTTCAAGGAGGACTATTCAAAGAACAATTTTCAAACATTACAAACACGGTAAAAAACAACTTTGTGAGTATTTTCGCACTACTACTTCTTCTATTTCTTTATGTTCTGATATATGGACTGATGTATTCCATGAAAATTCTTTTATGGGTATTACAGCACATTGGATTGATGATTCCTGGAATATCCAAAAGCGAGTCATTGCTTTTAGGGTATTCAGTGAGGCTCATACCGCTGATAACATTTATAGAATGATCCGTGGAATCATCGAAGAATAAGGCTTAACTTTTAAAATTTTCTCAATTTCGTTTGATAATGCTTCATGCTATCTGCCTCAATTAGACCTTTTAGAAGAATATTTTGAGACCTTCATGTGGGGGCAAATATTTTCATATTAGATGTGCTTGTCATGTATTAAACTTATGTGTGCAAACCGGGCTAGAGTCCCTGAAACAATTTGTAGGACCAATTAGAGATGTGGTATCATATATAGGAAGGAACATGACTCTCATGAAACAATGGTCTTTTTATTGTAGAGCAAATAACATGAGAGCAAAAAAGTTCCCGAAAGATGTTAAGACTAGATGGAACTCTACTTATCGACTTCTTAATGCGACATTTCCTTATAAAGCATTGTTGACTGCTTTTGTTAATGAAGCTTTGCCTGGTTTTAGTTTATTTGAATATCAATGGAATATTGCTACTAGAGTTATGGATTTACTTTCTGTGTTTAATACATGTACAAATTTATTTTCGCAAGTTTATTTTCCAACTGCACATTTATTCTTATATGGCGCTATTGATATTGCTGAACAATTGTGGAAGTTTAGATTAGATGCTCAATTAATTATGGGTCTTATGGACATGAAGGCTAAGTGGTTGAGCTATTATAGAGACATACCTCATATTGCTTTAGTTGCATTTGTTTTAGATCCTAGACAGAAATTAGAAGGTTTATCTGCATATTTAGAAGCTTATTATAAGTTCTTAGGGTTCAATGGAGGTCAGGATTCTCAATCATGGGCCATGAGTGAGTTAGAGACCCAATGGTAGTACAACCATGCAATTTATTCACAACCATTAATATATATATATATATATATATATATAATTCACTTTTAAGAAACACCAAAGCTATAAAATTCAAATATTATAAAGAGTTATATATGTGATATGATTATGAAGAAGAACACAGCTATAACTAATAATTAATCAATCAGTGATTAGTACAAATGAAGTTCAAAGTTGTCAAGCACGAACAATTAGTTCAGTTGAGTTGACAAATCATAAATCATCCTTCATTTTTGGATTAATTTAAAAAAAAATAATAAAGTTAAGAAAGAGCCTATTCACATATAAGTCACTCATAATTTGATCAATATGATAAATGGATTAAAAGAACTCAAGATCACACATGCACGCACACATATATTCATGATCAATAATAATAATTAGAAGTATCATTAAGCATCTAAATAATGTTGAAAATTTATGACAACATAAAATTTGGTGTATACAAAGCAGAAATGAGATCACATATAAGAAAAATAACTAGTGGCCATTATTCCAATTAAACCTATACCTTAATTTGGGTTGAGCTGGCCAATATATGTTTGACAATAAGCCATACAAATATAATCAATAGTATGGACATCAAATTCCACAAAATAAATAAACCTAACTAGAGTAACAAATTAAGCCAAAAAATCTTGAAGATCCAATCTTTAATTTTGATTAGAAAAAAACCCATAATCTACATCATTAAGCATCAATAATGACTTTGATCAAACAAGAAATGGCAAATATTATGACTGAAATTTCCACAGAAAACTATGAACCAAATAACCCAGAAAGAAAACAGCGGCATCAAGTTTCATACACTAATCCCCCAAGATCCATTCAAATCCAATGTTTTGCACAATCAAATAAATCTAGAAATAACAACTCAAGAAAACCCTAATCCACACACACGCACACAAACACAAGACACACCAAAATCACCATTCCTACAAAAAACCTATCGATATATGATGAGATTCATGAAAATCCATAGAAACTAGGAAGCTGATATATAGCAACCATAAATGGAGTTTTGACATCCAAACAAATAAAATATATATTAAAAGTAAAGTAATTCCATTTTTTATAAAAATTCCAAGACATCCAATCAAACACAACCTCACTTAATTATATGAATTTATTAATTGATTATCCACTCTAATACATAAGAAACTACTACCATTTGGGCGATATTAGCAACGTTATTAATGGAAAAATAGAGACACAATGCATTACACATATGACATTAAATAACTGCTTCATCATCATCATCATCATCATCATATTATTCTTCTATGATCCTCAATATGTGATCACTTTGTAGCTGCCGTCAGTGACGGCCAAATAACATGAAGAACAAGTTTTTAAGTGGGAAAACTAATAGTAACTTCTTGCACAGAATATAGAACAAAATAAGCAGTAGAAAAGCACCAAAGAGAGAGAAGCAAGCAATAGTAATTTCTAGAGTTGAGAAGAATTGTGGACAAAGAGATGAATAGGAGGAGAAAGTGTGTAATGAGGAAAAAGAAACAGCGCCATCTCCATGTCCCCAAGTTTGATCATTAATCTTCATGATCCAAGTAGAACTTCTCATTGTTCATTGGAGAAGCATAGCTTTTCAGTTTTCTTTTGTTGTTACTTTTCTTTTTCTTTTTTACATTTTTTTTCTCTATGTTTTAGCAAGCCACTTGTGCTTTAAGAATATGGTGTGTGCACGTGATGATGCTGTGCATCCACATTGTGAATTATTTATCAACTACTTTATATGATAAATGAATGATAAATAGAGGCTAAAAGATTATTATTGAGACAGTAAACAATGATCAAAGAGATTGTACAAATAGTATTACCTACTAGTGATATCAAGTGATCAAAACCCTCACTGAGCTTCCAAAAGCCTCACTCGAATGAAATCGGGATTCAATTTTTTGTTTATACTATAACACACTTGAGACAGGTGTTAGCTTTACAAGTAAACGTATCATTGAGCGTACATGTAAACATCACCAGAAACACTGAATCATTGAACATATAAGAAGAATATTATCTCTTTAATTAGATTTTAGTAGAACGGGAATAAAAATCTTTGCTAGTAAATCTAGGTTGTCTTGGACAAAAGATATGTCAAGAAGCTTCATAGTATTACTCTTGATTATGCAAGACAAAAATAACTGTATAAATTTAAATGTGAATTCTCATTTTAGCTTTTGCATAACACTTTCCTGTAAAGAAAATCTCGTCATTTCAGTTTTCTTGCTAATCCAATCTGGAACCAATTCTTCTAACAAGCACAGTTGCTTTTCTACTTCACCTGAAATTGAAGACACAATTTACAGATATTAACAATTGACAGAAATACAGAACTTACACAACAAGAAAAACATGCACAACAAGATGTTGGTCAGGAATATATAATTTTACTTGAATTCTCAATCTCGAGGTTAATTGTGATTATCTTGTGGATGATAATCACAAGAAGAAATTATCATTGTAATCCAAATTGTTTATTTCTTCGACTTCTCTATCAGAATGTAATATTTGAGTGTGCAAGGGAAAACCAAGTCATTGACTAACATCTTACATGTGCAAAAGATCTAAAATGAAGAATGAAGGGAAAAAAATAGTAGAAATGTTTCTTTTCCTCCAATTGTAAAATTATAAAATCCAGAAGTATGTCTTGAAAATTTTTTTAGCTTATTCCATGTTCATCAACGCCAGAAGACCAATAAATATCCTTTATCAGCTCTATATCAAATATATAATCATTAAAAACAATATGAAGGCAACTACAAAAAAGGTGACAAAATCATCTATGATTTAGGTGTTGTAAAAAATCATTGCAACCCAATGGTCAATAATACAATTATAACGTAAATTAACATTTTGAGATTGAATGGCAATAATATCTTGATATTTCTAATTAGGCAAACATATCTTCACATGGTAAAAAATGTTTCTACAAAAAACAAGAGTAAATTGAAAAGATATAAAGTTAACTCTTTTTGCTCATTTCTACATAGTGGCGCAAAAGAAAGAAAGGAAATGAAAGCCGCAACCAAGCTTCCCCTGAAAAATCATAAGTGAATTCTCCATGTAGAGGGGGAATTCATAAAAACAAAAATAATAGATATACATAAAAAGGGAGATAACTAACAAGAACTGCAGCATATCAGGAGTTTTTCTTCTAACACATGAAACTAAACATGCATGAAACTATGTAAGTACAAATTACCCATCAAGCAAAAGAAGCACACCTCATTCTCATATTCTCCATGTACAGATTACCTTATTCTTTTGTGGAGTTCATCCATATAGGGGATTTTTATAAGATCATTGTAATCAAGGATCACCTGAATATAGAAGATAAGAATCAACAGTACATTCATATTCTAAACTCAAGATAGAGATTTTAAACTTTCTCCTTTGACTGCTGCACCATTTATTTGGGAACTTCAACTCAAACCAGAGTTGCACAGAGACCTTTTAAGTGTTTTAGGCTAAGACTCAAACAAAATATATTTTATTGTATTTAAAAAGAACTTAAAGATTTTCATATCCTTTGTATATCTTAGACACAAGTCATGCTTGCAATAGTTTTCCTTGCATTAAACTAGGAACAAATTATTTTTTGCAAGGATATAGTTTTTGCTAGATTTTGGTCATATTAGATTGTCTCTATCTTCCTATTCTACATCATTGATCAGTTTTTGGCTTTAACAAATATTGGATCATAAGCATTTATACTAACATTTAATATCCTATCAAAAATAATCAATGCACTTAAATTGATTGTGAATAAGTAGTTCTACAGAAAGTGTTATATGCCATTATTATTTGATTTAGTAGTGTTATATGTCTTACAGTTTATATATATATATATAAACCGTAACAGTAACATTGAAATGGATGCATGGAAAGTAAAACCAATGTATGGAAAGTATGCCAAGCATCACTATAACAGTAACAAATAACAACATGACATCAACGAGAGATTAAATCTCTTGTTGACTCTGTCAGCATACGTAAGACATCAACAAGTTATCAACTAGACAAATAACAAGCATATCTGTGTACACATGTTCTATGCATATATTTTTGCTCACTTTCTTTCAGAGTTATAATGATTCCAACAACTTTATCATGGGAAACAATTTGATAATACTTTGTAGAGATGTGAAATTAGTGATTGTATTTTGTGCTGAGGAGCAGATTTTACTTCTAAATACAAATTATGTAGAATGTTTGGATTAGCTATGTTTTAAGGAGTAAATTAATAAGCATTCAAACTAGAGATTAAGCATCAAAACTCAAAATATAGAAAATATCATAGCAGTACCTTTGCCAAATCTTTGGCCAATTTCTTTGAAGTCAGAGCAATTGAATCCCGCTCCTTGGACAACTTAATCTTCAAAAACCAAAAACAAGGGCAAAAATCAGAATATCAATCAACGAAAAACTCAAAGAAATCAAATAAGCATCCCACTCTCTGAATCAACAACACTCTCCCACTCATCACTCATTAATCATCACTCTTCCTTTTCACTCTCCCACTCATCACTTTTCTCCTCTTTGGGATTCTGGCTGGCAAGCTAGCCAGATCCTTCATCAGAGCATGAGTAGGGAGATGAAGATAGGGTTTGGGGAATGGAAGAGGTATTTGTGAGGAGTGGGAGATCGGCATCATGGAGGTCCGATGAGGCTAGCGACAAGGAGGTGTTGCATTAGGCTGCGATCGAGAAGCTTCCGACCTACGATCACCTCCAGACTAGGTTATTGAAGTGAATTTTGGAGAATGAGGATGAGGATCAAAGGAGGAGGAGGAGGAGGTATGAGCCAAAGAAGGTGGATGTTCGAAAGTTGGGAGAGGAGGAGACGGAGTTCATTGATAGGGTTTTCTAGGTCGCTGAGCTGGATAACCTTCGCTTCTTGAACGAGCTTCTTTCTCCTCTTCCTTTTCATCTCTCTCTCTCTTCTTCTTCGTTTCTTTTTTTAGGGGTTGTTTGTTTGCAAGGAATGGAGTTGAGGAGGAATGAGATAGGAATGAGAATAAGGGAGAATGGATTAGGAATGGAAGGAAAACTGTGTTTGGTTGGAGGGTATGAGAGAGTAATTCATTGGGAATGAGAAAAGTAAATAGGAAAAATATGTACAAAATGTCTTTTATGCCCTTATAGAGTATATATTAAATAAATAAATACATTGGCCAATAATATTATTTTATTTGTAATATGTTGTCATTATTGTCATAATTATTTTTATAATTAATTTTTATAATTAATTTTACAATCAATCTTCATTATTAATATTGTTGTTTTGTTACAATGATATCATTTTATTTTTATTATTTTAGAATTAATTTAATTTATTGTTATTGTTGTTGTTGTTGTTGTTGTTGTATTTTTATAATATTAATTTATTTGTAATATGTTATCATTATTATTTGTTTACAATGTTCTCAACATTTTTCCTATATATATATATATATATATATATATAATGTTTTAAAGACAAGGGTAACATGGACATTTCACCATCCGGATTGGGCATTCCTCAACCAATTGGGCTGAATGCCAATCAACCCTCTCCCCTCATCTCATTCCTCCCACATTCCCAAGCCTGCCAACCAAACAAAGCATTGGGCCCATTCCCAATCCATTCCCAATCCAAGCCTTGCAAACAAACATCCCCTAGAGATTTTTTTCTGTGTTTTTTCTTCATATTTTAACATTTATTTAGAGTGTGTTTATATATATTCTGTTGTACACTTAAACAAATGTAACTATATTTACTCAAACAAAAAAAGTTTAAATATTAATAATAAGCTACATTAAAAAAGTGTAAATATTAATAATAAGCTGCATTTAGTTTGTATTTTATGACTTATCATTGATTTTTTAAGAGGCAGGGTTTAAGTCATTCCGGATTAAAATATTTGGAGCAAGCTTTATAAAGGAGTAGACCACTCTTATTCTGAGTTATATATATATATATATATATATATATATATATATATAATCTTAAATATTTATTTATTCATTTTTGTAAGTTTACTAGAAATTGTGGTTGTTGATAATATACGTTTTTTCAATTTGTGTTTATTTTTCTTATAAACTTCTTCAATTTGATATTAAGGAGACTTCTTCAATTTGTGTTTATTTTAATTCAATTTGGTTGCTTACAACGTCTGTTGGTTTCATCCAATGAGGTTGGATCATTTTAATAATTAAATATATATATATATATATATATATATATATATATATATAATATTTTAATAAAATATATTTTGTTTATTTATGCCGACCAAAGCATAAACGTCAACAAATGTCCAATTTATTTTGGCAGTTATAAAATTTCATTAGTATAAACCATTTGTAGTTACACAATTTGACCGTCACTATATTTAAAAATCAATATATAGTAATATTTATACCAATAGAAAAATAGGTGTCGTTAAATGCTTGATTTTTATTCTTAAAATCTTGTCAGTATAAATAGTCTATACCTACAAAATTTGACCATCACTATAGATAAGCGCCGGTATATGACAATAACTATACTAACGGAAGAATATGCATCAATATATATTTAATTTCTTCTGACAGACATAGAGGTGTGTTGGTATGAAATCCATCAGTAAATATCTTGTCTATTCTGACAGTTTTAATGTATTGTTGATAAAAACAATCTATAGCTACAGAATTTGACCATCACTATAGATAAAAGTCAGAAAAAAATAATAGCTATACTAACGGAATAAAATCCATCAGTAAATATCCTGTCTATTTAAACAATTTTAAAGTATTGTTGGTAAAAATAGTCTATAGCTATGGAATTTGACTGTCACTATAGATAAAAGTTAGAATACAATAATAGCTATACTAACAAAACAAAATTCGTCACTAAATATCTTGTCTATTCTCACAGTTTTAAAGTACTGTCTATAAAAACAGTCTATAGCTATGAAAATATTTGACCGTCACTATAGATAAAAGTTATAATACAATAATAACTATACTAACGGAACGAAATTTGTCAGTAAATATCCTGTCTATTCTGACAGTTTTAAAGTACAGTTGATAAAAACAGTTTATAGCTACGGAATTTGACCATCACTATAAATAAAAGTCAAAATACAATAATAGCTATACTAACATAATGAAATCCATCAGTAAATATCTTGTCTATTTTGAATGTTTTAAAGTACTATTGGTAAAAACAGTTTATAGCTACGAAATTTGGTCGTCACTATAGATAAGTGTCGCTATATGGCAATTTTTTTTTTGTAGTGTAACCATGTCAATGGAGGTCAACATTGACCATGTCGACATGAATTCTATGAATTGAGACTATAGTTTCATGTCTAGCCGTCGGTGGAATAATAAAGGTATATGACTTGGGCCACCAAGGTAAAATAAATAGATTTTGATCATTCTAACTCGGACCACCGAGGTAAAACAAATGGACTCCAATATTCTGACTTGAGTTCCGCCGAGATAAAATAATTGGCCTTACTATGTTTGGGAGATGTATAATCTTGGAAAATTATTATTACATTCGGAATCTGTATTCTCTCTTAAATTCTTTTATTCAAGAGACTTCTATTTAATAACTATCACACTGTGATATTTGATTTATATGAAATCGGTATGTTTTGAAAAACTAATATGAAGTGGTGTTTTGGTAAAGCATTATGGATGCGAAATCTATCTTTGGGTAATTATTATTGTTATATGATATTTTATATTTGTCGTGATTTATGTTCTATCCTTTTAATATACATATGTACAATTTTTTCTATAGATATATACTTGATATTGAATTTGAATTTTGAACTCTACATGATCCCCAAATATTTTAGTGGATTGAGTATTGGGATGTCAAGCTCATAAATTTGTTCTTAATTCTTTTTAGATCAAGAGAAAGTTCTGGGTTGTAATTTAGCGGGCCATCAAGTATTTTTCCCCCAGTGTAGTTGAGTTGTAATTTTTATCTTGTTGTAGTCCTTGAATTATGTATTTGGATCTTGTTGTATTTTTTGTTACTTGTAATTCGTGGCTTTGTTAGATTGTATTTTGATTTGAGGCAGGTTTTTAGGCCTTGCGCGCCTGCGGGGTTTCTGCCTTGTGGGTGCACGGATATTTGTCTGCCATGGAATTGGGTTCGGGGCGTGACATATGTAGTTTCTAAAATACCATAACTGCAAAAAAAAAAAAATGCCCCATATGACTTAACATATGGATTTCTCAATAAGCCTAATTTCTAGCCCAACTCAACCCATTTGGGATCAAAATGCCCATATGCTTACATGTATGTGGGAACCTATTTAAGATGCTTTTTAGGATTGGGGAAGAGAGCTTTTAATTAGGGACAAGTTTAGAGCCACCATTGGGGAGAGAAGTTGGAAACTTGAAGATACACCATCTAAAGCGCATTGGCGACTGTAGGAAGCCATCAAGGACTCAATGTAGCCATTGTGCAGAGATCTTGATGGCATTTTCAGAGCTTCTTTGGAATTTCTTCACTCATCTACCAAGATTTTGAGGCCAAGGATTTCTTAATGTTTAATTTCATGGCTATGCACTTTTTTGAGTTGGAGTTGTGTTACCCTTTCATGGGGAACTAATTTGTTAAGTATTTGGGCATGATGCACTATATAGTTAACTTGTTTTAAGACATTGGATGTTAATCTTCATTCCGTTGATATTGTTTTGAGATTCTATTGAGTGTTATTTTGTTGCAATGGATATCGATGTAGCTATAGTCCCGATTTTCCATTTTGATTCATATGAGCGATGAGCGAACGTCTCCTTGCATGTAGATCTACCTCATGAAGGGAGTTCTAAGTAAGCCTAGAGATAGGGTACTAAGAAGGATGCCTCTTTCAAATGCCCTATTCCTAAATTAAGTTTGCATGTATTTTAATTATAACTTTCATTGGGCAAAACAAACTTTATAATGTTACTTTGCAAGGAAAGTGATTGCAAGGCTAAACTTTGCAAGGAAGGATTTTAAGAATGAGGTATTTGAAGTGATATGTAAATTAAAATACCTCTAAACAAACACTACTTAAAATAGAAGTTATCAGTCAAGAAAAGCCCAGTAATTTTCCTAGTTTTAAACTCAGGTTTTAATCGGTCAAGTGATATGATTCCATTATGAAATAAGATGGGTTCCAATTTAAGTGTAAATGAATTTAGGCAAAATTTGAACAAATCCGTACCCTAACTACTAAGCTCACCACTAGTCCTAACACAATTTGACACAATGACTTCAAACGTCTTCTCAGCACATAGATTGATATCATACAAAATCATTAATAAAACCCATACCTCTTGAAGTTATGTTTATAGTATTATTACAATTTTTTTAATAATAAAAGTGATGGAAATAACTTGGTACCTCAAGAGGGAGGATATTGTATTTATTTAGTTCATCATCACCACTTTCATCCAATTGTAAAAATTTATAAGAGTTCAGACGTTTGATCTAATATCATGCTAAATAAACTCAAACGTAAACATAAAGATTTGTAGTAATGTAAGATTGATAAATTTGATCATGTAAGAAACAAAAAACTTTTTCTAGCCATTCATCACATCATGTACAAATGGTTGTGAAGGCTATTCCAGAGTCATAGCTCATATTTTTAAAGTTAATTTAATTTTTTAAAACAAGAAAAATAGTATTTTAATGCCAAATTACTTAATTGAATTTGAAATATTATTATTATTATTATTAATTATTTATTAAATTTAATGTTTTTAAATTTAATGTTGTCAATCAATTATAATGGGGGAAAAAATCATCACAATTTTAAAATCTAAAAAAGACCCAAAAATGATATTTAAAAATCGATAGGACTAGTAAATTTTATGAATTTATATAACAAATGAATAAATTCTCTATAATAATGAGGGGAAAAAGTTATTTATATACTTTATAATAACAAGTAAAAAAGAATTAAAAAAAATTCATGGAAATTGTTGGAGTCTCACATATGTTTAATACTAGATACTTGCCAATATACTTCAAAAGAATCATGTCTATTGATATGCTTTACAAATCTATGCAACTAAATATTGGTGGTTGAAAATGTTTGATTTTCAAATTTATATATATTGAGTCGGGATTTGATTGAACCGGAAATGAACCGTTGTCGGACCGGGAACCGGTGAACCGGTTCACCTGGACCGACAGGTTTTTTTTTAAAAAAATTCTCTCAAATGACTGAATGAGTGAAAATTGTGAAATCAATCTTTGAATTTAGTGCTTTAGTTAGACAACTTAGACTTTAGTGGCATTGATTCATTGATTTCACTTTCACAAATCACTGGCTTAGTGATTTGTTTTAATTTTAAAAGAAACTTTGAACTTTGAACTTTGACTAGTCAAAGTTCAAACTTCACTCTCACGACTCAAGCACTACTCAAAGTCATGGGACTTCATCTTTCTTCATCTAAGGAGCAAGGTTGTCATCAGGCTTATCACCGAAACCCTAGAGCAAGTCACACAACCCTCCACGGCGGCGCAGCCTTTCCCCTCCTCTCTTGAGTCTCCTGACTCTCCTCTCCCGCTTCCCTACATCTTCAATGCCTATGAGTGCGATACCTATACACTGGTCTACCCACAAACCAGGACACCTTCTTTAATCCGAGTCATCCAATGGCCCCGACCGACCATATCTTGCCTCTTCTCCTTCGAAAATCGTTCGGGTGATTTGTAATGTTGTGTTGGCCGGTGAGGAGCACCAAGCCAAGGTCTAGGCACCGAGCCAAGTTCATCTACTGGCAAGGCATTGCATGTGAGTTCTTCACTTCTTTGTTTTTCTGTTCTTCAGTTCTTCTCTAGTTTTTAAATTTTTTTTTCAATTATTTCGTTGTTGTTTTTGTTTAATGGCTATTTGATATTTAGAATCAGCATTCCATGAATCCATTCAGTATATAGCCAGGTTCATCCCTTTTTTTTTCATTTGATGAATATTAGTTGATTGTAATACACTAATATTGTATGTCTATGTTCTTCATGAATGAATGCATGGCAAAATAAAAACATTAGAATAGAAATGGTGGGATGATCAACTTAAAGAAAGAGCAATCTCTGGGACATCAAATTGCATAATCTTACAAATATTTTTGGCACACTTCTGTGACCTAAACCTGCAAGTACAAATGAATAAATAATACAAGAATATGAACAAAACAAATTCAGAGAGTTGGTCACCATTTGTTCCTGGCATACAATAAATTGTATTGATAAAATGAACTTCATGTCCTATATATCTCAATGAATATTGATAAAGAGCAATAATTAGTTAATTTATAAGAATATCAACTTAGATAGGTAAGTCCTAAAATCAATACCTAGGGAATCTACAATTCCTAGCAATTCTATATTGTCTGCTTACCAACAAAGAAGTTTTTCCAATGAACATCACTTGGCCCAATACCTGCACTTAGTGCTTTGCTCAGTGAAAGAAGTGCAATGCATTACAAAATTAGGCAAGAAAGAATTGAAAATGAATACAAATTACCTATGTTACATTGTTACATGAATATAAATATATAATTAATAATATAATTGCTAATATGAAAGTAGAATCATTTACTTAAATTATTAGGAAATGATTAGCAAAATCTGAAAATCAAAATGCCAAATGGAATTATATAACTTGATGCTTTTTATTATGAATTGTTATCTATCAGATTATTTGGTTTGGTAATGGAAAAAGGTAGCTCAAGCCCGGCAAGTGGAACACCATCATCACATCGCCCCCACCTACTCAATCTTCATTTGAGCAATCTTCCCGATCAGTCAGCTCAAAATTAGATTTAGCATGGAATTATATCAGTAAATCAAGAAGCAATGATGGGAAAAAATGTTCATTTGTAATTTTTGCTCCAAAGTGGTGAAAGTGGAGGCATTCATAGAATGAAATTGCATCTTGCCCGGCAAAGGGGTGATGTAGTGCCATGTAAAAAAGTTCTTGCAGAAGTTCGTTATAGATTGCAAGAAAATTTAAGGGAATTTCACGAACAAAAAATGGCTAATGAGCTGGAACTGGTGAATCCATTTGGGTGTAGTGTGCATCTATTTGAAGGTGACATGAATGAAGACCCAGATAATGAAAGTCTCCAAGATAGTGGACCTAGTGATTTATCAAGAAAAAGAAAAAAAACTGGCATTGCATCTTATTTTCCTAGTGGTAACAAACCTAGATCACAACCCACTATTAAAGTGGCATTGCAAAGCAAAGAAAGATGGCATGAAGTGGATTTGGTTATTGCTGGATTTTTCTATGATGCTTGTATCCCAATGAATGCTTCAAATTTATTTTATTTTCAACCAATGATAGATGCTATAGCATGTATGGGTTTAGGATACAAAGGTCCTGCATATCATGGTTTGCGAACCAACTTGTTAGAGGAGTCAAAGAAAGAATTGCAATTGCTTGTTGACATTTATCACAGTAGGTGTGAAGATTATGGATGCACAATAATGGCCGATGGTTGGAAGGATATTCGTCAAAGATCTTTGATCAATTTCTTGTGTATTCCCTAAAAGGAACATCTTTCATCAAATCTGTTGATGCCCCGGACATGATTTCGTATGCTTCAACCCTTTGAAATTTATTTACAGAGATTGTGGAGATTGTTGGGTGGAAAAATATGATTCATGTTGTGATAGATAATGCCTCCAATTACAAAGCCGGGGGAAGATTGCTTAATGACAAGTACTTCAGTATCTTGTGGACACCATGTGCAGCTCATTGTTTGAATTTGATGCTCAAAGATATTGCTAAAATTCCTCACATAGAGACTTTAGCTCATCGTGCCTCCTCAATTACTATTTTTGTGTACAAATACAAGTGGACTTTGAGTTGGCTAAGAAATATAAAAGGTTGGACAGAGATTCTTTGACCTGGTGACACTCGATTTGCAACGACTTTCATTGCCTTGAAGAGTCTTTATGATCATAAGTCTGACTTGCAAGCTATGATTACTTCTAGTAACTTTCTTGGTTGGAATGGGTCTAAGACAAAAAAAAGCAAAAGATGTTTGCAATATTGTCTTGGATAATCAATTTTGGAATGATTGCTTGGTAGTAGTCAAAATAGCCTCTCCACTTGTGCGATTGTTACGTATTGTTGATTCCGATGAAAGACCTTCTTTGAGTTATATTTATGAAGGAATGATTAGAGCAAACAAAGCTATAAAGGAGACATTCAAATATGTAAGGAGATTGTACCAACCTTATATCTCAATTTTGGAGGAAAGATGGGAGCATAAAATGCATCAAGATATTCATGCGGCCGCATTTTGGTTGAATCTAACATTTCAATATGATAAAGATACGGTTCAAGTTTTCCATTCACCGGATGTTATGGATGGGTTTATAACTATAATTAGCAACCCTAATATTGCTCTGAACCATAACAAAATGATAGTTGAATCTTCTACTTTTCAAGAGCGATTGGGTAGCTTT
The DNA here is from genome assembly GCF_009730915.1 of Dioscorea cayenensis subsp. rotundata. Classification (NCBI taxonomy): domain Eukaryota; kingdom Viridiplantae; phylum Streptophyta; class Magnoliopsida; order Dioscoreales; family Dioscoreaceae; genus Dioscorea; species Dioscorea cayenensis. The sequence continues at coordinate 16,134,565 of NC_052477.1, read as the reverse complement.
GGAAATACCTTGACCCAATCTTCTAGCAAAAATACAAGGCCAGGTATGATAATAGATAAATAACTTGTATTTTCTTTTTAACCAGAGTTTTATTGTTTTACATATTCAATTATTCATCAATAACATAAATGTTTTTTGTTTAGACGAATGGTGGAGGTTCTTTGGGCATAGTGCTCCTAATTTACAAATGCTAGCTCTAAGAATTCCTAGTCAAACATCTTCTTCCTTGGGTTGTGAAAGAAATTGGAGTGTTTTCGAGAGGATACACACAAAACGGAGAAATAGGTTGGAGTATCAAAGGATAAATGATCTTGTCTTTATACACTACAATCTTCGTTTGAAGAATAGGTACGTGATTTGTTCATTTATTTAATTAATGTGAGACTTTATCTTTTTATAAATTTTGATAATTTGTTTTCCATTTGTAGGAACTTCAACAAGAGCAACAATCTAGATCCGATAGATTACTAGTGTATTGACAAAATTGACACTTGGGTTGTTGAGAATGAGCCTCCACGGGAACCCGAACTTAATGTTGAGGATTTGGAAAATATAGTTGCTCAAGTAGAAGGAGAAGGACAAGAACAAAGAGAAGGAGGGCAAAATGAATTTGTCCATAATATTCATAGTTAGTACTAAATTACTAAAGAATAACTAAGTGACTAGTATGATTGCAAGTTAAAGTTTATATTCTATTTAACATTAATTTCTTATAATTTAAAAAATGCTCTTTTTTTTATAGATTCAACAAATTATGATGATGATGATGTTTTGGCGGTTCAAGAGGAGGATGTTTTGATTATTCAAGATGGAATTAATTTCTCATCCTTTGATGTCAACCAAGGCAATGAAGAAGATGAAATTCATGGAAATGATGATAATTAATAAATCATGAATGAGACAAGATGAAGAACTTGAGTTTTTACTTTTTTGTGGTGGTATTATATTTTATGATTTGAATTTTATTCCTTATGATTTTGAGCTTGTTTGAATTTGAATGTTGTATTTTAAAACAATGAATTTTATTATGTAGGAGTTTGAATTCCTAATGCTTGTGAATTTATTTGGTGGTTCATGCCTTCATGGTTGTATTAATATTGGAAATTTTGAATTTTATTATGTCAAAGTTGTGAATTGAATTAATTGATGCTTGTGGACTTGTTTGGTGCCTTGTTGTTTGTACTTTGTAGGCTTGTATTATTCTTGTATATAACTATGTATGTTCATGTTGAGAAATTAAATTTTATGTAGAAGTGGAAGTTATGAATTCTTCAAACTTGTGTCTTGTGGTTGTGGACCTTGTGGTGGGCTTGTTTGTTAGTCTTGGTTTTAATATAGTCTTGTCTTGAGTCTTGTAGACTTGTAGAGTTGTAGTTGTATATTTATATTTTAAAAATAAATTCAAGTAGGAATTGTGACTTGTGAGCTAGTAAATAAAATAAAATTTTAATTTTATAGTTATATTTCTTAAATTTCTATTTTTCACCATTTTTCTGATTTTCTGGATTTTTTTTATAATTTTATGATTTTTTTATAATTTATTATTTTAAAAAAATTAAAAATAATAAGAAATATTGGACCGTCCGGTCGAATCTGTTGGACCGATTGAACCACGAACCGGTTAGCCAACCGGTTCACCAACTGGTCCCGTTTTTAAATCCATGCCCATGATTGTGTCTCAAAGTAACAATAGTAGCAATACTAACAAACCAAAACATTATGGACAAAAACTCTATTGTCGGCCCGGGTGAGATTTTTTAATTTAAAAAACATCTTTTTTATTTTAACTCAAATTCCCAAATATTTTCTAGAAGTTGTTTTTCTTTTCCCAATGGTACTCTTCTACTTCAATTTTCATTAATTTTTCTCATTCTTACTAACGTAAATAATTAATAAATTTTCTTTAAGGTATTTTTGTAAAACAATGAAAAATATAATTTTTTGTTATAATTATCATGCTTAACAATAATGAAGACAAATTCATGTGATATTTTAAATGGATGAAAACAAATACATATATTATAAAAGGATAATAATAGTAACAATGTCAAAGTTACATTATGGTTGATCACTTGAACCAGCTACATTGGGACAATTTCGATAATTATGATCTTCATTTCGATATGGACTACAATACTTTGGTTGTCCACTTTTCTTTATGTCCGTTTCATTACGAATCTTTGTGAATTTTGGATGCCCTATAGATAATTGTCTCATTGTAAGATCAGAATATAAATATGGATCATTATATGAGTTCCAGTATCCCTCGTTTGACATTGGCTAAGACTTTTTATGATGTACATTAAATTTTTTTTTAAGCCTATGAACATTATCCACGTATTCCTGTCAATGTAGATTAATGTATGTGTAAGCTGCGAAAACAAGATGACAAGAAAAATAAAATGTTTGAAGCTTACCCCAATTATACCATTGCACTCTCAGATAATGTGACAACTACCAGCTATACTACTTGCATGAAAGAATTTTGTTTGAAAAATTTTTCTTCATGATCAAATTGATGAAAATAAATTTTGCATGTTGCTACACATCATAGAGGTAGGTGGTCATATGGCCATACCTTCGACTTTCATTGTCAAAAGCTTGAGCTCACTTCTCTCTCAAAATATTATATAACTGCCTCGTTGCCTTTATATCATAGTCTCGAAATAAACCATACCAATAATTAAAATCATGAGTAATTTTTTAATAACTTACATTAACAAATGTAAGAAAAGTAAGGCATCTTCAAAAAAGAAAAAAATAACAATATGGGATCAAAATTACCAAAATTTAAATTTACAACTTACCAATATCTTACAATTATCCATTGCATTTTTTTATTTTTGAAATGGCGCATGAAGTTTGTAGAGATAGGATTTATCCAATAAACATTAGGCATGAGAAGGATTCAGCCAACAACCAATTACTCCAATTGCTCCATTAAAAGCCTTGTGACGATAGGATATAAACATATTCTATCCTCTGGTGTCACATTTAACCATTAATGCTCTAAGAAGAAATGGCATTCATTTAACGTCTCCCCTTCCACAATGGCAAACATAATTAGAAGAATATTCTTATTATGATCTTATGCAATTATCATCAACAAAGTCCCTTTATATTTTTCATAAAAGTGTGAGCCATTGATTTGCACTACTGGCTTACAAAATTTGAAAGCCTCTAAGCATGAGGAGAAGCTCCAAAATAGCCTATGGAAAATAAGAGTATTACGTATCTGGTGAGTTTAATCATATGTAGGCTAAGTTGGATATCAATTATTGTCTCCGTATAAATAGTTATAACATTGACAACCATTTCAGTAGTCATTATTTGTCTCATCCCAGTTGCCAAATGGTGCTTCAATTGCTTTCAGCTTGCCAATCCATGCTTTTCTATATATTAGTGTGTACTAGTATCGATTCCTGATCTCCGCTATCAAATAGAGACATTAATAGATGGATTCTATTTAACCAACATCTCCATATGCTGACAAATTATATTTGAATCCAGCTTCAAATAATCTTAAGAAATTATTGCTGATGTGCAAGTGTAAGGACTGTTATATTTTTTAATCTATGAAATCTTCTTATTTTTCCGATAGGATGCACAAACCCACCAAGTGCATCCATCACCATATGAGTTGGATCTTCCTGAATTCTTAGTTGGATCATACTCATTACATTATAGTCTACCAACTTTTTTAAGAAATAATGCTTTATTGTTATTATAGAACCATCTTTGTTTTGAAACTGCATGCCTGTACGAAATTTTTTATCTGTCATTGCCCTTCTTAATGTGTTGGTGTATAATGAAAGGTATTTAAGAAATTCAATACAAGATAAATTGGAAAAGGCAACGGATTTTTCTGTCGCTAATAACAAGCTTTCCATCGTATAAAAATTTAACAATGGAATTAGTGATGGAACTATTCTAACTGGAATACTCAAGGCCCAATTTGAACTCCATCAGTAATTTAAACTTCCATCACTATATCTTATTGTTAGTCCATTGAGCATTCCATTGCAAAACAAAAACACTCCATCGTTATAAAAATATTCATGTTGGAATGGTTTCACAAAAATACCGTTGCTAGTTTTTCGTTATGGTTTTCTATTAGCAACGGAATGTTCTGTCACTATTATTCATATAGCAACGAAAAATTTTATTTTACTAGCATTATTTTTCTTTTTTGTTTAGCAACAGAACGTCTGTTGGTATTGTCCTATTTCCAATGAAATATCCATTGCTTTATATTCATCAACAACAAAATTTATATTTTTCCGTCGCTATTATTTTATTAGCAATGAACCATCCGTCGCTATGGTTTATTAGGAACGGATTTTATCTTTTGTCCATTACAATTTAATATTACCAATGGAATGTCGGTTGCTATTTTTTTTATTAGCAACAAAATTTTCAATTTTCTATTTCAACATTTGTATTAGCAATGGAATTTTCGTTGCTAATTTTCCATTTCCAATGGAATTCCCGTTGTTTTTTTATCATTTGCAAAGGAATATCCTTTACTATTTTCTTTATTGATTACCATAGCTATTTGCTTATGATGTTTTTTTTTTACACAACCTACATGATTAATCGCACAGATGATAAAAAATATCTTTATGAAAGATATAAATAATACAAATTTTTCCATACAAATACAAATAATATAAATTTTCCATACAAATGATCCATAGAAGAATTATATCATTAAGTAGAAAGATCCATCATTTGCTTCATACAAATAATACGAATTATTCATTCAAATGATCCATCATTCCATTACAACAAATGTTCGAGTTAAATTTTAGGAGACCACTGTACTATGATTGTTTTCCACTTTTCTCACTTAATTTCAATTTGTTTCTTTTCAATCATCCTATATTGATTCTGTTTCACCGAGAGGTCACCCATAAGATTCCGATCAATTTTTGATGAGCTGCCACCAGAATTATACGTCATGCATTAAACTAAAGTTATTTAATCTACGCTAGCTTGGACACGTCAGCATGGTGTGTGGGAAATACACATCAACATACACCTCACCAAGGGCTTCTCATGAAATGTTGATGTGTATTTCTAACACACCTTGCTGATGTATCCAAGTCAACGTGGATTAAATAAATTTAGTTTAAAGCATGACGTGTAATTCTGGTGGCAGCTCAACAAAAATTGATAGAAATCTTATGGGTGACCTCCTGGCGAAACAAAATCAACGTAGGGTGATTGAAAATAAACAAATTAAAATTATGTGAGTAAAGTGGAAAACGGTCATAGTACAATGGCCTCCTAAAAATTTTACCCACAAATGTTCCATTCTTAAGAATTTTAGAATCCATTGTTGTACCCGGTCCAAAATTTTGGACATCGGGGCTCTTTAGATTTTTGTGCATGCATTAGATGTAAAATAGTCATTTAGCAGTAGTGGCATCCTTCCAAGTTACACAGTGGCTTTTGTGTGAAATCCAACCAAAATAGGGGGCAATATGGTCATTTGGACCCTTTCTTATTTATTCTTTTAATAGAAGGGCAAACTAGTAAATTGTCATTTCCTAAAAAAATTGTGAGAGAAACCTGGCTTCTTCTTCTTCTTTCCTTTTTTTTCTTTTTCTTTGTTTCTTCTTCGGCCGAGCATCCCTTAGTTTTAAAAATTTCTCCGGTGATAGATTCCGGTGAATCAAAGCCCAAAACCTATTCCTCCCTTACTCGTAACTACTGTAAGAGTTTTGATTTGAGTTTTATCCCGTATTTTGTTCATATTTCATCATATTTGATTATTTAAAAACCTAGATCTAACTCTTAGATTATGCTTAATTTGTGGGAGATTATGGGCTTAAATTGAAGCCATTGATTTTGTGATTCATTGTCATTGATAATTGTAAAATAATTTCCTTGTTTGATGCTTTAAATTGAGAGAAAATCATTTGTTACAGGTAGGAGTTACTGTAGCAGTTCTTGGGTATAATACCAAATGGTTTTACTGTAGCAACAGAAACCTTCAACCATTTCATATATTTCTTTGGTCTAAATTGAAACTCTTCCTACTTGGAATTCATTAGTATTAGTTTCACTCCAGTTTAAGGTCGTTTGGGTCCAAAATAATGACATTTTGCCCTATAATCCTAGTGTTGCATGTTCGACATGTAACATGTCATTCACATGCATTTCAATTTTTCATTCTTGATTTTCATTGATTTTTGGATTCCTTGTTTGTGTCTAGGTGGCAAAGCATCTTCCAAGAAGAAGGAGATTGCATAAGTGAGCATGTCTCGAGGTGAGCAACTGGTTCTGTGAATGGGTTAAGTTAATGCACATTTCTAGTAGAATATGATTCAAATGCCTTTATTATTTAATTTGAAATTGACTCTTGGTTTTGTCATATTTAAATTGATACGTTGATCAATTCGGAAGGAATTTTCTTGTTATTGATTTATATTGGAAAATTCTTTATGTTTGAATGAAAAGGTTATGATTATCTTGGTTTATTGGAATTGAATTGAATTGTTTGAAACTTGAATTCCCCGAATATCATTGTGACACGTGGTTTTGTTCATATCCTATGATTCTGATGTGGGCTTTGGCACCATTCTATGTTTATGCCTTGATGATGTTGAGTTATTCCAATAATTGCAGAATTAAAGGTAAATTGTTTGGTTTGATGTTTAGGAGCTTGGGTATTTTGTGGCTATGATAGAAAGAATTGTGCAACAAAACTGAAGGAATATAATTGACAATGGAAGTTTCAAGCATTGAAAATATGTAATAATTATTTTATCCTAGAGTTAGAATTGATTTGAGAGTTGATTTAGAATATATACTCGATTTCTTTGAAAAATTGGAAATCTCTTTGAAGAATAATGCTGAACTACATATGTTGTATGTGCTAAGAGTTGCATTGAATTGAATTTCGAATATTAAATTGAGCATTCTTATGAATGTCAATGAATTATTTATCATAATGTTCTCAAGGAATGGAAGGCAACTTTGAAGAATTTTGATAATGAATTTAATATTAGTAAAGTTAATATTGGTGATTTGTTAGTAATGACACCTTGTTGAGGAATTTGGGCTTGACTTATGCTCATGACAAATTTGTATGATTATAGACTTGTATAAGTGATTATTTGATGATGTACAAGCGTCGTAGGCATATTGAAATCTTGAGTGTAAGATTTTATTGATTTCTTGGCATGTATAAGTTCTTGTACTGAATTAAATATATTTATGTGCAATATGACTCTTGTATATGTGAATTGGTTTAACTGGTAATCACTTTCCAGGGGGTGAGTAAATATATATTTTAGAAATTGAGGTTGATTATAACTTGAGCATTATTGAGAGTATCTGATGAATGTATTTTTTTTGCATCAAATTGAGGAATGTTGCAAAGATGATATCAAGTTTGAGAGGAATGTAAGAAACGTAGTATGATCATGCTATTCATGGAAGATTTTGGTATTATGCTTGAATGGTTCTTGGGCTTACTATTATATCTGGGTGATATTTAATGAATTATTCGAGAAGTAAAGCTAGAACAATCATGAGTATTGTGTGAATTTTAATTAAGCCAAATGCCAAGATTTGTTCTATGAGTTTCATTACTTTCCTTTTAAAGATATCCCAAAAGTATGTTCAATGTTTTCTATTGATACTATTGGTATTTACATTGGAAAAATGGTTTGTGAAACCTGTATTCCCAAAAATTGTATGGTTGGTATTTCTGAATCTAAAAGAGTTTTCCTTTCTAAAATATGGATATTTGTCTTGAATTTGGACTGTATGTAGAATTATGAGCTAAAGTCTTGATATATGATGATTATGCCTTCGGATATATTTATTGATTCACCAACTTTGAAGTGAAGTATGACTCTTATATGCATATAATACTTGTGTTATACATATATGTGGAATAATGATCATTCCTGACATGTGAACATTGTCCTTGTTATGAACCAACTGTTACATTATTGTGATTTATTATAATTGTTGTTACACCTACATGTGGTTGATGGTGATAGGGTTGTAACCTGCCTACTGTAGTTGTGGGTCCCCATGGGCCTACCTATAAAGGTGCCATAGAGGATCCAGTTTTGCTTAGTTTTGCTTATCCATCTCAAGTGGCACATAGAACACTGACTGGATGATACATCGGGATTCTGAAGTCACCATACGGAACCAGTGGGTCAACGTCAAGGATATGAGGGTCTTGATGGCTCTGAGCTTAGCCGCAGCCACGGCTACAGTTTAGAGGGTTTTCTAGACCATTCATGGACTTACTGTGATGCAGTATATTATTTGAGACTTCTTGATTATTATGAAAAATTTTGTGCAATGTTCCTTCTTATGTTTGGAACGAATGAGTTTTATGATGAGTTTCACAGCATGATGTTTTATAACTCATATTATTCTTGAAAATGATTGTTTTGAAACTGAAACTTTGAGTTGAGGCAAATGTATCATTTTTTATGGTTATGGATTTAATCTATTATATATATAAAGTTGTGTACTTATGCAAAAGCTTGATTGTTGAGGTTTATTCTACTTGGTTTGATATTCTTTTGGAATTGTGCTAACCCACCCACTGAGTAGCTATGGTTACTCACCTTCTTTCCTCCCTTTTTAGGTTATAGATTCTAGAGGTGTTGCGGCGAGGTGAAGTGCTGGGCATGTCTTATATTGTTCATTTTTCTTCATCTATAGTCTTGTATATGTGTATCTTTGGACATGTTTGTATTGTATAAAGTACATGGATCCACTACCCTTTTTGGATTTCAAAAACTAGTACTGTTGCTGTTTGTTCGACTTTCTTGGAAAACTTGGTTGTATGATGTCTTGTTTAACTCTTGAATTCCTTTTACCTAGTTGTTGAGTGAGTAGCTTCCTCTGTATATAATTGTACTCTGTAGCCTTGAATATTCTTATATGTTATTTTTGTTTAGGATTGTGATATTACAGGGATTTTGTTAGCCTTACAGTGACTCGAGGGTTGAGTGCCATGGGTATCCCTCTTTGGGTTGTCATGGTGGTTGTCAAGTCTTGGGGTATGCTGGTCGGGGTGTGATACCATCAATACTATTGAGTACAACAAACAAAGTAAACTAATACATGAAAGTACCTTCAATTACCTTGAATTCTTTTGTTTGTTCTCTTCTTGCCCCAATGTCTTGCTCTATTAAAACCATAGAAATTTATATCTATCAAATTAAATTGATACTCAATAAAAATTTATAAATATAACAATCAAAATTAAGAGAAGAAAATCAAATTAATACTTGAAATCATTTACTTGGTTGTGGAGGAATATTTGATCCCAATTTCTCCATCATGAAATTCATCATAATTTGAAATTAATTTTTCAGGTCACTTATATCCCGTATAGCATTCTTTACTTGACTCACATAATCAGTTAATGATTCAAGCTTTTGTTCCAAACTCTCAATTCTATCATCATTAGGGGAAGTACTCATTAGTGGAAAACTAGTGGAAGGACCACACACGGGGTCATTTGTGCATGAGGACGCACTAGAAGTTACATCAAATAAATCTTTAGAATTCACCATGGTGCCAACCCATATACATCTGTGCATGTAGCTATCTTTCCTCCAATTAACGATGCCCATGCCTCCAGATCAAACTCAGGACAATAGGACGTATTATCACTGTATTTCTCGGATAATGTAGCTTTATATTTCTCCTACAATAAGTAAAAAATAATTACCAATTATTACAAATTTAATTTTACAAAAAAAAAATGAATGTAACAATTCAAAACTTAATGTATGAATTAATAACAATTAACATACATGGATAACTTTCAACTTGTTGTCTAAAAAATCACCATTTCCCTTTGAATGTTTATGGGTTCTATAAATAATTGGGGATATTCTATTGGTCGTTGAAGCTCTTCTTCCTATGTAACAATTATTTTTAATTAGAGTAGACATATAATTTTATTATTGCAAATATATTTATAACACAAATAAAATTAAATTCATGAAATGAATTGAGTGAAATAGTTCTATACCATTAGTGTGCTTTGTAATACCTCCCTTTTTTTCAGTTAAGCGATTAGCCTGTGTTTTTTTGGGTTTGTTTTGCCAATTCTCTTTACTCCAAACAGTGTCAATCAGAGCATCCCAAATTTTAGTTGGCATCCAACTCCTTTTCATTCCTTTGCATTTCTTGATATCAACAATCTTAGTCACACCCACTTCTTGAATAGCTTTTATTCTTTCACCATTAAATGTGTCTTGGAATCACTCCTTACATGTCTTTTTCCATACTCGTCATACATTATGTTCCTCTCCTAAAGGCCAATTAAAATATTCCTAACATTGAACATTAAAGGTCATTATTAAATTTCACATAAATATTAAGAAAAATTAAAGAAATAAATTAATATAAAATAAAGTAAACAACATAATTCATAGTTACCCCAAATTTCTTCCACATAGCTTCTTTTACATCCTCTAGAATTTTCCTCCATGTGGCCCATACGCCAATAATTTTTTTTAATTATTTTAACAATAGTTAAGGACACCCTTTCTCTGCAACAACACTATGACAAATTAAAGTTAGTCATTAATAAGAAAAAGTATAAAATCAATAAATTAATTAACCAAAGAAAAAAATTGATTGTGAAAATATCGCATTAAATCCAAATTTCTTCAAACTACCTATCTCCAAGAATTGTCAAACTATGTTTTTTGTTTGCATCTTGTGGAGTGATTCTTTAAATAGTAGAATCTCTTGTTTGACGTTATATATCTTCACTTGCAACACCTTCACATGCAGCCAAAAACCCACCTGAATTGGAATCCAATTCCTCATTTACTATTGGCTCCATCGAAGAATTAGGCGGTGCTTCAAGTGGTGGCTCATTATTTGTTGATGGTTGAGAGCATGGAGTGACCATAGAAGGTGCTAATATAAGAGGTTCTATGGTGGATTGAATAGCAGAAGACACATTTAAAGGTGGATGAAAAAATGCAGGATTCTTTGTAGAGTGATTGTTGCTTGTTTTGATTGCTTGACTGTTACCTTTATTTTTGGTTTTGGTATCTTTAGTTTAACCATTGAGACCCTATATATATATATATATATATATATATTGTTAGTACTAATTAGATTTGGAAATCTTTAGCTACATATTCAACATTATAATAAAAAAATAAAAAACAAAAATTAAATCATATTGGCTAACAATAAATGAGATTTGGATAACAAAAACACTAACAATGAAAATCTTTGTATAATAAAATTCCTATATTGAATAAGCTAGATACAAAAGTTTTGCATCTTTTAAAAGATTACATTTACACCAAAACTAAAAATAAATGAAAAAATTAACAACTTTAGTTTGCCACATAAGTTTTACATTGAAGTGAAAGCAAAACCGTGCACCACACTTTGTCATGAAAAAACAGGTAAATTGAAAAAATTATATGAACTCATCCATGATTTGATAATGTTAATTTAATAATCTAAAATGAACAAGAATTCAACAATTTTGTTTCCTCATGAAAACATTAATTCAAAACTTAAATTGCATGCAAGAATTATTTTGTCACATGCTCTTTGCATTAAATAAACAACAAACTTGTGCTCCATACTTAATTAAAAAAGTTAAAATGAATGCATGAATCAGTCATCAAATTGGTGGTCAAAATTGTGTTACATGAATGCTCAAATTGAAAAGGTGTGCAGAATGCATCCACCAAATGACATTCAATATTGTCTCCACATTATAAATAAGTTCACACACACACACACACACACACATATCATTGACAAATAATTAAATAAAACATATCAATCATCATCAAAGTAAGAAAATGGATTTTCTTCATCATCTTCATATCCATCTCTATCATCCCCATCATTCCCATTGTTCTCCTCATCCCTGTCTTCATCCCCATTTTTTGCTTTGTCTTCATCAACCTCAATGTCATCTTCTTGTCATTCTTCAATAAATGAATTTATCTCTTCAAATATACCATTAGCAAGAACAATTGGGCTTTCAAGTCCCTCTGAAGGAGTAACATATGTAGGAACTCACACTTCATCTTCTTGATAAATATCTCCAACTAGATTAGTTGTACTTTCTTCATGAGTATCCTTTGTAGAAAGGTGAAATGTACTCCTTGTCTTTGTTTTGAAAACTGCCAACCAATCACGGTGATCTCTCTTATTAGAGGGATAAGGACTGTAATAAACTTGTTGAGCTTGATTGGCTAACACAAATGGTTCATTGCTAAGAAGTATTGATTTATGTTTAATTTCAACAAGGCCATGATGAGGATCAATCTTAATCCATTTTTCCATGTCAAACCAATGACATTTAAAAAATATAACCTTGTTTCCAACACCAAAATACTCTAATTGGATAATATCCTCGAAGACACCATAAAAATCCCTCTCATAGTCATTGTGAGAACTCCCTTTCACACAGACTCCACTATTTTTTTTAACTGTGGTCTTGTCGATAGTCTTGCGTGTGGAGCTTGAAACCATTTGTAAAATAACCTTTGTAACATTGTGCAATTGGTCCAGACCCATATGGCATCTTGATGATGCCAGGGTCAAGTAGAGGTCCGCCACTCTCATATGAGCAGATGATACATGGAAGTTACTAAAATTGTATCAAAATTTTATCTCTACAAGGCACTTAAAAACAAGAAAATTTCAATGAATTTTCCTACACATTTGAAAAATTCATCCTACATATCCCAACATTTCTACATATCTTATGATTTAGAAGACAACATATTTATCTAATTAGTTGCTAGTGTTTTGCAGTGCATTAATTATCCAAAAGGGATGGATTTCATTAGTTTCAACTGGCTCAGTTTGATCATTTGACAAGAAACTTAAGCTGAATATCCTGCTAATAAATGATCCATTTTACCTGGAATATTTTTAACTTTTTCACAAATCAAGTTCGGTGTATACTGAGTAAAGACAAACTTAAGTGTTACAAATCTAGAAAAAAAAAATAGTTGCAAAGTTGCTTAATTCAAATAGATGAAGCTTAAGGCAAACCTATTTCCGTGATTGAGGGTTGCATTAGTCTGAATACCACATGTTGTATTTATCTGTGGGAGAGTTAGGGTTAACAATATTGACTATTCAGCCAAAAGCGTTATACTGACATTGTTTATCAATTAGACCTGAGTTATATGTACAATAACAGAGAAAGCAAGATCATAAGCAAATAGTCCAACGCCAAATTAAAGTTTCAGTATTTTGTGCAAAAACCCAATTTTTTACACTCAAATTAGGCCAATTCCATTGTATTTATTGTATCATAATACTATTCTTCATCCATAAAAATATTATAATGCTCTGATATAGTGATGATCATCATTTAAGTACATGCACACTACCAAAGAAACCAAGATAATTTGCACATAGTCCAATGTTCTAGTATTTCGTGTCTAATTTTCAAATATATCTCAAAGTTCCAATATGTCATCAAGTAGGAAAACCAACATTTTACAGCCATTCTATGTCTATAAATTCAAAATTCAACTTTAAAAAAAATGAAAATCAAGATATTATTTGGTTTTCAATAGAGAAAATCCAACAGCATAAGAAATTAAAAACAAACTCAAACCAAAGAATAGTGCATGTCTGCAGCGATCCATGGGATGGAGGAATTGAACTAAATCACCTTTGGGTTTAAGAGCGTTGATGCCGTAGTTCTCCAGAGAGAGCTCGAAAGGGTTTGCCTCTTTAAGAAAATCAAAATGAGATTTGCAAAATGGAAATCAAGCTTAGGTTTAAGGTTTATACACAAACTACTAGGGATTTGAAAGGGATGGGACTTCCTCAAAATGGAAATCTAGCTTAGGTTTAGCGGTTGCTTGATCGTGGAGCGGAGAAGAGAGGGAGGAGCAGCGTATCTGATGTAGAAAAGCCGCCCCCCACACAGGAGAGAAAAGAGAGAAAGTAGAGAGGAGAGGGAGAAACTCTGGGGATTGTAGGGATTTCTAGAATTGTTGTTTATAATAATAAAAATAGTAATAATAGTAATAATAATAATTAAAGTAAATTATTTGAGAAAAATCAAAATATCTAAGTAAATTATTAATTATATAAATTATAATTATATATATATAGGGTGCGTCATCTACGCATGTTGGTCATCAACCATTGGATTGTAATCCAGCCGTCTTTAGTATTTAGATAAATAATATTACTGTGCTTATAAATAGTAGTACAGTGAAAAGTGGATGCATAACGTTTTGATTTGAGCCGTAAATCGTGATCATAACAGAAACTTAATCAATCTGAACAATCCAACTCTATTTCAACTAGCACAAATAGGTAAACTAAAAACCAAACACAAGTACAACATAACAACCTGTTCGTTCCTGGTACAATGGTTCAATAATTGTTGTTCATGTTGTGTTCTTTCTCTAAACTTGTTTCTCTTTGTCTTTCTCGACTTTCTTTTCTTTCTCCCTTTTCAAAATTTGGGGTCGTCCAAATGCCTTATCCTTATATATATATATATATATCTATTATATGTATATATGGGTTTAAGTCATCTCGTACATACACAGACGACTGTTAACTAGAGATGTTTGTTTACAATCAATCAGATTTAATTGGTTATGTAGATACTGGGCATTTATCTGACCCACGTAATGGTCGATCACAAAAAGGATATTTATTTACATGTGGTGGTACAACCACTTCATGGTGATCTATGAAACAAACTATAACAGCCACATCATCTAATCATGCAAAAATTTTAGCGATACGTATGGCAAGCCAGGAATGCATTTGGTTAAGATATGTAATTCAACACATTCAATGGATTTGTGATTTGTCTTCCGGAAGAATGACCCTAACAGTCCTATACGAAGATAATGCTGCATGTATTACCCAACTAAAAAACGGGTACATTAAAGGGGATAGAATAAAGCATATCTCACCAAAATTCTTTTTCACTCATGATCTTCAGAAGAATGGTGATATTAATATTCAACAAGTTCGTTCAAGTGATAATCTAGCAGATTTATTTACTAAGGCACTTCTCACTGGAATATTTGAAAAGTTAGTCCATAATATTGGAGTTTCTCGACTCAAAAATCTTAGTTGATATTATCATAAGGGGGAGTTAATACGCGTTGTACTCTTTTTCCCTTAATCATAGTTTTTTACATTGGGTTTTCCTGATAAGGTTTTTAATGAGGCAACAATTATAGCATATACTAAAGGATAATGCACTCTTTTTCATTGACTAGATTTTTATACCATTGGGTTTTTTTTACTAGTAAGGTTTTAACGAGGCATTTCCTTTAATTATAGGCATCCAAGGGGGAGTGTTATGAAACATTAATTTTATCGGATACCTATTAATATATAACTCTTCTTTCCCCAATCTCCCAAACCATTTCATCACTAAACTTCTAAAACTCTAATGAATTTATGTCATCTAATGTCTCTTCCTCTTCCCATATTTATGAGGAAGTTTAGTAAACTTTAGTTTTGCTTCCAATCAAATCACTAGGGAGAATGTTGTTAACGACGTCTTGACATGGCATGCCATGTCACATACTTTTTTTCCACGTCACTAAAGTTCAGTGACCTAAATAGAATTTTTTAAAGTTTAGTGACCAAAATAGGAATAACTCTATAGTTTAGTGACTATTTTTTGAGGTTGGATCAAGAGTAGTTGGACCAATTTTTAGTAGAACACCTTGTTTATTCTTTGTTGAAAATCAAGATAAATGTTTTCATCTTGCTCAGGTTATAAACACAATGTTTTTTACTATGATGGTTCATGCTATTTTGAATTGTTGTATAGGGTTCTTCTTAAGCTACAAACACACAATAAAGTTTTGTATCTGGAGCTGGTTTTGAAAATACATGTAGGCAATAACAAGGGAGACAAGTGCCTTCTAGGTATATGAGGGACTTGCCACAAGTTGGAAATATGGCCCAAAGAAAAAGGAAAGTGTCTCAATCTGATAGAAATGCTAAGAAACAACTCTCCAAGAGTGCACATTGACAAAAGGACTGTTATTGGGGAGGTTGCACATGTTGTAGAAGTCTTCTGTAGGCTTAGTTTTTGGAAGTAGGCATGTCAAGTGTTTTTGTCTTTTTTGTTTGGCTTTAACAGACCATTACATATGAACCAAGGTTTCTCGTCAAGTTGTTGGATGCCAGGCATGTCTGCCAATTTTGTGCATCAACTTGGGATTTGAATATAATTATGTTTAGTTATCAATTCAAGTAACTATTTCACCAAAAATCTATTTGTATGATTGTGTTTTGTGAATGTCATTTTTGAACATTCAATAGTTGATTTATTGAATGTATATATTGTTCCATACATTTATAAATACATCTTTACAAGAAAATTTGAATCTACAGTTACAACAAAAATCTGGGAAAATAATCAAGGATAAATCACACAAATAATCACTATACTATAGAATTATTCCTATTTTGATCACTGAACTTTAGTGATATGGCAAAAAGCATGTGACATTGCTTGCCATGTTAAGATGCCATTCGTTGCGTTCTCCCTAGTTACTTTATTGGAAGCAAAACTAAAGTTTAGTGACCCAAATAGAATTTTTTAAAGTTTAATGACTAAAACAGAATACTTCACTAGTTTAGTGACTATTTGTATAGTTTATTCTAAATTTTACTGGGTTTATTTATGTGTAATTAGAGGATTTTAAATTTTTTAGGGCATATATGTCAATTTCAGAAGAAACACACTTAAATTATGTAGCTTTGAATTGGGAAAACATCATAGTGAGAGACAGACAGAGACAGAGACAGAGACAGAGACAGAGAATGGCGGAGCTGAAGGTTTACGCAGATCGGATGTCGCAGCCATCGCGTGCGATCATAATGTTTTGCAAGTAATTATCGAAACTTTTTCCGAATTCGTACTCTGGGCTCATGTTGATTTGTTTTTTTAGCGATTTCTGCCCTCAATTTTCAAAGAATTTCTCTTGTGTCATTTTGTTGAGCTGAATTTGGGGTTATTGATTTTGGTTTTTAGGATGAACAAGATTGATTTTGAGGAGGTGAAGGTTCATCTCGCCACGGGCCAGCATCGCAATCCTGAATACCGAGGTTTCTTTTTTTCTTTCTGAGTTTATAATTTTTAGTTGAGTAGAATGGGGTTTTAATCTCTTGAGATGTTTGTGGAAAGTTTGATACTTTTTGAGGGAAGTATTGATGTGTGTGGAATAGGATCCATCTTGCTTTATTACCCAAAAAGATTAAATTTTTGTGTTATTTTCAGTGAAATATTGTCTGTGATTGTGCTCTGCTTTTACAGAGATAAATCCAATGCAACAAGTTCCAGCTATTGTTCATGGAAGCCTTAAGCTGTTTGAGAGGTAATTCAACGTTTTCTTGAATTTTCTTAACCTCTTGATTGTTCATCTTATTGAAAATTAAAGCGGTTATAACGGTCAATTTATTGATCTAACTGTTATTATAAGTAAGTGATAAAATATTGTGATCATTTCTTGAATTTTCATTCTTTTTTTACTGACCAGTCTTCTAGTTTTAAATGAATATGCACTGGTTGACTTCTGTAGAGGATTTTATTTATTTATTTCATTTTATTATTTTATTTATGCTTTGTCAGTTTTGATTCTGACTTTATAATTACTTGTATTCAATTGTTCCTGTGCAGTCATGCAATTCTGAGGTATCTGGCTTGTGCATTTCAAGGGGTTCCAGACCACTGGTAATTTTGCATTTGAGATGTTCTAGCCTTAATTGGTTCTTTTTGACTCTGTCTGGTAAAAAGGTTATTGTATTTATTATGTTCTCAAACTATGAAGCTTGACATTGATAAATAATTGATTTTAATGGTATTCATGGCCAAGGCTCATTGTCATACATGAATGCGGATATCTTATAGTTTTAACTGTGGAAATAGTCCCTATCCCTGGGGATTTTCAGGATCAATTAATAACGTTTAGATGATTTATGCAGTAATGTTTATCTCCTACCATGACCTTTTGCACAAAAGTATGATTGGTTAATGTGCTGAGTAAACAAGTGGAATCTTGATAATTCCTTTTGCGTTAACTGCTAAATTGGAGTACCAAGCAAGAGAATAACATGTTTTAGAACATTCTTGTCGGTTAATTTTGTATAAAGGGTGATTTGTGGCCACACAATGCAATACATTCTTCATATCATTCTTCTGCTTTTTGGAGCTTCAGAGCTTGCTCGGATTGATTCCTATATCCTGTTTTGGTAGGTATCCTTCTGACCTTTCTAACAGAGCCCTAATTGATGCTATCTTGGATTGGCATCATTCAAACCTAAGGCGGGGCGCAGGTACTGTAATATTTCAAAATATCTAATTAACAATCTATACATTTGTTACTTTTTCCTTGTTTAATTCCATTTATAGTGCCACAAATTTCAAAGCAGTTGAGTAGGCATGCAATCATCGCTTGTAGTATAGTAAGAACTTAAGAACTCAATTTCTTTTGGTACTTCAAGAGTAAGACATTGAGTGCAGTCACACCTTAGCTCAAGCTCATGGAAGTTATGGTTGATTTGGGACCTATATGGAATCACCTATGAACCCTTCATATACTTTTGATTACAAATATCAATAAGCTTCTGTAATTTCTAAACAAATTATGATTATATGCTTCACATTGAATACAGTATGTATTGCAGTGCTCATGTCCATATGGTATTTGAAAATGGAATTGCAATTTGAAAATTCTCATCGCGAAGTTTTTGTGGTGTTAGTTAATAAAGAAAATTGAGAGATTATGAAGAAGTGACTATTTATATACTAGGTAAGGATAAGAGCAGTCCCTAACTAATTCTGTTAACAGTAATTTTCATGAAATCTTCAAACTTTTTGCTAACATTTGCAATTTTTTCTTCAGAGTAAAGTGATCAATCCTGCATCAATCTTCTCTTTTATGAAATGCTTGTCGACTTCAATGTGTTTAGTTCTATCATGATCGATTGGATTCTTTGCAATATTAATGGCTGACCTGTTGTCACATATAAGCTGCTCATTCTTGTCCTTTTTAATTCTAAGATCATCCAAGGTGATTTTCAACCATAATAGCTCACAAACGGCAAATGCCAATGCTTCTGTCCTTGCATGAGCTATCACACCTTGCTTCTGACTTCTCCATGTTATCAGATTATCACCAAAAAAATATACAATAACCATGGATTGGTCTTCTATCAACAAGAATCGGCATAGTCTGCATCTATGAAATGTTTAGGAACTAAGCTTCCTCTGGGTTTAAATGGCAGCCCTTCTGCCTGGTGCATTTTTTAAATAATGTAGGATCTTTTCAATAGCCAATATGACTTTCTTCAGGATCATGCATAAATTGACTTATAATCCTAACAGCATAGGCTAGTAACTGGCCTTCCTCCCGGTAGTTATGTTTCTTTCATCAGACCTAGAGCATACTTTTGCTGAGATAGGAAAATCCTTCTTTAGAATCTGCCATTTCTATTCCAAGAAAATAACAAAGCTCTCCTAAATCTTTCATCTCAAATTCTTTAACTAAATTTTCCTTTAAACATGCCTATTCCTTTGCACCATTTCCTGGTAAGATGATTTAATGTACATGCACCAACAAAGCATTTACCATTCGGCCTTTAGTATGCTTAATGAATAATGTGTGATCTCCTCAACTTTTTCTATAACCATTTTCTCTTCATTACTAGAGCAAAACATTCAAACCGTGCTCTTGCTGACTATTTTAGGCCATATAAAGCTTCCTTCAGCATACATACCTTGCGATAAACACTTTCGCTGTATGGGCATCATGTATGAAGGCAGAATACATCTGCTTCAAAGACTAGTCAAAATGAGATGCTAATGTTAAACAAAACTTTTTTAATATTCATTATGGCCACTGGTGCAAAATTTCTAAGTTACCTATTCTATATTGTTGAGAATAGACTTTAGCCACCAATCTAGCTTTGTATCTCTCCAATGATCTATCAGCTTTGTATTTCAATGTGAAGACCCATTTGTAACTAACAGAATGCACTCCTTTAGGTTTAAGTATAGTATCCCATGTTGGTTTCTTTTCTCAGCTTGCATTTCTCCTTTCATGGCTTGCATCCAGTGTTTGTCCTTCATAGCTACTTCAACTGTTCGAGGAATTTTAATGGAGCTCAATGAGGATGAAAAGGCTCTGGGTTTAGTAGACAGTCTATCATAGGATAGCGAATGAGCTATAGGATGTTGAATACAGCTTATGGTGCCTTTTCTAAGTGCAATGGGTAAACTATGACCTTGAATTTCTTTGCTTGGTAAATAACAAACCATTTCAACAGCAGTTAAGTTCAAATCCAATGACTGTGTTTGATGCAGCAAAGAAAGTGTTTTTTTTTTAATAACAATGTATCAGTGAACTATCTTTTGGTGTATATTGACTTGGAAGTGTTTCAAATACTCTTGATTCAAGTGAAGATAGTTCAGTTTGTGGTAGTTCTAGTTAAGGTGTAGAATAACCTACAAATATACACTTCAAGGCTCTAACTTTACCAAAAACACAAGGGACTATAGTGGCAAAGTTATGAAAGAAGGAAGTGATCTAAAGTAATTGTAAAGGTGTATTTCCCCCCAAGTATTGAAGAACGACTTATATTAAAGTAATCCTTGGCATTATCTGATCTATAATACTTAATGGAAAGCCCAAATTGGTTTAAGATAAGCTGATAGAAGTGTTTAACAACTGCTGTGACTTTGGATTTATCTTTAAGCAAGAATAATTAATCTGGTGATTCAAGTACAATGATATGAATCAATGGCTGCCATTCACATTTGAAACTGGAGATGGACCCCAAGCATCACTATGAATCAAAGACAATAGATATGAAATCAATCTGTTTGTTATTAGATAACATATTTTGGTTAATTCACAGAAATCGCTATTTAAAAATCTCGTATCAACAGGTTTAAAAAATACAGGAAACAAACTTATTTATGAAGGAAAAGGTGGATGCCCAAGCTTACAATGCTGGAATCTAGTTTCAACTAAATTGGTTGATTTTGCACGTGTAGTGGAGTTTCTAAACAAAGATGTGTTTGCACCCCACTATTATCCAAGAAATATTAGCATTCTGTTCCCTAACAAATCCAATCATCTTCCTTGAACCCTTGCTCTGAAAATGACAAAAAGAATCATCAAAAATAGCATAACTGTTTTGGGACTTGGGGAGTTTATGGACTGATCCTAAATTAGTTGATAATTGGGGTACATGAAGAACATCTTTAAGGGGTAAAAATGATGTGAGAGATGCATCACTTTGACTTAACGAGGAGTTGTTTTCTATCAGCTATAATTATTTGTTTAACCACAGAATATGGCTTAGATGTACTGAAGATCTCATATTAATTGGTCATATGATTTGTAACATCAGAATCTTTAATCCATGGATTTTCTATATTTTTTGTGACAATTTTAAAGGTGCCAGAAAGAAGACACTCACCTGTATTAGTGAGAGAATAAGTACCGATTGTTGGTGATTTGTGATTTTGAGATAGTTTGCATAAAAACCTTCATCTATGATATCTCCTCTTTGCTAAATCCAAGAACATCAGCCCTGGCATTATCATCAATCTTTCCTATGCGGCTATGCTTTCATCTTTGAGCAATAAACCTAACCACGCTGAGTCTTAATTTTGAAGCAGGTTTCTCATGTGTGTCTATTCTTCTTGTAATGAATGAATGCACCAAAGGGACTCACAATCTACTGCATTTTTGGATGAAATTCTTCTAAAGACTAGTTGTCCAAGGTTCCTCCTTCCTTCATTATTATGATTAGAAAGCAAAGCAGACCACTACACAACAGTTTGTTGATCAATCATGACCACTATGCGGTTTTCTTCAGCCTTGATGATAGAATGAACCTCTTCTAAACACAGTGGCTTATCTTTTCCCTGAATCTGACCTCTTTTCTGCTCATAATAACTGGATAACCCTTTCTTCCTCTTTATGTTCCATCTGCTTAAGGCATCACTTGTGCATTCCATCTGCAAGATCATTTATAATGATCTAATTACATCCGTAAGTTGTTCATTACATTGAAGTAATTTCAGACTGAAAGTGACACCTGCTTCATACCATGTATTTTTGTCTTAATTTCAAAGATAACAGAGGCATCTTTCACCCTTGCATAGGTCTACTAGACAGACTCTTACATGCTTCTAGACCATTGGGAGTAATTCTTCTCATCCACTGTACAGACAAGAAGGAATTTTTTTGAAAAACTAGGGAAGAATAAGGTGGAAAAAGTAGGTGTTTAAGGCCCAAAAAATCTGATTGGACGAAGCAAAGAAAATAAGAGATTTGATAAAGAGCTGATATCCATTCAGGAAAAATGAATGTCTTTATTGTATACATGCCTATTTATACACTAGATAAGGGTAAGATCAGTTGCTAACTAAATCTGTGACTAGGTAATGATGAGTTGGATGTGTTTCTAGTTATCTATCTGTATCTTAATTCTATAACAGTTAGCTAATGGTATCCATCTTTTTGTTAAGAACCTTGCTTTATAGATGATCTCAATGCACACCTACTCATGTGGGGCTTGAAATTATATACCGTATTAAGCTTAATGATGGCAGTTCTTATATCTATTGTTAATTTCAATTCATGACTCTTCAGTGAATTCAGTTAGTGATAGATGTTACTTTTTGTGGGTGTTATTTAAATCTCCTTCCAAGATGGGTAATCTCATCTTAGTGTGTGCTTATATAACACACTGTCTCCGTATGCAGCTGCTCTTGTTTTTGATACTATATTGGCACCGATATTTGGTCGTCCTCTGAACCCGCAAGCAGCAGAAGAAGCAGAGAAAATTCTGGACTCGTCTCTCTCAAAAATTGAAAGCCTGTGGCTTCCAGGAAACGCAAAGTTCTTGCTGGGAAATGCTCAACCATCTATTGCAGACCTCAGCTTTGTCTGTGAGATAATGCAATTGGAGGTTAGTTTCTCATACACAATAATATTAAGCATTCATTAATTCTTAGGACATTTCCAAGGATTATTTGGTATGCATGCCTTGTTGCTGTTCAGAGTTACTGAAAACCAGTTTTGGATTGTGTGAAAAGATATAGGTGTAAGGCATTTACCTTTACTTGTAAAATTTATCAACACATAAAGACTTAATTTCTAGTGTTAGGCTAACTTTTATCCACCCCCACTTCATTTGATAATTTCTTAGGCTTTTTCTTTGTTTGATGTTACAATACATTAAAAGTTAATATTAAACTTCAAATTTCTATGTAAGTTTTGAGAAATTTGATGGCTGGTCTCATACTGGAGTTATTTATCTATTTTTCATTATTTATGCAGCTTTTAGAGGAGAAGCATCGGGAGAGAATATTTGGTCCCCATAAGAAGATCCTACACTGGATTGAAAATGTTAAAGCTGCAACAAATCCGAATTTTGAAGAAGTTCATGCAATGCTCTACAAAACAAAAGAAAAAATACACGGTAAGATGAGCGATGATGCTATGAAATCTGGCCCCTAAGTTGAAGTGTCACATGACTGAACTTCTTGTGTGTGATATAATGCATCAATGGTGTTGATGTTCCTAATAAGTAATGTCAGTAACAATGTGATTGTAATGCATCAATTCTGTTTGTTATGAGGTGACCGAACTTCTTGTGTGTAAAACTGAACAGTATGCAACTCATGAATTTCTACGTTTGATGTTCTCTATCAATAAAGTTTGTCATGTAAAATATAAAGCTTTTGTTGCGAAATTGTGAGTTATTATTGAGCTAACTTGTTTGATATAATGTATGCTTCTTACAGAGTGCTTTGATTGATGATGCTGCTCTTTGTTCATTAGCATTCAGTTTTGCATTAGTTTTGGTGATAAACAAGTTAGTGGTAATGGTCTTTGTATCAGTTCATTTACAATTAATGATTCAAAAATATGCTATGTTTGTGGTGTTGCACACTGCAAAGTCTTTGAAGCATTCATTTGCTCTTTTGGTATAAGATACTTCAGATCTTTTCTTGGCCTATGTGGCCCTATAAATTCAAATAATTATCTGTATACGCCTAATAAAACTGGATATCATGAATATATCTTAAAATTTAATTTTTCTACATATAAACCTCTCTTCCCATTTTATATCAATTAAATGTATCATAAACTATACAGATATTGTTTATTATAATAACAAGAATTTATTTATTTATTTATTTTGAAAATTTGGATAAACCAAAAGCAGAGATACATCAGATGGTTCAATGTGCCAAAAGTGTCCACTATGGAGGTGAGATAAAAAAAAAATGAAAAAAAAAATTAAGGCCTAATAAAAGTTGGTGTCTCTTGGCAGAAAATCGAATGATGTCAGTGTTTAGAACTCTTTGAAAGAAACATGAGTGATGTGGCTAACTGGTGGCCTGATCTTGCCTCTGCTCTCTAGGATCATCCATGTTTCCTCCACATGACCCCAGGAAGTTAAAACTACGTGTTGCCATGTTGATCGAACCCTTCATCTTTGCTTTTATCAAATTTGGAGCTACAGACAACCGGCACCAAAACATGAGTGATTTTCAAGGTGATTGTACTAGCCAAGAGCGCCGCAAAATTAAAAATATGCTTATTGTGCTCCAGCTAAATATTCCATATAATGGTTCTAGCCATAAAATCCCAAGTTGCTTTGAGAGGAGTCCCAAATTTTGTCCTCCATGATGCCCATACATCTACTAGGAAATTAGGTAGTTGGGATAAACCAAAACAACAATTGAAGAAACTCCATAGACATTGCGAAAGAGCAAAGGAAGAAAAGAAAATCTTTAGGCTTAATCGCTGTATGGCAAAGAACACATATGATGCATGGTTGATGGTATATTGCATCTCTTAACTGCTAGGTTTTTTAGCATAGTAATCTTGTTATCCCAAGCCAAGTAAGATAAAATATTGATCTTCTGTGAGCAGGAACACTTCCAAATAACTAAAGTGACCAGACACCACAAGCCACCATCAAAGAAAAAGTCATAAAAGGACTTGACATGAAGCCCCCTAAGGAATTAAGGCTCCACCATTTGGTCATAATTATTAAGTAAAGAATAGGAGATCTGACCCCTGGTCTCTATCTGAAGATTAGGGGTTGGAGGAGTAGGTTAAATTCATAAACTTCTCTTTACAATGTTCATTTTGATTTGGATATAATGAATAAAAGTACCTTAAACTTAATGAGCATTAGAAATTTGTAAAGATATATTTTCACACCTTAGATTATTTAATATATAATAATATATTTCATAGTATACATGAGGTGAGGTGGAGGTTATATATACATCAAATTTCAAGAGGTATATATGAGATTTGGTTTATTGAATGGGTAACAAGTAGTTAACCAAATTTTTTGGGGTTTACAAGCAAACCATCAAAGTTGCATTAGCCTTGTGAGAATGACGTTAGGTAAGTAATAGGTATCTTCCTAATTAAGTATAATTATATAAGTTTAGGATGCTTTTCCTATCGGTTTGCATTAACAAATGGTGGAATTATCATATGCATGTAGGACCAGAGAAACGAAATCATGTATTATATTTTGATTTCACATTAGCTATATGATAAGTGTTTAGATATGCTAGATTTTACATTACTTTCGGTACACTTTGCATAAATATTCGATCGAAATGCACCCACTTGTATGTAATTCATTATATTTTAGTTTATAGGGCATGGAGAAGATGATCCTAGAATGAGGGAGCATTTGGAGGTGTTTTCATGCAAAATGAAGAAGTTAGGAGCTAAAAAGGACCCATACGGGCTAGCATATGCTCGTATACAAAGTTGGTATGATTTCCTCATTGAAAGGAGTAGACAAGAAGCATTTTCATGGGGATACGGGCTACCATACAGTGTCATATGGGGCATATGTTGTAGCCCCACCACCAACTTTTTCTTTTCCTCCTCCATACTACCTTGTTAATTACATGTGTTGATAACATTGCACATTCACTCTCATATTTCTTCTAATATCGATTCAATGTTAATGCCTCTAATTTGGAATTAAGAAGGATTAAAGGACTAGGAAAGAATATAGTTTTGAAATGATTTCATTACATTTTGTGGAGGATGACCCTCAATCTTATTCTCAAGCTATCACTTTATTGATGTTGTGTTTTGAAAGAAGCTATTAATAGTGAATTATTTTAATTATCTAATCATACTTGGGAATTAGTAGATCTTCCAACGGTTCAAATCTATAGGTTGCAAATGGATTTTAAGAAAAACTTAAAACTGATGGGTCTTTTGATAAATTTAAAGCTAGATTGTGATAAAAGGATATCAAAAGATAGACATTGACTACTTTGATATTTATGCTCATTTATTAGAATTTCTTCCATTCTAATTTTTAATTGTATTAGCTATTAACAATTTAATTATTCATCAAATGGATGTTAAGACGCTTTTTAAATGGAGATCTCAAGAAAAATTTATATGGATCAACCTAAGGGTATGTGATTCCTAAAAAAAGCATAAGGTATGCAAACTTATGAAATCTTTATATGGCTCAAACAAGCACCAAAACAATGGCATGAAAAATTTAATTGTTTTTTAGTTTCCAATGGCTATTTTATAATGAATTGATAAATGTATTTACAGAAATTTTCTAACAGGTGTGTGTGTTATAATCTGTTATATGTAGATGTTATGTTTATTTTGGTACTTCGTTAGAAATATTAGTTGAGATGAATTTTCTTGCATCTAAATTTGACATGAAGGACATGGTGAAGCACATTTTATTCTTTTGGAATTAAATTTCTGAAATCGGTATGATGGAATAATGTTTACAAGAAATTATGTTGAAAAAGGTATTAAAGAAATATAATCAATTTAATGTAAGCATGTCTCAACTCCATATGATAGTGCTTTTCATTTAAGAATAAAGGGATTAGTGTTTCTAAATGAATATGCACAAGTAATTGGTAGTTTAATGTATTTGATGAATTGTGTTCTGACATTGTTTATGCAGTGCAGATTTGTTGATACACATAGTCCAAATAATGATCATTGATTGCCCTGTCAGATATTAAAATATTTGAAAGGAACTGATTTTTGATTAATGATTCGTTATCCCCAAGATTTATTTGGTAAGTGGATGCTAATGGATTTATTGTTATTTTCAAAGTTAATAAGTGATTTATTTTCACTTTGTGAGGGTCAGCAGGTTCTGAAGTCTTCAAAACAAACTTGCAAAAAGAAAATCAACAATGGAGTCGAATTTGTTGCTCGAGAAAAAAGTGATCTGGGTATTGGATTAGGATTTTATCGACATGTTCCCTTGAAGAAACCAAATTTCTTCAATTCACGGATATAATGGTCATGCATGCAGAGCCAAGAGTAAGTCATATAATGGTAAGAGTAGGCATATACCAAGACATAATATTGTTAGAAATGTGAAGATGGAGTGATATCAGTGTTGCTATGTAAGATCGAGGTAACCGTCGATCCTTTAACTAAAGCACTAGGTAGAAAACTGTGAGACATCGAGGAAATGGGATTATCGCTTATAACAAAACTCAACAATGATAGTAACTCAACCCGGATTAAATCCAAGAAATAGTTCATATGGGTAAAAAAATTGCATTGGTTGTTTGAGATACACTATTTATTTCTTATCCCTTCCTATGGTGTATAGTTAATTGCAATGTAGAAAGGATGAATTTGATTCTTAATGAATTCCATAGTTCAATTTGAATGGTGTATTTAATCGCAATATTACACCGGTTGGATTCACCCATATAAGTGTGAAAGTTGGTTTCATTGAAAACTTAGGAAAGTTTTTCTAGAGCACTTATGAATTCCAGGTTTTTATGGCAATGAAAGGTGCCAAACCCAACAGTTGCTCATTTTAGGTAATGTGGATTTATGAGACGATTAATTTACAACAAGGAATGCCGGTTTCATAGAAATTTTATTTCACCAAAGTTCCCGTAAGTCACTTTATATATTCTAGAATTAGTTCATAGCCCACAAGGTACTAGTTCCGATGATTATCTTCAATTTTTCCGCTTTCCTACTGTTTGAATATTTTGAAATGGGATTGTTAGAGGGCTCCATATTCTTTAGGCCCATATTGTCAAAACATTCCTACTAATTGGTTTGACCACATGCTTTAGCTACAAGGAATTCATCCACTTTTATATATAGTACTAT
>NC_052477.1:15829743-16105375 GCF_009730915.1 Dioscorea cayenensis subsp. rotundata | reverse complement strand
TGGCTAGAAATTGCATAGGAACTACCAAGAAATACGAAACATACCTTCCGGGATGATGCAAATTTGGACATCATTGATAAGTGCTTGTGTGATATGAATGCAAAGCGTTCATTCCTTATGTTGAGCATTACTTTCCTCAGTTTTCTACATTAATATGTGTGTTTTTATGTTACTTTTACGCAGGTAGGGTTGTGAGGCCGAGTATGAAGGAAATGGGCCAATGTGGATCATAATGTACCTATTTTGGAGGAGATCTTGTTAAGGTTCAAACGCGAAGACATAGGTCAGGTGTGACATGCTAGAGTGTGTGCCAACCTCCTCGCAATCGAGTGAGCACATCTATTTGGAGGGGCACAAAGGCAGTCACGCGCGAGCATTCCGACTTATGCATATAAGAACAAGAGCCCCGCCAACATGTACATCATTGAAGAAGCAAGTGATTCACGACGTGAATGTGTGCCCGTTTGCATTACCCCGATGAAAGTATGGAATTGGGAAGTTAATCAGGTCGAAGACCGTAGTAAAACGCTGTAGCAATTACTGTAGCAATACTGTTCATAGCCGGTCGAGAAACCAGAGAAACAGAGAATCCACACGGGTGTGTGGAAATTCCGCACGGGCGCGTGTTCCGTACACGCCCGTGTAGTCGCCCGATTCCAGCCCTATTTAAAGCCGATTTCAGCCCCGATTTCAGTATTCTTTTCTCCATCTTTTCCCCAACTTGTGAGAGGACTTCGGCTAGGGTTTCGAGGGGTATTGGCCAAGGTTTTGGGGAAGTTCTACGGCTCCGACATCGTTATTCCATTAGGAAGAAGGTTGGTAGGGGAGCTTCCATCGAGGCGTATCTTATACCGGACGAAGGAATCCTTGGGCGACGAGTAGAGGACTTTCCACAAGACCATCGATACGACCATCGAGGGAGTTTCTTTATGGATTCATTGCTATTACATTCGATTTCTTTGATTGTACTAAGCTCCATGGAGAGCTAAACCCCTAGTGGGTACTTGGATGATTGTGAACCCTAGGATGTATTCGTTTCATTGAACTTCTTTATTATGCTTTCAATAAATTGATGTTTATTGTGAGTTCCAACCTTGAATGCTTGATTGTATGAACATTTCCCCTAGAGTGACACTAGGGTTGAGAGTTCTTGTTGGTAACCTTGTGAGTGAGTGACACACCACGAGCGTTAGACAAAAGCTAGGTTGGAGAGGGTTGAGAGGGTGAGTCGAGAGGTACAGGAGCGTCCCCTTTCCCCTCCGGCGTGATAGATTCTACCTCCGTTCCTCGAGTTCTTTGCAGCCATAATGGAGTGAATGGTCTAAGGGATGAACCTCCGCTGGGAGCCTAGTTGCGCGTGCAATGGAGTGAAGCGTTGAGAGGATCTTAGTATCTACGGCTTAATTGTGGCTAGGGACCTTCCACCTGGACCAAAGGGGTAGGTCTATATTTAGGAAGAAATTTATCACTTGGAATCCCTAGAGCTCATTGCAACTCTATGCGAGTGCGAGGTGTTGAGATTGTTCGATTTCTCCTCCGGGACATGTATAGAGTTAGGCATAGTTGACCTTAGATTTGGGACTATGTATGTAAGGATTTCCACGACTCACCATTGCATTGATTAGGAAGCATAATAGAGAGTTCTTGCACTTGAAGCGATCATCCTAGGTGAAGCATTATCCGAGTACCCCATTCTTTATCGATTGCCTTACCCTCTTCTTACTTTTGCTCTTTCACTTGTTGTTTTTACTATTGAGAATTGAATCAATTTCACACTTATCACTATTGATATTCCACATAGCTAAGAATCAAATTAAGTATTTTCACTCCCTACTCCCTGTGGATTTGACCCCGCTCACCCGGGATTATTACTTCGACAAGCCCGTGCACTTGCGGGATATAAGCAAGGGGACCTTGTCAGTCATGCATGAGTCACCTGTTGGCCTCCACGGAAAAAGCTTGGGCCGGGAGTTGTTTAATTTAAACTTGGGCAGCTCTTTAGATGGCTTAAGCATCCTCCCCGCTTTTTCTTTTGTCCTAGCAAGAATTCCTTTGAGTATCCCACCACAAAGTTGTTTGGGCCTACATGGAAAAAAGGTTCGGTTGAGAATTATTCAAGCTCGGCATGGGTGGGTTCTTGGACGGTTTCAACCTCCTACCCACATTTTCTTCCTTGACCCATGTTAAATTACCTTGAACTACCCATAAGTTTTGTTTGGGTCTCCAAGGGAACAAGTTTGGTTTAGAACTTGTCAAGCTTTGCGTAGGTGAATCAATTGGAGGCTTCAACATCCTATCCAAAATTTTTTTCTCAACCTTGTTGTGATGAACTTCAATTGCCCATAAACTTTTCTTGGGCCACCAAGGAAAATGTTTTAGTTGGGAATTGTCCAATCTCAGCATTGGTGGGTTCAAAGATGACCTTAGCTTCCTACCCACATCTTTAATTACAATAGTCAGAATTTTTATAGTGCATTTGAAAAAATGGGTAGATTGATGGAATGATCAATGTTGAGGCAAGTGGCTTCTTCAATTATCGTCGATTGAGCTTCTTCCACTTCGTCACATTTTTCCATGCCCATAATGTTATCCACATTGTCTTGCTTTACCCCATCTTCCATGACACTTAGGCTTTCTTCGGCCACAGCCTCTACTTGTTTTCCACCACTAAGATTGATAGCCTTCAAGGTTTCACTTGGTTATTTTTGATATTGCTAAATGGGCTACTAGAAGAAGGCTCAGAATTAGCCCTAACAAGTTGCCCGACTTAGTTCTCAAGTGCTTGGATCAAAGTTTGAACACTCCTTAGTACTATACCAAGCTCATCAAGTCGAATGTTAACCCTTACATACCTTGCCTCCGTGTTGATCATAAACTTTTCTAGAACATCTTCAGTGGTGTATTTCTTTCTTGTTGTTGTTGGGGCTGAAATTGGGGAACTTGGGGTTGTGGTGGACTTAATTGTTGTGGATTGCTTTGGATTCCTCTCATGGCAAAGAAATTTTCCATCTTTTTCTCAAGAGTACAGATTTTTGTGGCCAACATATTTTTTTG
The DNA here is from genome assembly GCF_009730915.1 of Dioscorea cayenensis subsp. rotundata. Classification (NCBI taxonomy): domain Eukaryota; kingdom Viridiplantae; phylum Streptophyta; class Magnoliopsida; order Dioscoreales; family Dioscoreaceae; genus Dioscorea; species Dioscorea cayenensis. Next base: position 16,102,321 of record NC_052477.1, on the reverse strand, counting down.
AAAGTCTGTGGCCATCCGTTTCTCAAGTGCATAAATCTTTGCGGCCAAAAGTTTTTCTTCGAAGTTAATGGCCCTGTGTAAATAAACAAAACTAACAAAAATATGCTATCAAAGAAAATACAAAAGAAGGAAAATAAATAAATATGCACAAAATGATAAAATACACATACAAAGACAAATATTTACAAAGACAAAGATAAATGACTAGAGTAGTGAGCTAAATGTTTTCCTAACATTCGAGGGGCTGAGAAGATCATTGTTCCATCTTCCCTCGGCTTAGAGACAATGAGATTGATGGGCATGGTACGGAGGTATAGAGGTGGTGTTTATGTGATGATCATGCCCCCATCAAAGACAGCCAAGGTTGAGGGCAATACCGCCGAGGGTTTATAGCCTGCTTCTCAGCCACAGTAGGAGCAGATAAATACAGAGGCACCCCTGCAGCACAAGAGCCACCTCCAGTGTGCATCTTTTCTCCATCTCGATCCCATGATCATTTTGAGGGGCTCGAGAGTGCTATAGGGGGTGTTACGAGTAATTTGGGTCGAGGGTTCTTGCGACACGAGTCTGCGAACCATCTTTCGAGGTGATGGTTAATCTCAATACACTTCAGTAGTTGCTTGAACGAGATATGACCTCGCCATTTGTTATGAGACCATGAGCATCATCACCAATGCCAGTAGCACCACCATTCCTAGCAGCATCACTAGCACCAACATCACTGCAGAGAATAACAACACCGATGAGTCAAGGACATTGACGTTTGAGGCATCTTTATCTTTATGTTTATTTGTTTCTATGTTTTGTTATTTTATTTCTGCATTTTATTTTGGACATGTACTATTCAGAAAAGACTTTCCTTCTGAGTTTATCTTCTCGCTTTTCAGTTGTATCGAGTTGTATTTCATTTCCATATTTTTATAGACTCGGTTTTATTTTCTTTGTTGAGCTTTATTGAATCCCTTGTGTATACATGCGATAGTCTTGTGAGTCTTAGAATTGAGGATTAGTCATTGGCATGGTGAATGTGGTATTCCACATGGCCTTGTGTGCTCCACAACCTGTTGGAACTCAACTTTCACTGAAATTAGCTCCACCAAATGCAACACTAGGAGTTCAGGGAAGTATTGTTTCAATTGCCCATCTCCATATACATGCTTGTCTTGTTTTATTCTTTATTGTGCTTAAATGAGTACATTTGAGTGTAATGTACATCTTAAGTGTGGGGGGAGTTCACATTACACATGTTCTATACTTGTACATTCACTATTCATGCTCATGTAGCCAATGACAGTTCACCTTAGTTGCAACGGTTGTATTCTTAAGTTTAAGAGAATTTTTTTAACATTGAATACTATCATGTAGACATGGCCACGGTTCAGGAACCGCCGATTCACGATTCTCGAACCGCGGTTCCGATTCAAGGAAACCTTGAACCGGAACCATACCTCTAGGCAAGGTTCTTGGCGGTTCGGTTCCGGTTCGGTTTCGGTTCCGGTTCTGGCGGTTTGGTTCAACGGTTCCGGTTTGACGGTTCATACGGTTCGGTTTTTAAACTAAATAATTCAATAATTCAAATTAATTAACACAAAAAAATACAAGAATTAATTTAATACTAATATAAGATAGTAGGTTAGGTTAGTAGGTATCACGGTGAGACCCAAAGGTTTCAATGTTTTATTTATTTTTGTTGTTATTATTTTTTTAATGTTCATGTATGTTATTTGTTTTTTTCTTTTAGGAATTGTTTTTTTATTTTTTTATTTTTTTCTTTTTTTCTTTTTGATTTCTAGTATACTTATATAAGTTGCATAGTTTACAAATTGAAAATCTTGGGAGTTTTATCTATATATTGGAATATCTATATATATATATATATATATCTTTAAATGATCAACAAAAATCGAGCAAATTGATATATATACACATATATATTCATGTTTATTTTATTTATTTATATATTTTTAATGATTCAAATGTTTTACATGAGAGCATTTTACTCGAGTATATTTTCATTTATATAAAAATAAATATAATTTAATATGAACTACGTTAATTTTTGTAAGTTTCAAAAGCGGAAGATATATAAAAGTCTAGTCTTTGTTTTTTTATATTAAATTATAAAAAAATAATATGGAAATCTACTAAAGAATTGAATATTTAAGTACTTCTCGTTAATTAAATTATTTTAATAAATCTATATTTAATTTGTAACTAATAATTTGTGGCATAATCAATTAATTATAACTTATCCTCTTGCATGAGTATAAAAGCTTGCATGGCACGATGACATATAAGTTGGACTGAATATCACAAATCGAGACCTAATCGGCTAATCAAGTATTCAGAATCGAGACTAATCAATAATCAATTTGGTTAATATCTTTAATTAATTATTTAAAATATCTTTAAACATGCAATTACTTAATTAATTACTAATTAATGATATTAACAAAATAAAAACCTAATCATAAATGACATTATTTATATAGTATGACATTATTCATATTATATTTATATAATATAATATGAACTTTTGTTTTGAACCTTTGGTTGAACCGTATGTGGAACTGCCGGTTGAACCGCATATGGAACCGCATATGGAACCGCCGGTTGAACCGCCGGTTTCACGGTTTTTAAATTTTGAAACCGGAACCGAACCTTATATGAAGGTTCCGGTTCCGGTTTTAGGATGGTTATGGTTTTTTCGGTTCCGGTTCCGGTTTTTGGCGGTTCGGTTCCGGTTCGGTTCCACGGTTTCGGTTCAAAATGGCCACGTCTACTATCATGCTCTAGTTTTATTTGAATTTTTAGGAATTTTTGCCCGATTATAACTTGTTGCACTACTCATTCATTAAACCTTGTGGAAACTCAAGTTCGATACTTAAGGGACTATGTTATCATTATTTTGGTTTAAATTTCTAAAAAAAAAAGAATGATGAAATGAATGAAAAGAAAAACAAAGTGTTTGTTTTGTTTGTGCATTGGGGGTGGAAAGAGCTACCACCTATGAAGTATGAAGCTACTCTCATAAGTCGGGTACTAGTTATGCCCTAATGAGAGAAAGAGCTATCTTATAGGATGAGTGAAAGCCACTACCCCGGTAGAAAAAGCTACTACCTTCTATTTATGTTTATAAATAAGTCCTTTTTAATAAGAACTTTGAGGAGTACATGTTGGGTTGACTTGAGTGAGTTTGCACACACTTGCACAATATTGGGTTGTTGCCCTTTTTGATTAAAGTTTTTAGCTAGAGCAATGATTTCTCTTATTTAGTGTTTGAATTTTTCCTTACTTTTAGAATGCCTCTTTTGCACACTTATGGTGAACCTAAGGCCAAGCACTTTCAATTTTCCTTCTTAAATGCTTTTAACATTTTATTTTTTTGCTTGAGGACAAGCAAAAACATAAGTGTGGGGGGAGTTTGATAAGTGCTTGTGTATAAGTATTATGAAGTATACTTTTCTTACATTGAGCATCACTTTTATCAGATGTTATAGCTCATTCGTGTGTATTTGTGTTATTTTGGGGATTTAGGGTTGTCGAGACAAGTTTGGAAGAAAGGAAGCAAAAATAGTTCATGGACGCAATTGTTGAGGGAATTCTTGTACCAAACAAGGATCAAGACATAAGTTGTGCTATAGACATGTGGGCGTGTACAAACCTCCAACATGGTCAAGTGAATACACAAGGTGGAGGGGTACAAAGGCGGTCACACTCATATGTTCCGACTTGTGCAACATTGTCAAGAGCTTTGTCAATGTGTTTGAAAGCAAGACGCGACGTGATCTGTAGCATGGTTGTGTGCCCAACTTGGTGGCCTCGATGAAGAAAATGAAGTCAGGAATCCACACGGCTGTGTGAAAATTCTTGTAGCAAAATCACTATAACAATTCACATTTACGAGTATGCGAGGAAAAACAAAAACCTAGAAATCCACATGACCGTGTGGAAATTCCACATGCCCATGTGGATGTCCTATTTTAGCCCTATAACGGTTTTATTTGGGGATCTTCTTTCTATCTTTTGCCCATATTTTGGGGAGAGTGCGGCTAGGGTTTGGAGAGGTTTTTGCTGGGGTTTGGAGGAGAGCTATTGGGGGAGCTTTCGTCGGCATTGATTCGGTGAGGTGTGCCCTAGGCTTGACAAAGGAGTCCTTGGAGAAGACAAGGTGGCTCCTCAAGACCATCGACATGGAATACAAGGAGGTTATCTCTATGGGTTTCTTGCTTTTACTTTTGATTTCATCTTTGACTTTGTATTGCTGCATGGAGAGCTAAATCCCTAGTGGGTGCTTGGAATTGTAAATCCTAGGTTGATTTTGTTTCATTGACTTCTATTATGTTTCCTTTAATTGATGTTTTAATTGATTTCCAATCTTGTGTGCTTATTGATTTGATTTTCTCTTAGAGTGACACTAGGGTTGAGAATCTATCTAGGTAATACATTGAAGGGGTGACAACTTCATCAGGATTAGACTTAGCGAGATTGAAGAAGATTGAGAGGGTGAGTCGAGAGGTAGCAGAATGTCCCCTTTCCTTTCCGACGTGATTTATCTTAGCTTCACGTTCTAAGAGTTCTTTGCGATCACGATAGAGTGAAGTTGTAAAAGACAAACCCCAATAGGGCTTAGTTACGCAAGCAACAGAGTGAAGTGTTGAGTAATCCTTAGTGTTGGGGCTTAATCGTGATTAGGGGTCTTTCGCCTGGACTAAAGGGTTAGATCTATATTAGGGAATAGGGTTTATCACTTGGAGTCCTAGAGCCTCGAGCAGTCCCACACAGTATGAGGTGTTGAGAGTATCCCTTTCCGTCAGAGCATAGTGTAGAGGGCTAGTTATGATTGACCTTAGGTTTGGGACCGTGTGTCTTTGGATTTCTACGACTCATTAAACTTCAATTAGGAGGTATAATATCAGTCTTCCATTGAAACAATAGTCCTAGGGTGAGCATTGTCCTGGTACCCCATTTTACCATTGATTACCTCTCTTTACTCCTCTTTCTTGTACTCTTTCTCTTTTACTTATCTTTGCTTTAATACCTTGAATCAAATCACAAATTGATTTTCACTTTAGCTAAATAGCATTACTTGGTGCTTTTGAATAGCTATTCCCTGTAGATTCAACTACCCACTCACTAGGGTATTTTATTACTTTGACGACACGTGCACTTTCGGTACACACACGCAAGGGGTGTGTCAATTAGTGTCATATTTAGATAATTGTATTTATTTATCTCCTTTTCTTTATTTTAGGATTTGATTGGCCTAGATGGTTCATAGCTATATAAGCCTTTGTAAAGAGATCAAACAAGATAGCTTTATCTTGAGAATTATTCTTCATAGTAGTGTTCTTCATTGCCTTTTTCCTTCCATCATCTTTTATGGTATCAAAAGAAAAAAGATTTTGGCAAGTAGAGAGATGCATGATGCTAAGAACAAGAGGGGATAGGGTTTTTGAGGTGCCTTCTGTCATATCCGAGTCCATCTCCATAATTATTCCCATTACTATGGTTGAAAGTTCTTTCCAATACTCCAAATCACTACCCAAAAACTGAATGGCAAAAATTACCTTCAATGGTCCCATTCGGTTACAATGGTGAGTCATGGAAAGGGAAAATATGCCCTTATGGATGGTTCTTTTCAATGCCCATCTCAGGATGATCCCTCTTATGTAACATGGGAGTCCAATAACTCTATGGTAATGGAGTAGCTTATTCATTCAATGGAAGACGCAATTGGTGAGACCTATATTTTCTATTCCATAGTAAAAGAAATCTGGGATGTAGTTCATTTAACATATTCGGATTTGGACAATTCATTGCAATTGTTTGAACTACACAATAGGGCCAAGGATCTCTGTTAAGGTGGTCTTGATGTTGCAAAATATTTTAGCATGTTGTGTGAATTATGGCAAGAAATCAATCTTTTCAATGTTGTTTCTTAGAAAGACCGTAAAGATGCTATTTTATTACGGAAACTACAAAATAAGGAACTAGTTTTTGACTTTCTTATTGGCCTCAACAGAGAACTTAATGAAGTTTGAGGATGGTTGCTAGGTAGGCACCCTTTACCCTCTATTGATGAGGTATTTGCTATGGTTTGCCGTGAAGAGAATCATTGTCGTGCTTGGTGATTCCCTATCCTATCACACTTGGGACATGTGTTAGGATGATAAGTGCTTGAGTGAATATATTTCTTTATATGTTTTATAAGTATTGAGCATCATTTTTATCATGTTTTATGGCTCATAAATTGTATTTGGTGTTCTTTTGTGCAAATAGGGTTATGAAAGCTTTTAGAGAGAAAAGGAGGCAAAGGTAAGTCATAAAGGCACAATTTGGGAATCTTTTGCACAACACAAGGATCAAGGCACAAGTGGTGTTTATATAAATGGGAGTGTGTGCTAACTTCCGAAAGAGTTCAAGTTAGTTTGTGAAATAGAAGGGCACAAAGGCTTACCGACGGGTTGAAGCTAAACACCCTTACAATCCGCACAATGCACAATCAATCGATTCAAAGACAACAATAGGAGGACAGGAGAATGTCGAAAAATGTTCTTTGGGCAGCTTAGGGTCAGCTCAGGAACAAGGTGTGACCAATGTATTGGGAGAGCAGACAGTCTTTTAATTCTTGGAGATCCACACGGGCATGCGGGAATCACCCATGCCCGTGCACCCTCAAACGAAGGTCTCACAGGGGCAGACGCACGCCCCTGTGGCTTCGCTGGATATCCGAGAAAAAATCGCTAAGTGTTCCACACGCCTATGCAGAAATTCCGCACGGCCGTGGGCATTCACAAGCCCAGCTAACAAGGGTGATCGCAAGCCCTTGTGGCTTCTCGAGATGGAGAGAACTCCTCTGCAGAGTTTCGCACGGGCGTGTGGAAATTACCCACGCCCATGCAAGTTTCACAAGGTCACCCACAGGGGCGAGTTCATGCCCCTGTGTGCTCTCGGGATAATTTGACAAACTCTGCAGAAAATCACACGCCCGTGAGGAAATTACCCACAGGCGGGTGATATTCGCATGGTCGTTCACAGGGGCAGCCGCACGCCCCTGTGCCTTCTCTGGATGAGCTTGCAATACAAATCCACGGGTGTGTGGAAATTCCACACGGCCGTGCTTTTTCACTGATGCCTTAGAAAAACCTGCAGGCTCTGCAGAAAGTTTCTGAACATGTTTACACACTCAGAGACTGCCCTAGTATGCAAGTTTTACCAGTGAAAAATATGGAATAAAGCTCAAACGACACAACTTCGCCAATTCCACATGAAAACACATGATGAATACATAAAGCCCACAAGAAAATCTCAGCAAAAGCATCTAAAAATCAAGACACCAACACTTAACAAATTATTCATGCAAACAAACTAAACTAGAAGATAAGAAATAGTAAACACTTGGGTTGCCTTCCAAGAAGCGCTTGTTTAACGTCACTAAGCTTGACGTACCTTGCCTTACCTCACGGGGGTTCATGGAGAAAAAATACTTCTCTATTGTCACTACAAATCTCTCCGCCATAGTATGGTTTCAGCCTATGTCCATTCACCTTGAATGTGCCCTTCTCTGGATAATTAATCTCAATGGCTCCTTGAGGTGAAACTTTGGTTATGGTATACGGACCAGACCACCTTGATTTGAGTTTCCCCGGGAATAAACGTAGGAGAGAGTTGAATAGTAACACCTGATCGCCTGCTTTGAAGTCCTTCGGAGCCTTAATATGCTTATCATGCCACTTCCGAATTCTTTCCTTATATATCCTTGCATTCTCATATGCCTTCATCCTCCATTCATCTAACTCGTTGAGATGTAATATTCGTTGCTCTCCAGATTTGCGCAAGTCAAAATTCATCACTTTAATTGCCCAATATGCTTTGTGCTCTAATTCCACCGGTAAATGGTAAGATTTTCCATACACTAAATTATAGGGAGTGGTCCCTACTGGGGTTTTGTATGCTGTTCTATGAGCCAAAAGTGTGTCATCTAACCTTTCGGACCAATCTCGTTTCCCTTGTTCCATTGATTTGGTTAAGATTCTCTTGAGCTCTCTGTTTGTAACCTCCACTTTCCTACTCGTTTGCGGATGGTAAGGAGTAGCAAGATGATGATGAACTCCATAATGCTTTAACACTTTCGCCAATTGTGTGTTACAAAAATGGGTTCCCCGATCGCTAATGATAATTCTTGGAGTTCCAAATCGACTAAATAACTTCTTCAAAAACTTCACCACAGTTCTTGCATCAGTAGTTGGAAGAGCCTGGGCTTCCACCCACTTGGAAACATAATCAACTGCTACCAGAATGTATTGATTGCCATTGGACTTTGGAAATGGTCCCATGAAATCAATTCCCCATACATCAAACACCTCGCAAAATTGCATAGGATTTTGAGGCATCTTGTCCCTTCGTGATAAGTTTCCAGCCCTTTGACAACTATCACATCATAAAATGAATTAATGAACATCTTGGAATAAGGTCGGCCAATAGAACCCAGTGGCTAAAACTTTCTTTGCAGTTCGACTTGATGCATAATGCCCCCCACTGGGCCTGAATGACAATGCGCAATGGTGTTCCAACCTTCCTCCCTAGAAACACACCTTCGCACCACCTGATCTGCACAAATATGGAACAGGTAAGGATCTTCCCAGAAAAAAATTCTTAAGGTCGAAAAATTTCTTCTTCTGTTGAAAGCTTAAACCCTGCTTCAATACCCTTCCTGACAGATAATTCACAAAAATCTGCGAATCATAGAATATCTTTTGATTCTGATTTCTGTATCTCATACAGATGCTCTTCAGGGAAGAAATCATTAATTTCCTTGCTTGCCGGTTCTTGCACCTCACAATCTTCTAATCTCGACAGATGATCTGCAACCACATTCTCTGTCCCCTTTTTATCTTTTATTTCCATATCAAATTCTTGCAACAACAATATCCATCGAATTAATCTTGGCTTCGCATCTGTCTTGTTCATGAGATAACGGAGTGCAGAATGATCTGTGAATACTGTGACATTAGATAGGATGAGATATGGTGGTCTGAATTTATCAAAAGCAAACACTACTGCTAATAATTCCTTTTCAGTAGTGGTGTAATTCTCTTGTGCACTTGTGAGAGTCTTGCTAGAATAATAGATCGGTTGAAATTGCTTATTTCTCCTCTGACCCAAGACCGCTCCCACTGCATAAGCACTAGCATCACACATTACTTCGAACAGCTCATCCCACTTCGGTGTTGTCAGGATTGGTGCTTGCACTAACTTTTCTTTCAGCACATTAAATGCATTCAGACAGTTGTTTTCGAAATCAAAAGGGGTATTCTTCTCCAAGAGTTTGGTCAACGGTTGGGAGATCTTCGAAAAGTCCTTAATGAACCTTCTGTAAAAACCTGCATGACCCAAGAAACTACGGATTCCTTTCACATTCGTAGGCGGAGGAAGCTTTTCAATTATCTCAATCTTCGCCTTATCCACCTCAATACCTGCCTGGGAAATCTTATGTCTAAGGACAATGCCTTCTTGCACCATAAAGTAACACTTCTCCCAGTTGAGGATGAGATTCGTCTCTACACATCTCACTAATACTCTTTGCAAATTATTTAAGCAAGCATCGAAAGAGTCCTCGAACACTGAAAAATCATTCATGAAAACTTCCATAATATCTTCGAGAAAGTCATCAAAAATGGCCGTCATACAGCACTGGAATGTTGCAGGGGCGTTACATAACCCGAAAGGCATTCTTCTATAAGCAAAAGTACCATAAGGGCAAGTAAATGTGGTCTTCTCCTGATCTTCTGGGGCTATTGGGATTTGAAAATATCCCGACATGCCATCAAGGAAGCAGTAGAAATGATGCCCCGCTAGTCGTTCCAACATTTGGTCAATAAATGGCAAAGGAAAGTGATCTTTCTGAGTGACGTCATTCAGTCTTCTATAGTCAATGCAAACTCGCCAACCAGTAACTGTCCTAGTTGGGATTAACTGATTCTTTTCATTCTTTACTACTGTCATTCCTCCTTTTTTCGGGACAACTTGGGTCGGGCTCACCCATTTGCTGTCGGATATGGGGTAGATGCTTCCTGCATCCAAAAGTTTTATTACCTCCGCCTTGACAACCTCCTTCATATTCGGGTTCAATCTTCGCTGAGGTTGGATCACAGATTTGTAGTCATCCTCCACTACGATCTTATGAGTGCAGAATGATAGGTTTATACCCTTAATGTCGGAGATCTTCCATGCAATAGCTGATTTGTGCTTTTTCAACATGCTAACAAGCTTATCCTTCTGCTCCGCAGACAAGTTTAAAGCTACAATCACAGGGAGTTTAGAGTTCTCCATTAAGAATGCATATTCCAAATGTGCTGGAAGAGTTTTAAGCTCAAGTTCTGGTGTTCAACAATTGATAGGCGCAAGCTGCCCTCCTTCAATCTATCAATCTCCTCGAAATCATTTGCCTCATGTTCACAGTTATTCTCCTCTTCTTCCACCTGGTTACCTATTTCTTTACAATCTTCAACGGATATCAACGTGTCCATTCCACAAAGTTCCGCTTTTGAAATAGCAACTCCCAATCGAAAAAGAGTTCTTGCCTTTGGTCTTGATAGGAAGAATCAAACTAAGCAAGGATTCTTTCTACACTTTCCTCCAACTGATCACTCATTGACAACGACGTGGATCTCTTAAACTGCTTTATCAAATTATCTAATTCACAGTTTTACCCTTGAATCCTGGTGATGTACTCTTCAATTGATTCTTCTACTGGCTGTTGAGTTGTATACTACTCATGATGAGAATAATACGGTATGCCGTGCAATGCAACTGTTTGAACTTTCTGCTCCACATTTTCAACCATTATCATGATAGTGTCAATTGACTCAAACATGTTAATCATTTTCTGCAATAAAAAAGAAATAAGGAAAAGTCAGAACAATGATAGAATAAGAAGATATGAAATAGAATGTATGGTGAAATAGCTAAGAAAACGAAGTGCAAAGTATCTCTAAACGTCTACTCCCCGGAAACGGCGCCAAAAACTTGACAAGATCCCCTTGCGTATATCCCGCAAGTGCACGGGTTTGTCGAAGTAATAATCCCGGATGAGCGGGTATCGAATCCACAGGGAGTAGGGAATAAAAACACTTAATCCGCTTCTTAGCTATGTGAAAAATCAGTAGTGATAAGTGTGACAATGATTCAATTCTCAAAAGTAAAAACAAGTAAGAGAGCACGAGTAAAGGAGGAGGTAAGGCAATCGATAAAGATGGGGTACTCGGATAATGCTCCGCCTAGGACAATTGTTTCAAGTGCAAGAACCCTCTATTATGCTTCCTAATCAATGCAATGGTGAGTTGTGGAATTCCTTAAATACATAGTCCCAAATCTAAGGTCAACTATGCATAACTCTATACATGTTCCGGAGGAGAGATTAGATAACCTCTCAACCTCGCACTCGAATAGAGTTGCAATGAGCCCTAGGGATTCCAAGTGATAAATCTCTTCCAAGTCATAATCATATTGTCACTTCCAACCATTTGTTTTGATTCATAGTGACATATGGGGCCCCTCTCATTTTAATACTCTTACATATTTCGTTGGTTTATCTCTTTTATAGATGATCATACACGGGTTTCTTGGGTTTATCTTCTTATAGATAAATATGATGCTGCAAATATTTTTAAAGAATTTTATAACATGGTTTAAACTTAGTTCAATGAATGAATTAAAATAGTCAGTATTGATAATGGTATGAAGTATTTTAATTTGATTCTAGATATTTTTTAATAATAATGGGATTTTCCATCGAAGTTCTTGCATTGATACCCCTAAACAAAACGGTATTGTTGAGAGAAATAATTGCCATTTGCATGAAGTGGCAAAGTCTCTTTTGTTCTTTGCCAATGCGAAAAATATTTCTGGGGGGATGCAGTCCTTACTGTATGCTATTTAATCAACTGATTACCAACAAAAACTCTAATCTTTAAAACACCACTTTGATTTTTCTCAAATTTGTTTCCAACATATAGAAAGTTCTCCTCATTAGAGCCACGTGTATTTGGGTGTGTCACTTTTGTACATGTACTAGGCCATGGTCATCCAAATTGGACCGACGGTCTCATAAATGTGTTTTTGTAAAAAAATTCAACCACACAAAAAGGATATAGATGCTACAACCTAGAAATTTTTTTTTCATATTTATTGATGTCACTTTTTCCAAAAATCAAGCCTATTTTCTTTGTAATTTGTCTTAGGGGCAGAGTTTGTGTCATCAAAATTTCAAAAATCAGTTTTTTCTTTAAATAATTTGAATTTTACCAATGCTAACTCTGAGCTAAATTTGGAGGTTTCAAATCCAATTTGAAATTCCAAAATTTCAAATAAGGAAATACATTTTTGGGATTTTTTTTTGGGGTCCTTGTCCACAAAATATGAAACATTCTAAGGAAGTTTTGAATTGACAATTATAGCAACCAGATTTATCTGAAGAAGAAAAGGAAAAAACCCGGCTCACCCAATCTCCAAAAAATAGAAACTCTTCTATACCTTCATAAACTTAGTCCTGATTAGCCATAAACTCTTTTGATAATCCCCATTAATCATCAAATACAGTCAAAAATCACTCCTAAAGTCAAATAACTATAGACCTATTCATGAAGGAAACAAGTGAAAGATGTAAAGGATAGTAAGCCCTTGCATTTTCAAGAATTTGACTCAGAATCTAGTTCAGAAAACCATGATTTGGAAGTTCATATTGCTTTGAGAAAAGGAACTCAATCTTGCAGAAATCATCGAATTTCAAGGTTTATCGACTATGGCCATATTTCCAAATAGATGAAGCCATCTGTAACTATTTTTTGGAGGTAGAAGTTCCAAAAAATTTAATGAGGCAATGATGAAACCAGAATGGAAGGCTACTTTTATGGAAGAGATTCATGCCTTGGAAGAAAATGGGACAAGGGAGGTGGTTGAAAATCCAAAACATAAAGCTACAATTGGTTGTAAATGGGTTGGAAATGGGCATTTACAGTTAAATACAATTCTAATGGAACGATAGAATGATATAAAGAAGAATAGTGGTGAAAGGATATACTCAAACTTATGGAGTTGATTATCATGAAACTTTTGCTCAGGTAGCAAAGATCAATATTATAATGGTTCTTTTGTCCATGGCTGCCAATTTAGATTGGCCATTACAACAACTAGATGTCAAAAATGCTTTCTTGAATGGTGAGCTGGGAGAAGAAATTTTCATGGATCTTCCTCCTGGATTCAATCAAGGTGGACAAGAGAAACTATGCAAATTACAAAAATATATATATGGTTAAAACAGTGTCCTTGTGCATGGTTTGACCAATTCATGAAGGCCATTAAAAAGCAAGGATATGTGCAAGCTCAAACTGATCACGCTGTATTTTTCAAACACAAAGAAGGGAAAGTAACTATTCTAATTGTGTACGTGGATGATATTATTCTTATTGATGATGATGTTGAAGAGATCGCACGAGTAAAGAAGGGTTTGGCTTTAGAATTTGAAATGAAGGATTTGGGAAAACTTCAATATTTTTTGGGAATGGAGGTTACAAAAAATAAAACAAGAATCTTTCTCAAAGGAAGTATATCCTGGACTTGCTAGAGGAGCCCAATATGTTAGGATGCAAACCAGTAGAAACTCCCATGGATCCTAATGTGAGGTTGGGTGTTCAAGAAACAAGTATTATGTGGATTGATGAAGATTCGGAAGACTGGTTGTTAAGCTGATTTATCTTTCACATACTTGACTTGACATTGGTTTCTCAGTCAGTTGCATTAGTCATTTTATGCATGCTCATATAGAGGAAAGCATGGTAGTAGCAAACTGGGTGTTAAGGTAACTTAAAAAATCTCCGGATCGAGGGTTGCTTTTCGAAAAGACCACTAATTACAAAATTGAAGCATTCACCGATGTAGAGTAGATAGGCTCTATTGTGGATACAAGATCAACTTCTGGATATTGCTCTTTTGTTTGGGGAAACTTAGTTACTTAAAGAACTAAGAAACAAACAATGGTGGCAAGAACATTGTGGCTAAAATATTTACTTGAAGAACAAAGGATTCCAACACAAATTAAAGAAAAGGTGGAAGATGGAACAATATTCATTGTGTATGTTCCAACCTTAAGTCAAGTAGCTAATGTCCTGGCTAAAAGCCTTTGGAAACATGAATTTGAGAAAATGATCGGGAAGCTCGAACTATTTAATATGTATAGTTGAGCTTAAGGGGGAGTGTGAGAAATCCTGTAAATATTAGCTGTGATTAGTCTACATATGGTTACCTATATATGGTTAGTAAATATTTGATTAGTGATAAGTGCTTGTGCGATATGAATGTGAAGCATTATTTTTTTATGTTGAGCATTACTTTCCTCGGGTTTTTACACTAATATGTGTGTTTTTATGTTACTTTCGTGCATGTAGGTTGTGAAACCAATTATGAAGGAAAGAAGCCAATGTGGATCACAATGCACCGATTTTGGACGAAATCTTGCTAAAGTTCAAACGCGAAGATATAAGTCGGCTGCGAGATGCTAGAGTGTGTGCCAACCTCCCCGTATTTGAGTTTACACAACCATTTGAGGGGCACAAGGGCGTCCACACTAATGCATTCCGACTTATGCACATAGAACAAGATCTCCATCATCTTATCCGCTCATTGAAGAAGCTAAAGCGATCCACAGCATAAACGTGTGCCCCTTTATGTTACCTCGATGAAAAGTGGATTCGGGGAGTATTTTTGGCATAGTAATGCAGCAGGTTATTGTAGCAAATCAATGTAGAAAAATCACCGTATAGCCATCGCTCACACCCGCCCGAAAAATCTCGAAGCAGAGAATCCACACGGGCATGTGGAAATTATCCACGGCCGTGTGGAAATTCCACGAGGCGCGTGTACTCAGTACACGCGTGGTGTTGCCCGATTCCAGACCCTCTATTTAAAAGTCGATTCACCTCGATTTTAGTATTCTTTTCTCCATCTTTTTCCCCAACTTGAGAGAGGGCTTCGCTAGGGTTTTGAGGGTATCGGCCAAGGTTTTGGGAGAGGTTCTACTGGCTCCAACATCGTCATTCCTTAGGAAGAAGGTTGGTAGGGGAGCTCTGATCGAGGCGCATCCTATACCCGGACGAGAGAATCCTTGGACGACTAGTAGAGGACTCTCCGCAAGACCATCGACACGCACCATCGAGGGGGTTTCTTTTATGGATTCATTGCTTTTTACATTCAATTTCTTTTGATTGTACTTAGCTCCATGGAGAGCTAAACCCCTAGTGGGTACTTGGGTGATTGTGAACCCTAGGATGTATTCGCTTTCTTTGAACTTCTTTATTATGCTTTCAATAAATTGATGTTTATTGTGAGTTCCAACCTTGAATGCTTGATTGTATGAACATTTCCCCTAGAGTGACACTAGGGTTGAGAGTTCTTGTTGGTAACCTTGTGAGTGAGTGACACACCACGAGCGTTAGACAAAGATAGGTTGGAGAGGGTTGAGAGGGTGAGTCGAGAGGTACAGGAGCATCCCCTTTCCTTGAGTTCTTTGTGGACATAATAGAGTGAGTGGTCTAAGTGATGAACCTCCGCTGGGGCCTAGTTGCGCGTGCAATGGAGTGAAGCGTTGAGGGGATCTTAGTATCTAGGGCTTAATTGTGGCTAGGGACCTTCCGCCTGGACCAAAGGGTTAGGTCTATAATTAGGAAGCGATTTATCACTTGGAATCCCTAGAGCTCATTGCAACTTTATTCGAGTGCGAGGTTGAGAGGTTATTTAATCTCTCCTCCGGGACATGAATAGAGTTAGGCATAGTTGACCTTAGATTTGGGACTATGTATGTAAGGATTTCCACGACTCACCATTGCATTGATTAGGAAGCATAATAGAGAGTTCTTGCACTTGAAGCGATTATCCTAGGTGAAGCATCATCCGAGTACCCCATCTTTATCGATTGCCTTACCTTCTCCTTACTTTTGCCTCTTACTTGTTGCTTTTTAATTGTTGAGAATTGAATCATTATCACACTTATCATTGTTGATACTCCACATAGCTAAGAATCGAATTAATTGTCTTTACTCCCCTACTCCCTGTGGATTCGACCCCGCTCAGCCGGGATTATTACTTCGACAAACCCGTGCACTTGCGAGATATAAGCAAGAGTATCTTGTCAATTAGTGTCATATTTAGACAATGGTATATTTTTTATCTCCTTTCTTTTATTCTAGGATTTGATTGGCCTAGATGGTTCACAGCTATATAAGCCTTTGTAAAGAGATCAGACAGGATAGCCTTTTCTTGAGAATTATTCTGTATAGAAGTGTTCTTCATTGTCTCTTTCCTTCCATTATCTTTTAGTTTTCCTTCAAGTATCACCAATGTTTAGATTTCTCAAGTAGCAAAGATCTCTAAGATGTGAAAGCGTAAGAAGAGAAGAAGTCACACATCTTCCCCTTGAGACATAGTAAGTTGAGAACTATAAATGACCAAAGCACAAATGTGTACATTAGCACCAAAAAGTAAGAAACCACTCTAAGTTTTTATAAGTCAAATTTATAGAGGGAACAAAGGAAACTGACCTAAAGTGAGTCTTAGAGGAGGGTGAACCCATCTCAAATACATTAACTTATGGTCTGGGTGAACCAAAATTTTTCTTGATGTGTTCGACTCTTCCTAAAAAAACAATCTTGAGCAATATGATTGATCCTACCACAAACAAAGAAATGTTCAGAGGGTTTCTCATACATTTTAGGAGCAGAAGATTTGGGGTGCAGAGAATTTTAAAAATGAGAATGGGGAGGTTTGCCCTTGGCTTTAAACGATTTCCCTTTTGGGGGAAATCGACAACTACCTTTAGGGTGTGAACTCTTAGGGTTATCACAATTTTCATCTAAGTAAACACAATCCTTATAGGAATTGATACTCTTAGAGAAAATTTAGTTTGCTTCCTCCATATTAATTGTATTATATACCTCTAAAAGGTTCAAGGAATCAATCTTATTTCTAAGACTATTAGCAAAACCTGACCAAGATGGTGGGAGCTTATTTAGGAGAATAGATATAATGATCTTATTATAAATGGTTTCACACTTCTCTATTGCGCTAAGTTAATCTTGAAAATTGTGAATTTGTTCTCTCATGTCAATTCCATCTACCATCTTGTAGTTTCAAATTCTATACTTAAATGGCTAATTCTAGTGCTATTATTAGGACTATACTCTGATAAGTGTCTAAATGTACATATTTGAGTGTATGTATTTGTTACCTCTAGCATGTATTTTCATTAGAATTGATGCCCGTTTTGTGCTTAATCGTGTGTTATTTGCTTTGCAGGGCACGGGAACACCATGGATGACACGAGGATATGATTCGGGTGAAAAAGAGAAGAAAACCGGTATGCTGCATCAGAGGGGGTATTCACTATAGCAAAAGTACTCAGAGTCGGAAGTACTGTAGCATCGACAATATAGCAAGATTATTGTATCTGTCACTGTAGCACCTGGAGAGTTTCAAGTCAGGATTTGGATCATGGCATACAGCCTCAATGCTGCCCGCAGCAGAGCCCCGGGATGATCACTGTAGCTATAAGAGAAGATATTTACTTGATGGAGTTTGCCTACCCAAAATAGTGTCAATGTTGAGCTCCATAGTGAGTGGTATAGCAGTCGGGATGGAGGCCATAGGGAGTGGTATAGCACTTGGTATAGCACTCATGATGGGGGCCATAGGGAGTGGTATAGCACTCGGGATGGGAGGCCATCAAGAGGGCTATAGGGAGTGGTATAGCACTCGGGATGGAGGCCATCAAGGGGGTATGATGAGTGGTATATAGAGGGATTTTTGGAGAAAGATGGGGGACTTTTTGGCTAGACTTCTTGGAGACTCTAGGGAAGACTTTTGAAGGGTTTTTGGCAGCCATCACTTGGAGGAAGGAGAGAAATGAAGACACCATTATTTGCGAGAGTTTGGCTTGAAGCTTGGGAAGATCAACTGCTTGAACTTATAGGGGAAGCCTCATCATCAAAGGAGGAGAAGCATTCGGCATCTCTAGGGCTAGAAGAAGCATCATTCGGCCAGCATTCTCTCTCCTCTTCATCATTCGGACTAGGGAGTGTCATTTATGCATTTACTTCTGCTTTTTGTTGTGTTTGAGATACTTATTTGTATGATGGCACACTAGACCCCCAAGGTCGCGGATGTAGGTGAACCTTGGGGGTTCATCTTGTATTTTGGATGCTACATTTATATTTGATATGCATTGGTGTGATTTATGATTTGGCTCATTGTGTTTCATGCCTAGAACTATTATGTGGAGAAATCCTTAGTTCTTGTTTGAGTTGTACATGTAGACGTGACCTACTCGCGTGTACTAGATCGTTAATGAGCTAATAGGGGTATTTGTTGACCAACATGCCGAGAAATTGGGTGTAGGTAGCCTCCGAACCATGAGGATAAACTTAGGTTAAGTGTGTCCTCGTATGCGTGATCTCCATTCACTTAATGCAATCGTAGGGAATATGACTAAGGAAAGATCCTTGTCATCATTTGTATGGGATTAGGGTTTAGCCGCGAGAAATTGGGGTTGAACTATTGTTGAGGTCCGTCGGGTCTAAATCACCCGTGCTATGTATTTTCATGCATCCTTATATCTTGATGACCCCTCTTGGGAATCCTCATCCCTAGGCCTATTCTTATCATCATTGCTCTTGTGATTTTCTTGCTTGACTTGGAGTTGTTACACTTGTGTTTTATTTACAATCTTGCTTGTATTAGATTAGTATACCATGCTTGAATTGTAAGGTTAGAAAATGAGTGATGGAGGAGTAATAGGAGCTCCTTAACCCCGTGGAATACGATCCTTGGGCTTTTGCTCAAGGTATTACTTGCGGGCAATCAATCATACTCCTTCTTTATGACAAGCGAAATATCCTTAGCGGTCTTAAAATCAAAATATTTGTCAAAAAGTCAATCAGATGGAATGCTAAGGATTTTATGGTGAAAATGAAAATCAATCTCTTTGAGAGTTTCACTAGGAGTCGAATAACTACTTTTAAAAAAGATAATTGACATTGTGGTCCATATGGACTAGGACCGAAAGAATTAGGATCAGAGTTTAGAGCAAAGGTTGTGTACAGTCCTAAGGTGAAGCATCAGAATTCGGCTTGTCTTTTCCACATCCTAAAGTTAACCTTACCATTAAATTTCATGGGTTTGCAGGATGTGACCGATTGTGTTTTCAGATATAATGTGAGTAGATTGTATTAATCATGGTTAAGGGGTAACTAATGTGATAAAACAAAGCGAAAATAATACATAATATGAAAATTAGGCTACGACATATTTAAATTAGACAATCAAGCAATAAGATATTTTTATTATATTCTAGTAATATAGAAATTATAGAGTTTTCAAGAATGAAGTAATACAAAACACAACAATTTGATTAAAATAATGCGAGAATTAAGCAACCAAACAAATTTTGAATTATGTTAAAATAATGTAGTGGAATAGTTGCATGTAAGTTAGTGGGAATGCTATAGGTATATACGTTCTGCACGATAGAATAAATAAATTATCATATATAAATATATATATTGATCACGTAGATAATACGGCAATGTGAATGTAATAAGTTTGATCAAAATAAATTAAGGTGTAAGGATTGGACACAGATTACGATGCAATGATTGAGAAATATGTGTCTCTTTTGCATGGTTGGATAGATGCACGAAGATGTTATGGTTAGATTAAAAAAATATAATGAAGCTAATATATATATACAGAGAGAGAGAGAGAGAGAGAGAGAGAAAGAGAGAGAGAGAGAGAGAGAAAAGGATGAGGAATCTAGGGGCGTCCCTATATTTGAAATCTAAGGACACCCACAGTATCCGTTAGATGGTAATCCGATAGCTATGATCATCATAAACAATATCAAAATGTTTTCTATAGTGTCGCATATTATTCATGAAAATTAAAAGGTGTACAGTACTTATATAAACAAACACCCATTGGATGATGATTCAACTGTTGTGATTAAATGTCCCTAGAGAACATTAATCTAGGGACGTACCCAGATTATCTTTTCTCATATATATATATACTGTAGGGTATATATATATATATATTTTTCAAGAGATATTAAAAATCTTTTTTTTAATCAATTTAACAGAAATGCATCAGATTAAAATTTAGATCTTAAGAACAAATATGCAAATTCAAAAAAATATGTAAATATTTAGAAGATCAATTCAATGTTAGATTGTTAGGAAAATTAATTCAAATTAGCATGTAACTAATCAACACATAATTTAGTTGAAATAAACAAAAGAGGTAGAATGATCTAGCTTGGAATTAAGTGTGCAAAGGCACTATCCTAGCACTAAATTGACCCTTGATGGGTAAAATTTGCACTAAATTATAGACTTCCTTTAACTCATGATGAATGAAATGTGAATTATTTTGATCAAAATTTAATCATAATCTTATTGATATTGCATTGTCGGAAAGAAAGAGAATGATTTGAAGGAAGAACATATTAAAAGCACAAAATTGAAGAAAAGAGAAGCATTTTCATAAAGAGTAAACAAGCAAAATAGAAAATCTAATGGTTAGGGACTACAACATTAAGAGGTGCATTTGGTTTGTGCAACATTGATGGCCTATGATAAAAATTGTAGTGACTTTCTAATCCATGAAAAACAATAGATGTGTCTCTCTTTTGACTATAGTGCTTGTGTTGGTCTATTTTTTTGGTTCCTTCACATTTTTAGCACACCGAGTTATGCTTACTAAGTTGTGCAAATACTTAGAGATCATTTATACAAATAAGGAGCTTACTAAAGCTTTGAAAGGCCCTAGAATTAGTTAGTTAGGTCATTTGTAAAAATAGAAATAAAGAGACAAATGAATATATATATATATATATATACATACATATATATATATATATATATAGAGAGAGAGAGAGAGAGAATAGAAAGAACTACCACCTTTGATGTGTGAAGCCGCTTCCAAAAAGACGGATACCAGGTATGCCATATCGAGAGAAAGGGCTACCTCACAGAATGTGTGAATGCTACAATTCTAGATATAAAAAGAAAATTGATGATGAAATGAAAAACAACAACAACAACAACAACAACAACAAAATATATAAGTAAACAAGTTTGGGTTCAACTAGAGGTTAGGTGAGTTCTTATTTTTGCATAAACCAATAAGGGTTAAAGGATAGTGAAGTTGCAAGGACTGGACACACACACATGTATGGAACCTTAAATGGGGTAAGATTTGCACTACAGTTGAAATTGTAGACCATGCTTAAAATTTCTTTTGTGGGTTTGAAAAATCCATCTTCGAGACCTAAGTTTCACTTAATGTTGTCATAAATCATATTGAGTTGTTTCATGATGTTTTTCTTTATCTTTCTTTTGTTCGAGGGCAAACAAAATTCTAATTTTGGGTATTTAATGAGTATAATTTGCACTAAATTATATAGAGTATCTTTAACTCATGTTGAATGAAAAGTGAATTATTTTGAACCAAATTAACTCCTAATCTTATTATTATTGCATTGCAGGAAAAAAAGAGAATGATTTGAAGGAAGAACACATTAAAAGCACAAAATTGGAGAAAAGAGGAGCAAGTTTCATAATGAGTGAACAAGCAAAACAGAAAATCTAGTTCTTAGGTGCTACAACAGTAAGAGGTGCAAAACATAAAGTATAACGCCTAGGCACTACACTCTTTGGCACCTAGGCGCTACCCCGATATTCAAGTTATAAGAGGGACTAGGGTTGGGATGAAAAAGAGAGGAGAATTTTGGAGATCAAAAGGCCAGGAGTGAAGATTCAACGGGATTGATTGCCTAGCTTTAGTTTTTAGTTATTTTTTGTTTATTCATTATGAACCTTGTTAATAAGTCGAGCTTTGTAATTATCATGTTCTAAATGCTTCTTTTTAGGGTTACAATGTAGCTAGACTATGGAAAAGCCTCTACTCGTCCAAGGGTCCTTTTGTCCGGCCTAGGATACACCTCGCCGGATCAGTGCCGACGAAAGCTCTCCCACTAACCTTCTTCCAAACGGAGAACCTCTCTCAATAACTAGCCAATACCTCTCCAAACCCTAGCCGCCATCCTCTCTCAAGTTGGGGAAAAGATAGAGAAAAGAAAGCTGAATCGGGGCTGAAATCAGCCTTAAATAGGGCTGGAATCGGGCATCCACACACCCCTGTGGATTCTCCACACGGCCGGTGTGGATTCTCTGGAATTCTCTTTTTGGGCTGGCTGTGAACAGTACCTGCTCCAGTAGATTGCTACAGTGCCTTGCTATAATACCGGTCCGAAACACTCTTGAATCCATGTTTTCATCGAGGTAACGTAAACGGGTACACATTTACGTCGTAGGTCACTTTGCTTCTTCAACAATGCCTTCATCGGTGAAGATCTTGCTATTAATGCACAAGCGGGGATACTCGAATGTGACTGCCTTTGTGCCCTTCCAAATCATTGTGCTAACTTGAATACACGGAGGTAGGCACACATTCTCGCATCTTGAGCCCGACTTATGTCTTTGCGTTTGATCTTTCTGAAGATTTTCTCCAAATGGTGCATTCATGATCAACAATTGCTTCTTTCTCTAACATTGGGCTTCACAACCCTATATGCATGAAAGTAACATAAATGCACACATATTAGCACTAAAACCTAATAAAAGTAATGCTCATCATAAGGAAAGAACACTTCGCATTCTTATCACACAAGCACTTATCACAATTAATACTACAATTGGTCTGTAATACAGTAAGTGTACGGGTCATCAAGTAATACCTCGTGGGTAAGCACGAGGGTTGTATTTCCCCAGAAATGGTGAAATGCTTTTACTACTTCTTTTATTTAATCAATAGGCTAAACATTTATGCTCTTTCTTTAGGTTACTTTTACAACACTACTAAACAATACAATTATAGATATCTTTAAGCAGACTTGGAAGGAGTTGGGAGTATGTATGATGCTTATCTTGATTATTAATTATGATAGGCCAAAGTGACAATCATATTCTAGAATCAAAC
The DNA here is from genome assembly GCF_009730915.1 of Dioscorea cayenensis subsp. rotundata. Taxonomy (NCBI): domain Eukaryota; kingdom Viridiplantae; phylum Streptophyta; class Magnoliopsida; order Dioscoreales; family Dioscoreaceae; genus Dioscorea; species Dioscorea cayenensis. The sequence goes on along the minus strand of NC_052477.1, from coordinate 16,079,236 downwards.
CGTGGGAATTCGATGGCCTACTAGCCCCAAATCCTTTGGCGATTAGGCCTAAATTATTAGAAACTTAAGATGGAATCTCTTCCATCCCAGTGTCCTATGTTTGCCTTAAGTGCGGGAATCCCATGAGAAAAGAACAATCAAACATTAAGCCTAAGGGGTAATGAATCCCTAATCCGGAAACATAGCTATGCCTAACCTCTTAGAGCATGCATTGATCTATCGTGGGATGGGTGTCATCAACATGGGGGCATAACCTCCTTATCCACATTAACAAGAATAGCAATTAATTAAGAACATGCAATGGTTAATGAAAACTAGACCGATATATTAACTTAATCTAGATTCATAGATAATTATCGAGGGACCTAAACATACAATTCCCCTTGAATTAGGTTCTTATGGATCATAAAAAGCAAAGCATCAAAGCATAAGAGAGCCACAAGACCAAATAAAGAATAAATATGTGTTTGAAGTATTCCTAAACTAACTCCCTCCAATAGTTCTTCGAAGGTCAGGGATGAGAGGATCCAAGAGTGTCCGGATGATGGGTGTCACTCGCGCCACTCTACCTTATTCGGAAAAAGAATCCCCCCTACTTTTAGAGAAACCTACGGTTTTTATAGGGTCGGGTTCGACCACAGGCTCACCACGGGCATTGTGATACTCGCGGTGAGTAAGTTGTTTCTTGGGCTTCAAGTAGCACCCTAGCACAGTCCTCTGGTGTTATGTGTCTTGATAATGGCCATGATGATCTTCACAATGGTCATTATGAGGCTGTTGTGGCTTCTGTGTTGCTATCGGTGGGTTTATGCTGCCATGGCTTCATCACGGTAGTGGTAAGTGTAGACAACGAGCGTGGTAACTTGTTATCATGCCCGTTGTGAGCAGTGGTGAAGCCTTAATTCAGCAACTTTGTTCATTTTGCTTCAAAACAACCCTGATTTTGTTTCTTTTTCCCTAAAACAAAAATAAAGGCAGTGGTGAACAAAATAATAAAAATTTCATATTATTTTAGTGCTACACATGTAAAACTCCATGCTAAATGTAGCATAAATGATATAGAAAATATGATTAGTTTAGCACTTATCACTTCACCTTTCCACACTGGCAGCTAACTTAAGGTTTTATTCTTCAACCTAGTTAATAATGCAAGACCCTAGGTATAGTTTACAAGGTTTTATGCTTTATTCATATGCTCTTTTTCGATATGGAACATTTAGATATGGAGCATAGAGTAATGCAAGTTTCTAAAATTTGTGGCGTTGCTAGGTTTTAATCCTTCAAAATTGTCCGACATGTCTTATTTGAAATCTTTTAAATGAGCAATAGTGCTTTATAGCTTTTACATTCTTCCTTCATCTTTATTTTTTTTTTTTATGTGTCTATGATTTAATATTGTTATTAATTGAAAACCCACTTGTAATTTGGAGCATGTATAATTATAAAAGAATAGCTTTGGTCACCATCTTTATGCAGTCATTATGAAATTTAAAAAGGGTCATTTGAAGTGTAGGTATAGGATCAGTATCATGTATTTCAATTAAGTTAAATATATTAGTCCGCTGGTCTTGGTAGCTAGCCAAATTTATAGAAAGTTAGTAGTTATTGTTGACTCAAACTCTGCTTTGCTAGATGTATTTGTGTGGGTGCTACATACTTGATGCTCATAGTTAGTTCACTGTTATGCCAGTAAGGAATTCTTCTTATCATGTTGTAGTGATGTCTTAGCACAACTCTAAGTTGTTATTAGTTTTTCATATTTTAATAGCTATGGTTGTTCTTTCTTCTTAGTAAATAGACAAGTAGTTAGTATAAATTATCCCTTTCATTTGCATAATAGTATGAGTAGTTGTTGATGTGTTGTTGCCAGTTTTCATTAGTATATGTGATGAGTTAAGTTAGTGATTTGCAATGGTATTAATCATTTTGGGAGATATGCTATATTAGTTTTCTATATTGTAATAGTTGTAATTTAATGCAATGGTGTTTGTTTCTAAGAAGAATTAAATTGTTATTTTCAGTGGATGGTGATTGAGATCTCTAAACACAGTGAAATTGAAACGAAGTTCATTTTTGACAGTTTATATTTATAGGGTTGAATGCATTTAGAATTTAATTTTGATTTTTGGAGTTTTGGAGAACAAGTCATGTTAATCTACCTATAAATATCTTATTAATGAACATTAGAAATTCAAATGTTTAATTGATGTTACAAAAATTATTTGGATTATTTTCTTAGAAAATGGAATCATGCAAAATTAATTTTGTGTATTTCGATATGCATTATTTGTTTGAATTGTAAATTTTGGAAATGTCTAAATTTTAGCTTTTAATATTTATTTGTTTATGGAAGTAAAGATGCATATATTGCTTTTGCAATTATCAACACTGACTTTGACATGAAAACTATTTGACAAATACAAATAATCTCTAAAGTAATTACTTATATACTAACTTGAAAAATTAGGGTCAATATTTACCATGTAGACAAGAATTCTTTGCAACGAAAGTATAGTTTTCCATTGGGCCATCATTTAAATAATGAAGACTTATGATGTTTTAATTTGGATAGATGAGGTAAAAAAAAAAGTTTTAATATTCTAACTTTGGTGCCACCGAGGTAGAATTAATGATCATAGTAATTTAGGAGACATATAATTAGATAACTATTATGCACTGAAACCTATAGTTTTTGTTGAAATATTCTTGTTATAAGACATATTTTGATAGATATTGTACTATGATGTAACTGAATATGTTGATACTTGTGCTATAGTTTTCTGTTGCACCCATGCATTTGTTTTCGGTAATTTTTTGACAATAGAATCCAAATTGCAAAATACTATATAATTTAACACATTTTTAGTAGATTTACATACTTGGTTGTCAAGCTCATGATGTTATTGTCAACTTTTTCTTTATATTCAGATCAAGAGTGAGTAACTAGACATTATCTATGGAAGATCATTTTAGGTGGTTTGATATTTATTATAGATAGCCTTAGTTATTCATTAGACTTCTATATTTCTTTTTGTCATTGAACTACTAGTTTTCATACTTGACCTTATATTTTGGTTATTTCTAAAAAATATTATTTGTATTATTAATTTCCATTTTTAGAATTTCAACACATGTTTAGAGGTCTTACATGCCTACTCTGTACTTGCCTTGTGGGTGTGTTGTCATTTGTCCAGCTCTGGGCTTGCCGCACTATGTTCAAGAGGTAACAAATTAGTGGAATCAAAGCTTTAACCAAATTTTCAATTTTGATGATTTTAGTACATCAATAGAACTATTTAACTTGAGGTATTAGGATGAACACATTTCGCTATATCTTGAAAATTTTAGTTATTAGATGAACTCTTATAATCATATTGTGCTTTAATTGCTAATTGAGTTTGTATTCACAGAATGCCTCCAAAAGGAAGGCATGATGAGTCTACTGGGGAGTCTCTGGGGTGACTTTGGCAACGGTGGCGGTAGAGGCGTCGGGAAGGGTGACTCGTCGTCGGGAGGTCCGGTGTGCAAGCAAGAGAAGATGTCGTACGCTCAAGTGGCAAGTTCCTCATCGTCGGGTGAGACTTCTCAGTCGAAGCGAGCATCCAAGGGGAGCGGATCCTGTCTGCCTGCGAAGCAACCTCAATTCTATGGTGCAAAGAGGCCTAGATCGCCTAAAGCGGCCTCTTGTGGCCGTTGCTTCAGGACCACCCACAGAACGGCGGAGTGCCATCATCAAATAGTATGTTTGCGTTGTGCTTGTGTGGGTCACATGGTGGCTCGTTGTCCGTTGGAGAATAGAAAAAGTCTTCATAGGAAGAAGGTGCATGTCCGAACTAAACGTGTCGGGTCACAGGTGTGGTCGCTAGTGAAGCTCCATTTCGACTTGGGAGGTCTACCTCTCGGGGGCTCGAGGGACCAGAAGCTCACCCGAACGTCTCTCTCGATCCCGCTTCCACCGGAGTCTGCGGGTCTGCGAGAGGAACTGGCGAAAGTTGCGGTGCTGTCTCTGGTCGAGGGTCATGCTAATGAATCCAACCTGTTGGATATCATTCCCTCATTTCTTAATATGTCTCTGGCCGGCCCTATTACTTCAGTAAATGAATGCACGCTTCTTATTCCATTGGCAAGTAGGGAAGAGGTGAAAGAGCTCTACAAAATGGGTAAGTTTAAGGTGAGGACGAAAGATGGTCCTTGTGAGTTGTTGCTCGCGCCTTGGTTTGCTGAATTAGGTGCTGTTGGCCGGGCCTCGGGGGAGGGATAGTGGGTTCTCATCTGGAACTTGCCGTTGCACGCCTGGAGTTGGAGTATCATTGCTGAGGTACTCCGGCCAGTCGGTGAGTTAGTTGCTCTGTCGCAAGCTGCGCTCCCTCACAAACAATTTCTATCGGTGTTGGTACGGCATCGGCTAGGTGTTTCTCTTCCCTTGGAGCTAGATTTTAGTATGGGGATGCGCCATTACTGTGTGTTGTTCACTGGTGAACGGGAGGCATTCCCGGTGTGTCGCAGGGAGCTGGGACGCTATGCGTTGGTGGCTAATGACACTGTTCCGGCAGTGAGGACCTTTCTCGATGATCGGAAGGGGAAGAAGACCGAGCGGCGGTCATCCTCGGGTGTCTCGGTAAGTTCGATCAATGCGACGGTGGTGGAGCCTGGCTTCCACCTGGGGGTGAGGTGAGCCGAGAGGGCTCTGGGGGCTGGTTCGTATGATAATGTTTCGGTGGAGCCGTTGGTGGTGGTTGAGCCTCGCTCCCACGGTGGCGCCGATGAGTGTCCTGCCCGCAACGACGAGGGTCCTCCCCGTGACCGCGTACTGGCTCATCGGACCGATGGTCCATTTAAGGTGCAGGGTAAACCCAATGAGCAGTTGTTGGCTCGGTCTCCCGAGCGCCGTTTGGCCGATGTTGCAGGTGGAGGAGCGTCACATGGGGTGAGGGGGTGACGTGTCGAGTGTTGGCGCGTTCGCCCTGTGAAATTGCTGGACAGTAGTCAGACGGTAACAGATGGCGTTCGAGTGGAGTCCGATGTTAGAGCGGTCCACGTTAAGGAAAGGAGGGATCATTTTAAGGTTCGTAACTTGAGTGAGAAGCTGCTGGACTATGATAAGGCTTAGAAAGATGTTGATGTGGGTTCCGTTTATGAGATATTGCTGGACCAAGTTAAGCAGGTTAGTGCGAGCGGGGTTATCATTGATGATCCTTTGGATCAAGATGCTGGGCCTAATCTGGGGTTGGGCCGTCCCAATCAGGAGGAGCCCATTAGGGAGCGTGGTGATCCATTGCTATTGTGTGAGGTGGGCCAACAGTTGGGCCAGCCCTCTTCAATTATTATTTCTGATGATGATAAGGCCTTTGGGACATCTATGGATTCTGGGCCTTCTTTGGACCTAGATTTGGCGATTGGGGGGCCCAAGTTGGTTCTTAGCTGTCAAGAAGAAACGGGGGTGATTCCGCAGGCTCCTTCTTTGTTGGAGTCTAACTTCAGGGATAGTTCAGTGGTTCCCAAGATATCACCCCTAGAGGGTTTCAGCTGGCAATTCTGGGCTGGAGTCTGGGTCTTGGCCCCTGGGCCTGTTCCATCTGTAGATAGGGATACTGGCGGTGCTAGTAAATCTTCTGTGTTGAACGACGTGGCTACTAAATCGTCTGAAGACTTGTCTCATGATATGGACATAGACTCTGATGACTCAATGTCAGAATTTGAAAGAAACATCAGAAAACTTTTACCGGATCTTCAGAGAGGGCAGGAGTCTTCGGTAAATAGTCAGTCTACTGGGATTAGGAAAAGTGAACGACAGAAGAAACCTTCCTCCAGGTTCACTGAGGAGGCAGGGTACTTGGCGGAGCTACCTAAATCAGCAAAGAAGAAAGGGACAGGCGGCGTGAGTGATATTGGTATGGCGTCCAAACCCTTACTTATTGCTGATTGGACTGATATTCAAATTGAAAAGTATTGTGATGCATGTGGTATTTCTTTTACTGATTCTGTGAATGATTGCATTAAGCATATTTGTATGTTAGAATCGTCCCAAATTGCATGCTCTAAGGGGATAGCGTCGACCTCCTTGGAGGCTCGAGGGAACTAGTTGTTTGTCCATGAACCTTATCAATTGGAATGTTAGGGGCCTAGGTAGGCCATCAAAGCGTTTTTTAGTTAAGGACTTTCTTATTCTTCACCATGCCGAAGTTTGTTGTTTACAAGAAACAAAATTGGAGGAGATTAATCAGACTACCTGGCGTGAAATTGGAGGTGGGCACCTTAATCAGTTCTCTTTTGTGCTGCTCGAGGTTCTGCGGGGGGTATTGCTATAGGTTGGAATAGCGTGGTGTTGAGTGGGAGGCTAGTCTTGCTGGGAGAATTTAGCTTAACGATGAACTTTGTTTCCAAAAGGGGTCTCCCTAATTGGCAATGTACAGTAGTTTATGGGCCAAATGACAGACATCGTAAACAAGCTTTCTGGGACGAACTGCGGTCTATCGGTAGATCCACCTCGGGGCATGGGTGATTTGTGGAGATTTTAATGCTATCTTCGCAGTGGGGGATAAGTCTGCCAGAAACCGTAACTTGGAAGATATTCGATGTTCTAATTATTTAATGCATGATTTGGGGTTACAGGAGCCTCCGTCGATGGGGCAAAAATTCACTTGGACGAATGGATAGTCGGAACCAATTTGGGCCAAGTTGGATCGTTTTTTGGTTAATAATGAATGGGTGTCTTGCTTCCCTAAAGTGGTTCAAACCTGTCTACCTAGGCTGGGGTCCGATCATGTTCCGATTCGTCTTGAAGTGGGTACCCATTTTTTCAGACCAAGACCTTTCCGTTTTGAGTTGGTTTGGACCACCAGTGAGGGTTTCCAGGATCTGGTGCAACTTTGGTGGTCTTAAATTTCCCCGGTGGGATGTGGGGCTTTTGTTTTCTCCAAAAAGGTTGCTGATGTTCGGGCGAAACTGAGACATTGGGCTAAGCATGAATTCGGATCTATAAAGCTTAAGAAACTTGCCTTGTTGCACGAGATTGATAGTTTGGATAAGGTGAAGCAGTCAAGGAGACTTTCGGAGGTGGAATTTCTTAGAGAGAACGATATTCGTGAGAACTTGAATGTTATCCGTAAGCAAGAAGAGATCTACTGGAAGCAAAGATCTAGATTGCATTGGTTAAAAGAAGGGGATGAAAACACAAAGTTTTTCCACGCAGTGGCCAATGGTCGCAAGAATCGGAATTTTATCCCTAGGTTACGGTTGGATGGTCACCTGTTTGAGACTCCCCGGGATATTGGTAAAGTTTTTGCAGAGTAGTTTAAGCTTCAGTTTGGGCAGCGTCGCTCTAATAGACTGCGGATTGATCTGCAAAAATTATTTGCTCATAAGGTGACGTGCGACCTGACTGTGCTGGAGGAGCCATTCACGACGGAGGAAATTAAAAAGGCTGTCTTCGATCTTGGGGGAGATAAAGCCCCGGGCCCGGATGGATTCCCCTTGCATTTCTTCAAACACTATTAGGAAACGATCAGAGCTGATCTGATTCATCTTTGTGATGACTTCTACTTACACAGAGCAAATCTTGAGAAAATCAATTGGTCAAGCATTGCTCTAGTGCCTTAGGTGGATTCGCCAGAATCGCCTGGTGACTATCGCCCGATCAGTTTAATTAACTCGTCCTTGAAAATCATTTCTAAATTGCTGGCCACTCGACTGAGTAAGGTGATTAACTCTTTGGTGGGCTCGGAATAATCGGCTTTCCTGAAAGGGCGTTGCATCCTTGATAACATTACTACGGCGGAGGAACTTTTGTTTAGCATTCATCAATGAAGGACTGTTGGTCATATTTTAAAAGTGGATTTTTCCAATGCCGTTGATCTGGTGGATTGGGATTTTCTCTTCGATCTGTTGAAAGCTAGGGGCTTTGGGGAGCGTTGGGTGGGTTGGATCAAAAGTATTCTTTTTTATTCTAAGGCTAACATCCTTATCAATGGGTCCCCTAATGGTTATGTTCGCTATCAAAGAGGTTTAAGGCAAGGTGATCCATTATCCCCCCTTCTGTTTGTGTTAGTGGTTGATGCCCTTGGTTTAATGTTCACCCATGCGCTTAGGTCCAATGTGTTGGTTGGGGTGCCTTTAGGGGAGTTTGGCAATCGATGTAATCTGCACTACGCTGATGATTTATTGGTTCTGACCATGGGTGGCCTTGAAGACTTAAGAGTGATCAAGCTCCTGTTTCTAGTGTTTGAAGGGATGACGAGACTAGCAACAAACTTTTCTAAAACTTGTTTATACTCTACATCCCGTAACTCGCTTCCAGACTGGGCTGCGGCGGATACCTTGAACTGTTCGAGGGGGATGCTCCCGGTGACGTATCTGGGCATCCCAATTTCAGGTAGAAGGCCAAGAAGGCAGGATTGGGAGGGGCTCATCCTCAAAGTACATGGCCGGCTATCCTCATGGAAAGTGCAACATCTTACGCTTGGGGGCCATCTTACTTTGGTTAATTACGTCCTTTCAGCGATCCCCACGTATTGGATGTCCCTTTTCAGGTTACCTTGTTGGGTTATCAAGAGAATTGACCGAATTAGGCGTGATTTTCTTTGGTCGGGTCCGGACATCAATCACCCCAAGTGTAGACTGGTGGCCTTGAAAAATCTGTGTCGTTCTCGTGACCAAGAAGTCTGGGGTATCTTGGACCTTTATTGGTTTAACCAGGCCTTGTTAGGGAAATGGTGGTGGAAATTCATGTCTGACACTGATTGGTGTGGTGCGAATGTCGTCCAATTTAATTATGGAATTTCTAGATGGAACATGTTCCCTAGGCTTTCTGGGAGGGTTTCCTTCTTCTGGAAGGGGGTGTTCAGTTGTCTCACGGCCCTCAGAGGATGTATTTTACAAGGGGTTAGTACAGGTTTGGAGACATTATTTTGGAAAGATCGTTGGGTGAATGGTTGTGCCCTGATAAATGCTTGTGCGATATGAATGCGAAGCGTTCATTCCTTATGTTGAGCATTACTTTCCTCAGTTTTCTACATTAATATGTTTGTTTTTATGTTACTTTTACGCAGGTAGGGTTGTGAGGCCGAGTATGAAGGAAGTGGGCCAATGTTGATCATAATGCACCTATTTTTGAGGAGATCTTGTTAAGGTTCAAACGCGAAGACATAGGGTCGGTGTGAGATGCTAGAGTGTGTGCCAACCTCCTCGCATTCGAGTGAGCACATCTATTTGGAGGGGCACAAAAGGCGCCACGCTCGAGCATTCCGACTTATGCATATAAGAACAAGAGCCCCGCCAACATGTACATCATTGAAGAAGCAAGTGATTCACGACGTGAATGTGTGCCCGCTTATGCTACCCCGATGAAAGTATGGAATTGGGAAGTTAATCGGTCGAAGACCGATAGCGAGCACTCGTAGCAACACTCGCTCACAACCGCCGAGAAATCGAGAACAGAGAATCCACACGGGCGCAGTGGAAATTATCCACGCCTGCGTGGAAATTCCGCACGGGTGCGTGTATCGCCCACGCCCGCGTGGAGTTGCCCGATTCCGACTCTATTTAAAGCCGATTCAGCCTCGATTTTGGTATTCTTTTCTCCATCTTTTCCCCAACTTGTGAGAGGACTTCGCCTAGGGTTTCGAGGGGTATTGGCCAAGGTTTTGGAGAAGTTCTACGGCTCCGACATCGTGATTCCATTAGGAAGAAGGTTGGTAGGGGAGCTTCAATCGAGGCGTATCCTATACCCGGACGAAGGAATCTTTGGACGACTTTAGTAGAGGACTCTCCACAAGACCATCGACCACGACCATCGAGGGGGTTTCTTTATGGATTCATTGCTTTTACATTCAATTTCTTTGATTGTATTAAACTCCATGGAGAGCTAAACCCCTAATGGGTACTTGGATGATTGTGAACCCTAGGATGTATTCGTTTCATTGAACTTCTTTATTATGCTTTCAATAAATTGATGTTTATTGTGAGTTCCAACCTTGAATGCTTGATTGTATGAACATTTCCCCTAGAGTGACACTAGGGTTGAGAGTTCTTGTTGGTAACCTTGTGAGTGAGTGACACACCACTAGCGTTAGACAAAGCTAGGTTGGAGAGGGTTGAGAGGGTGAGTCGAGAGGTATAGGAGCGTCCCCTTTCCCCTCCGACGTGATAGATTCTACCTCCGTTCCTCGAGTTCTTTGCGGCCATAATGGAGTGAATGGTCTAAGGGATGAACCTCTGCTGGGGCCTAGTTGCGCGTGCAATGGAGTGAAGCATTGAGAGGATCTTAGTATCTAGGGCTTAATTGTGGCTAGGGACCTTCCACCTGGACCAAAGGGGTAGATCTATATTTAGGAAGAGATTTATCACTTGGAATCCCTAGAGCTCATTGCAACTCTATGCGAGTGCGAGGTGTTGAGATTGTTCGATTTCTTCTCCGGGACATGTATAGAGTTAGGCATAGTTGACCTTAAATTTGGGACTATGTATGTAAGGATTTCCACGACTCACCATTGCATTGATTAGGAAGCATAATAGAGAGTTCTTGCACTTGAAGCGATCATCCTAGGTGAAGCATTATCCGAGTACCCCATTCTTTATCGATTGCCTTAACCTCTTCTTACTTTTGCTCTTTCACTTGTTGTTTTTATTGTTGAGAATTGAATCAATTTCACACTTATCACTATTGATATTCCACATAGCTAAGAATCAAATTAAGTATTTTCACTCCCTACTCCCTGTGGATTCGACCCCGCTCACCCGGGATTATTAGTTCGACAAGCCCGTGCACTTGCGGGATATAAGCAAGGGGACCTTGTCATGCCCCTATGTATCTTTTGCCTGAGGAATTTAGGTGTTCTCCGGCCCACAATGGCACGATTAGAGAACTGAGATCTCTTTTAGTTCAGGTGCCCTTCTCTGATAATGCTGATATTCAGTCCATTGGGTTGCGTCTGCAGGGGCCATTAGAAAGATTGGGGGACAGGAAATGTTGGAGTCTGACAGGAAATGGTAATTTCTCCGTTAAATCTTTTTATAATTTCCTAAACGATGGTGGTATGCGGTGCCCGATTGCAAGATTTTTCTGGCGTAACTGGTGTCCTAAAAAAATTTCTATCTTCAATTGGCTTGCTTGGCATAATAAGATTCTCTCGCTTGAGAACTTGGCCAATAGAAGATGTAATATGCTTCCTTCTGCTACCTGTGTGTTATGTCATGCGGGGATAGAAATGGTGGATCATCTGTTTCTGCAGTGCTCTTTTGCTAAATAGGTGTGGAATTATTTCGTGAGGATACTTTGTCTCCCGGATCATCCCATTTTCTTGTCCTTGGTTTGGGGATCCTGCAGAACTACTGTAAGACCGACTTGCAGGGATGTTTGTGATCTTGTCTTAAAAGCTATTGTGTGGAATATCTGGTTGGCTAGGAATGATTGCATATTTAATGCCAATTACTTGTCTGTGCATGCTATTATCATTAAAATTGACCAGATGTTGTTATCCTGGTTCTGAACAGTTGCTGAGGGTCCAAGAGAGAAGATGGAGGATTCCATTGTTGCCATCCTCCGGAGTCTGGATTTTTTAGGCCCGAGGGTGGAGGAGTCAGGAGGCGTCGTTCCTCCTGAGGAGATTCAGACTCAGATCATGGGCTGATTGTTTTAGTTTCTGTTTTTGCCGCTTAGTGGTGGCATGTGTCTTGGGGTTCTTTTTGGGGTTTTTTTCTCTCTTTGTTGTGCCACTTCTTGTGGCTTTCTGTTGTTTCTGTTTTGTTCCCCTATGGCGGTTTGTGTGCCGTTAGTGGGAGTCCTGTAGTTCTGGTTCCTGTTCTTGTTTCGTTTAATTGAAGTGGTTTATCCACCTTTTTCAAAAGAATGCCTCCTTGTAATACTACTAATAGAAGTCTAAATGAGTTGTTGTGGTATTCGTTTATTGTTGTTAGAGAGGTTCTATTTGGAGAAGGGTTGACACTGCTAGTAGCCAAGAGGCTATGTTGGAACTTATATAGATGGTAATTGGTCTAGTATGAAACTAAAGGCAGTATCAGTCATTGTCTCTACTTCCTTCTTCACCACTTGAAGAACCCAAGCAGAAGACTATGATATTATTCTAGAGAACGACAACACCATAGTTTGAGGATGCTATAAATCCAAATGAGTTAGTGGGTTAACTAGATGGAAAAAGCTTTTACTGTCGTAAGATGTAATAAGGAGGAGAAACTTAGGTTTGATATCTTTATGCTCATGGAACCAATGAATGACTAGTACAAAGAATGATCCATATCTGTTTGGGCAAAAATTTTGATCATGGCAGTAGCTGAAAGAAGCATTATTCAATATGTGCTTTGTAAAGGATAATATAGTTCAACTTGATAGGCAGTTCATTCATCTAAACTAGGAAATCATGTCTGTTGATGAGTATGAAAAAAGTTTGATAAATTATCTAAGTATATCCCTAACTTAGTAGATAAGGGCAAGATTAGAACCTGATGGTTTGAGAAAAGATTATATGCTTATCTTCAGTGGTGTTTGGCTGCCTTGCACCTTAATACTTATGATGAGGTAGTTGGATTTGATAAGTCCCTTGATATTATATGGAGGGATGGTCAAGAGTAAAAGAAAAGCTTTCAGAAAAAGAGAGACAAAAGCTTTGTTAGACAGAGTGGGTACTATACTAGAGGAGGCCATAGACTCCAGGTGGGAAGTGGAGCATCATATATGCCTAGAATGTTAATGGACGACCATTTTGTTGATCTTGAGTATTACCACCTGTAGCTTCTCATTCACTCTTATAGAGGAGCACTATTTGTGGTGATGAACATAGGAGATCAGATTGCAAGAGAGCTGCTATGGCATGTTTTTAATGTGGAGAACAAGGGACTATTTTGTAATGTGTCCACAATAGCAACATGGATCATAGATTCATAGTGGATGGATTTAAATTAGGGGTCTCAGAACTCTCACGACCTGTAATTAGAAGGAAAAGTAGTTGTTAGTAAATAGTTATCATCCCTCACACATCACAAGATAGGAAGGCCAAAAGCTCAAAGGCAGATGTATGCACTTACCAAGGAGGATGGGTGATTGACTAAAAGCAATATTTATGCAAGTGTGCGTGTCAATCAAAGTAATACATGCAAATAGCAAGGTCGAATCCACAGAGACTACATAATACTAGTACTACCTCTATCTTCGCTAGCTAACCAAATAACAAAGATCAATTCCAATTTCAAAGTAAATAATGAAAGAAACAAAAGACCAAATCAAAGGAAATGAGGAACTAGAAACAATGGATAAAGCAATGCCTAGATCGACTTCACTTGGGAGTGTTAATGGTTAAGATGATTACAAATCAATAGCGATTAAACCTTGGCTAAGATGATAGAAGGAAATCAAAATCACACTAAGTGCTCTCTCAAGACTCTCCGCAAGACCATCGACACGACCATCGAGGGGGTTTCTTTATGGATTCATTGCTTTTACATTCAATTTCTTTGATTGTACTTAGCTCCATGGAGAGCTAAACCCCTAGTGGGTACTTGGGTGATTGTGAACCCTAGGATGTATTCGTTTCTTTGAACTTCTTTATTATGCTTTCAATAAATTAATGTTTATTGTGAGTTCCAACCTTGAATGCTTGATTGTATGAACATTTCCCCTAGAGTGACACTAGGGTTGAGAGTTCTTGTTGGTAACCTTGTGAGTGAGTGACACACCACGAGCGTTAGACAAAGCTAGGTTGGAGAGGGTTGAGAGGGTGAGTCGAGAGGTACAGGAGCGTCCCCTTTCCCCTCCGACGTGATAGATTCTACCTCCGTTCCTTGAGTTCTTTGCGGCCATAATAGAGTGAATGGTCTAAGGGATGAACCTCCGCTGGGGCCTAGTTGCGCGTGCAATGGAGTGAAGCGTTGAGGGGATCTTAGTATCTAGGGCTTAATTGTGGCTAGGGACCTTCCGCCTGGACCAAAGGGTTAGGTCTATAATTAGGAAGCGATTTATCACTTGGAATCCCTAGAGCTCATTGCAACTTTATTCGAGTGCGAGGTTGAGAGGTTATTTAATCTCTCCTCCGGGACATGAATAGAGTTAGGCATAGTTGACCTTAGATTTGGGACTATGTATGTAAGGATTTCCACGACTCACCATTGCATTGATTAGGAAGCATAATAGAGAGTTCTTGCACTTGAAACGATTTTCCTAGGTGAAGCATCATCCGAGTACCCCATCTTTATCGATTGCCTTACCTCCTCCTTACTTTTGCTCTCTTACTTGTTGCTTTTAATTGTTGAGAATTGAATCATTATCACACTTATCATTGTTGATACTCCACATAGCTAAGAATCGAATTAAGTGTCTTTATTCCCTACTCCCTGTGGATTCGACCCCGCTCACCCGGGATTATTACTTCGACAAACCCGTGCACTTGCGGGATATACGCAACGGGACCTTGTCAATGCCCTTGTGGATGACCCTGTGAATGGTATACGAGTGTGGGTAATTTCCACACGCCTGTGTGGAACTCTGTAGAGACTTTTTCTCTATCCCGAGAGCCGACAGGGGCGTGTGTCTATCCCTGTGAGTACCCCTGTGAATATCCACACACCCATGTGGAATTTCCATAGGGGCGTGTGACAACGCCCCTTTCGTGTGACCTGCAAGTGCACGGGTTTGTCGAAGTAATAAATCCCAGGTGAGTGGGGTAACTTATCCACAGGGAATAAGTAATAGAAACACCAAGATAACTACTTAACTAAGTAGAGATGAAATAATGATGGTGTGGATAAAGATCGATAAAAATGAACTAAAGAAAATAAGAATAAGTGGCACAATAAAATGAGAGGAAAGACAATTGATAAAAGTGGGGTACTTCGATATTGTTCCTCCTAGGATTATTGTTTCAAGTGCAAAACAAACTATTATGCTTCCTAACTAATGCTTAATGAGTTGTGGACATCCTTAAGCACACGGTCCCAAACCTAAGGTCAACCATGACTAACTCTACACTATGCCCCAGTGGAGAAATCAACCAGTCTCAACACCTCACACTGTGTAAAGTTGCAAGAAGCTCTCGGGATTCTAATTGATAAATCCTATTCCTATATGTAGATCTAACCCTTTGGACCAGGTGAAAGATCCCTAGCCACAATTAAGCCCTAGGTGTTAAAGTCACTTCAATGCTTCACTCTGTTGCTTGTGTAACTATGCCCCAGTTTAGTTCATCCCTTAACCCTTCACTCTATTGTGACCACAAAGAACTCTTAGAACGTGGAGGTAGGATAAATCACACCGGAGGGGAAAGGGGACGCTCCGCTACCACTCGACTAACCCTCTCGACCCTCTCCAATCTTGCTTTGTCTAACCTCATGGTGTGTCACTCACTCACAAAGATTACCAAGATGGACTCTCAACCCTAGTATCCCTCTAAGAGAGAAATCATTCAACAAGCATTCAAGATTAGAACTCAATTAAAGACATCAATTAAGGAAAACATAATAAAAGGTTAATGAAACAAATATATCCTAGAGTTCACAAATCCAAGTATCCACTAGAGGGTTTAGCTCTCCATGGAGCAAGATGCAATCAATAATTAAATTGAAAGTAAAAACATGTAATCGATAGGAAAACACCCTAGGTATTCATGTCGATGGTCTTGTGGATTAGCCTCGTCCTCTCTAAAGGTCCCCATGTCAAGCCTAGGACACACCTCGCCAAATTGATGCTGACGAAAGCTCCCTCAATAACTATCTTCCAAGAGAAACGCGGTGTCGAAGCTATAGAGCCACTCCAAAAGGCTTGCCAAAGCCTCTCTAAACCCTAGCCGCCGGCCTCCCAAAAGTTGGAGAAAAGATAGAAGAAAGAATGAAAGATGGATCCCTAAATTGGTACATGTCGAGGCTTTATATAGTGCTAGAATCAAGCATCCACACAAGCATGTGGAATTTTCACATGCCCGTGTGGATTTCTGAAAATCTGTTTTTCTACGTTTTATGAACAGTAACTGCTACAATGAATTGTTGCAGTGATTTGCTGCATTACTTGCTGCAGTGCTCAGCCAAAATATTCCCGAATCCACACTTTTCATCTAGGCAAAATAAACGGGCGCACGTTTATGCCGTAGATCGCTTTGCTTTTTTAATAAAAGGTCTCATTGGTGAAGGTCTTGCTATCATCGCACAAGTCTGGATAAGCAAATGTTGCTGCCTTTGTGTACCTCCAAACCATTATAATTGCTTGAGTGCATGGAGGTTGGCACACATTCACATATCTTCAATCACAACTTGTGTCTTCACATTTGTTTACTCAAAGACTTCATCAACAAAGTACAATCACAATCTACTTTGGCTTCTTTCTTTTATATTTGGCTTCACAACCCTTCATGCACGAAAGTTTACAAATACACATGCATTAGAGCTAAAACCTGATAAAAGTAATGCTCATCATAAAAAAAGAATACTTCATATTACTAATACACAAGCACTTATCAGCGTGTTGAACACTTAGCCATTTTCTCGGGAGAACAGAGGAGCCACAGGGGCGTGTGGGTGCCCCTATCGGTTGGGCACATGGGCATGGTTAATTTCCACACGCCCGTGTGGAGGCATTCAGAAACAGTCAAAGGCTATCCCGAGAGCACACAGGGGCATGTCTTCACCCTTGTAAGTGACCCTGTGGGAGTCACACGGGCATGGGTAATTTCCACACGCCCGTATGGATGCATAGAACGTCAAGAGGCACGATTTTTCTATAAACCCTACTCACACTACTTCATTCTATAACTCCCAAACGCTTAGAGAATGCCTCTCTTCATCTTCCTGACCATTCACCGTCTATTTATAGAGATTTGAGTGTGTTTTCCGGCCCCATTCGAAGTTTTTTATTCTCATTTCGTCGGTAAGCTTCCCTCTTCTCTTTTCTTCGCCCAATCTTGATTTATTTTAAATATTCTGCTGATTTTGCCTGTATTTTGTGTTTAAATGGTTGGTGAATGCATTTAGAGTTATTTTAGAATGGATTTTTGATATATTTTTGGGATTTTTGCAACTCGGCTGTGCGGCTGTCATGCTCGAAGATCCACATGGGCGTGTGGAATTTCCACACGACCATGTGGATTGCTATAGAATTAAGTTTTGAGTTTGATTTGATGAATCTCTTTTCAATTCTTGCACATATGACCCCAAGATCAGAGAAAGCGGCCGGCAAGTGCCCAAGAGAGACTTCTCTTGAGCCGGAGCACATGGAGTTCGTGATTATTAAGCACCAGGCTCAGTTTGTGAGATTATTGAAGCTTAATTTCGAACAATCTCATTTCACAAATTTGAGCGCACTCAGAGAGATACAGTTGGGGAACGAGATGGCCAACGAGGTGGAGGAGCTCCTTGCTGTGGGTAGTTGGAGACCATTACTGTCCATAAGGGAGCTGGCGATCCATATGTTGACTTTAGAGGTGTTGGCGTCGTTCGAGTTTGACCACCCATACTCCAACTTTGATAGCATAGACGCCATTTAGTTCAAAGCCCTAGGACAGTATCACAGTATGAGTGTGACTCAGTTTTCGATCATATTGGGGCTCTACGACAAGGTATTTACTGATACAGAGGAGTATGAGTAGCTCTCAACAGATTACTCTGGCAGTTTGATACCTCAGCGTACATACATAGCACTATGTGGCCAAGGACAATATGAGCTGGGGGTCTCGAAGGCGGCATTCCTTTCTTAACCAGTTTATCGATACATCCACAACATTCTTAGTGGATCGATGAATGGACTTGGTGACAATATCGGCGTGCTCAGTCGACAGGAGCTATTTTACTTGTATTCGATGGTACAGAGCGAGTCACTCCACATGGTACACATCGCGGCTGAGTACCCACATCATCAAGGGTAGTATGAAAGGGCAAGAGTGCTTTTTTCTAGCCCATACATTACTCGACTCATCATGGGCATGGGTCTGATGGACACTATTCGAGGGACCAAAAAGATTATAGTACCGTCTCCCCTCGGCTTGGAGACTATGTGTTTGATGGGCATGATCTGCAAGTATAAGGACAAAGTTTATATGATGATCATGCCAACGCCAGAGCCAGCCGAGGGTGAGGGTGACATAGCTGAGGGGTCATAGCTTTCTCTCAAGCTAAAGCCTGAGCAGATATGGACCGAGGCACCCCCAACAACACAAGAGCCGCCTCAAGTGCATAACTTTTCACCGACTCGAGCCCATAATCATTTTGAGAGGCTCAAGCGTACGGTGGGGGTGCTAGAATCAAATTTTTCTGAGGTTCGCACTACCTAGGTGACACATCCCTTGCGAGTGCGTACTGCAAGTGCACCGATTGTTAAAGTGATAAAGTACCCTATTGAGTGAGTAGTCGTATCCATAGGGAATAGTGCTCAAAAACACAAGTATTGCTATTTAGCCATAGAGAAGATGATGGTGTGAACAATATCAATGCAAGTGAAAGTAAAAGAAAGAAGAAAAAGATGCAATAGAAATAAGGAGAGGCAATTGATAGAAAATGGGGCACCCGGACATTGCTCACCCTAGGAAAATTGTTTCAAGTGCAAGACTCCTCATTATGCCTCCTAACTGATATCTAATGAGTTGTGGAAATCATAAGACACATGGTCCCAAACCTAAGGTCAATCGTGACTAACCCTCACACTATACCCCAGCGAAAAGGGATGCTCTCAACACCTCACACTGTTTGGGGTTACAAGAAGCTCTAGGGACTCCAAGTGATAAACCCTATTCCCTAATATATATCTAACCCTTTGGTCCAGGCGAAAGACCCCTAGTCAGAATTAAGCCCCATCACTAAAGATTATTTCAACGCTTCACTCTGTTGCTTGCGTAACTACGCCCTAGCGGAGTTTGTCTCTTAGTACTTCACTCTATCATAACCACAAAGAACTCTTGGAATGTGGAGGTAGGATAAATCACATCAGAAGGGAAACGAGATTTTCTGCTACCTCTCAACTCACCCTCTCAATCCTCTTCAACCTTGCTTTGTCAAACCCTCACGGTGTGTCACTCATCCACAAGGATTACCAAGATAGATTCTCAACCCTATTGTTACTCTAAGGGAAAATCAATGCAATAAACATTCAAGGATGGAACTCAATTAAAACATCAATTAATAAAGCACAATAAAAGTCAAAGAAACAAAATCATCCTAGGATTTACAAGTCTAAGCACCCACTAGGAGTTTAGTTCTCCATGGACCAATATACAATCAACAACGAAATCGAATGTAAAAACATGCACTTCATAAGTAAAACCCCTTGTAGTCCGTATCGATGGTCTTGTAGAGTTGCCTCATCTTCTCCAATGGCTCCCTTGTTAAGCCTAGGGTACACCTCACCGATTCGATACCGACAAAAGCTCTCCCAATAACTATCTTTCGAGGAAACGCGTTGTCGAAGATCGTAAACCACTCCGAAGACCTAGCCAAATCCTCTCCAAACCCTAGCTGTGAGCGCCTCCAAAGATGGGGAAAAGTTGGGAAAAAGATAGGAAAAGGAATCCCTAAAACGTCTGAAATCGTGGCTTAAATAGGGCTGGAATCGGGCATCCACACGGGCGTGTGGAGTTTCTACGAAACTGATTTTCTGCAAGCTGTGAATAGTAACTACTATAGTGATTTGCTATAGTAACGGTTACGGTACTTCGCCAAAATACTCCTGAATCCACACTTTTCATCGAGTCCACATGAATGGGCACACATCCATGCGGTAGATCACGTTGCATCTTCAATACAAGCCACATTGACGAAGATCTTGCGAGCATTGCACAAGTTGGAACACATGAGTGTGACTACCTTTGTGCCCCTCCAATTTGTATGTTCGCTCGAGCACAATGGAAGTTGGCACATACTCACATGTCTTTGAACACAACTTGTGTCTTCATGTTTGTTCAATCTAAGACTTCATCAAAAATTGCATCCACGATCTACTTTTGGTTCCTCTCTTCTACACTTATCTCCACAACCCTTCATGCATAAAAGAACATAAATACACATGCATAAGCGATAAAATCTGAGAAAATAATGCTCAATGTAAGAAAAAATAACTTCGTATTACTATTACATAATCACTTATCACTAGGTCGCGAACAACACTGAGGTGATAGCATGTCTTGACATCATACAGCGGATCCTAGAGCAAGACACGACCTCTCCTTTTGTGATGAGTCCCTGAGCTCCACTGACTCCTCCGTATCGCCAGCACATCCTTCAACACCTTCTCCATCACCATTACCAGCAGCACCAGCATCATCATCAGTAGTAGCAGCTAAGACAGGACTTGACACCGACGCTTGAGGAGTCTTTACTTTATTTGTTTTTATGTTTTTCGCATTTTATTTCTGCACTTATTTTGGACTTATACTACTCAGAAAGGATCTTCCTTATGAGTTTATCTTATTGCTTTCTAGTTGTTTCGAGTTGTATTCCATTTTCATATTTTTATTGACTCGAGTTATTTTATTTTTGTTGAGCTTCACTGAACCCCCTTGTGTATATATGCAGATGGTCTTGTCAGTCTTGGAATTTGAGGAATAGTCATGGACACAGTCAATGTGGTATTCACATAGCCGTGTGTGCTCCACAACCCATTGGAACTCAACTCTTAATGAAATTAGCTCCATCAAACATACCATTAGGAGTTCAGGGAAGTATTGTTTCAATTGCCCATCTCCACACTTTGTTTTTATTGTGCTTACATGCGTACATTGAGGGCAATGTACATCTTAAGTGTGGGGAGGAGTTCACATTACACATGTTCTATACTTATGCATTCATTGTTCATGCTCATGCAGCCAATGGCGGTTCACCTTAGTTGCAATGGTTGTATTCTTAAGTTTAGGAAAATTTTAACATTGAATATTATCATGCTCTAGTTTTACTTGAATTTTTAGGAATTTTTGCCTGATTAACACTTATTGCACTACTCATTCATCAAACCCTGTGGAAACTCAAGTTCGACATTTAAGGGACTATTTTTAGTTTGTTTCTTGTTTTAATTTCTATGAAAATAGAATGGATGAATGAAAAAGAAAAAAATATCTGTGTTTTTGTTTGTGCATTGGGGTGGAAAGAGCTATCACCTATGAAGTTTGAAGCTACTCTCATAAGTCGAATACTAGTTATGCCCTAATGAGAGATAAAGCTATCTCATGGGATGAGTAAAAGCTACTACCCCAGTATAAAGAGATACCACCTTGAAAGTGTGAAAGCCACCTTGGCGGCCACCTAGAAAAGGGCTAACTTAGAGGATGTGTGAAGCTACTACCTTCGTTTTTTCTTTTTGTACATAAATAAGTCCCTCTCAGTTAGAGCTTAAGGAGTTGACACATCCTTTGCGTGTGTACCACAAGTGCATGGAATTGTTGAAGTAATAATACCCTGGTGAGTGGGTAGTTGTATCCAAATGGAATACTGATCAGAAATACAAAGATTGCTATTTAACTAAAATAAAGATGAATTGATAGTGGTATGAAAAAAATCACTGCAAATAGAAACAAGTAAAGAAAAAGTAGGCGCAAGAACATGATAGGAGAGGCAATCAATTGAAAGTGGGGCACCCCGCACCCTAGGACTAGTGTTTCAAGTGCAAGACTGACCATTATGTCTCTCAACCAATTCTTAATGAGTCATGGAAATCATAAAACACATGGTCCCAAACCTAAGGTGAACCGTGACTAACCCTACACTATGCCCCAGCGGAGAAATCGCTCAGTCTCGACACCTCAAACTGTGCAAGGTTACTTAAAGCTCTAGGAACTCCAAGTGATAAACCCTATTCCAAAATATAGATCTAACCCTTTGGTCCAAGCGAAAGATCCCCAGACATAATTAAGCGCCAAATACCAAGGATTACTTCAATGCTTCACTCTATTGCTTGCACAACTAAGCCCCAGCGGAGTTCATCTCTTAGCACTTCACTCTATTGTGACCACAAAGAACTCTTGGAACATTGACAATACCCTTTTGCGTGTGAACCACAAGTGCACGAGTCTGTCAAAGTAATAGGTAGTCGTATCCATAGGAAATAGTGATCAGAAACAAAAAAGATTGCTATTTAACTAGAATGAAGATGAATTGGTAATGGTGTGAGCAAAGTCAATAAAAATGGGCATAAAGAAAGAAGGTGAAAGAAAAACCCTATAAAAATGAGATGAAAGGCAATCGATAGAATGTGGGGCACCCGGACATTGCACCCCCTAGGACAATTGCTTCAAGTGCAAGACTAATCATTATGTCTCTTTAATGATGCTTCATGAATCATGAAAATCCTAAAATACACGGTCCCAAACCTAAGGTTCACCGTGATTAACTCTACACTATGTCCGGGTGGAGAAATCACTCAGTCTCAACACCTCACACTGTGCAACGTTGCATAAAGCTCTAGGGACTCCAAGTGATAAATCCTATTCCCTAATATAGATCTAACCCTTTGGTCCAGGTAAAAGACCCCTAGTCATAATTAAGCCCCAGATACTAGGGATTACTTCAACGCTTTACTCTATTGCTCGCGCAACTAAGCCCCAACGCGGTTTATCTCTTAGCACTTCACTCTATTGTGACCGCAAAGAACCTTGGAATGTGGAGGTAAGATAAATCACACCGAAGGGGAAGGGGACATCCCGCTACCTCTCAACTCACCCTCTTAACCCTCTCCAATCTAGTATTATCTAACACTCATGGTGTGTCACTCATCCACAAAGGTTAGCAAGATAGATTCTCAACCCTAGTGTCACTCTAAGGGAAAATCAATTCAACAAGCATTCAAGATTGGAACTCAATTAAAGACACCAATTAAAGAAAGCATAGTAAAAGGTCAATGAAACAATAACATTCTAGGGTTTACAAGTCCAAGTACCTTCTAGGGGTTTAGCTCTCCATGTAGCACATTACAATCAATAATGAAATTAAAAGTAAAGATATGTAATCCATGAATAAAACCCCCTAGGTGTTCGTGTCGATGGTCTTGTGGAGTAGCCTCGTCTTCTTCAAAGGTTCCCTCGTCAAGCCTAAGGCACACCTCACCGAATCGATGCTGACGAAAACTCCCCTAATAACTCTCTTCTAAAAGAATGCGGTGTTGAAAGCCGTAGAACTACTCCAAGCACCTTGCCAAAGCCTCTCTAAACCCTAGCCACATGCGCCTCTATAGATGGGGAAAAGATGAAGAAAGGATGGAAAAAAGGATCCCCAAATCAGCTGAAATGATGGCTTTAAATATGCTTGAATCGGGCATCCACACTAGTGTGTTGAATTTCAACACACCCGTGTGAATCTGCAAAAATTTAATTTTTAGCGGCATATGAACAGTAACTGCTATAGTAAATTGTTACATTGATTTGCTACAGTAATCTACTATAGTACTCCACCAAAATACTCCCAAATCCACACTTTCATCGAGGCAACATAAATGAGCACACGTCTATGCAGTAGATCGCATTGCATCTTCAAATAAAAACACAACTGACAACAATCTTGCTAACTTTGCACAAGTCAGAACATATGAGTGTGACTGCCTTTGTGCCCCTCCAATTTGCATATTTCCTTGAACATAACGAAGGTTGGCACACGCTCACATGTCTATGAGCACAACTTGTGTCTTCACGTTTGTCCACTCCAAGATTTCATCAACCAAGTGCACTCGCAATCTACTTTGGTTTCTTTCTTCTATATTTTTCTCCACAACCCTACATGCACAAAAGAACACAAATACACATGTATTAGCGATAAAATCTGAGAAAATTAATGCTCATCGTAAGAAAATAATGCTTCGTATTACTAATACACAAGCACTTATAAAACGTGGAGGTAGGATAAATCACACCGGAGGGGAAAGGGGACGTTCCGCTACCTATAGACTCATCCTCTTGACCATCTCCAATCTTGCTTTGTCTAACCCTTATGGTGTATCACTCACTCACAAGGACTACCAATGTAGACTCTCAACCCTAGTGTCACTCTAAGGGAAAATCCATTCAACAAGCATTCAAGATTCGAACTCAATTAAAGACATCATTTAAAGAAACATAATAGAAAGGTCAAAGAAACACTATCATCCTAAGGCTTACAAGTCCAAGTACCCATTAGTGGTTTAGTTCTCCATGGATCAAGATATAATCAATAATGAAATCAAAAGTGAAAACATGCAATCCATAAGTAAAACCCACTTGGTATTCGTATCGATGGTCTTGTGGAGTAGCCGCGTCTTTCCAAAAGTTTCCCTCATCAAGCCTAGGGCACAACTCGCCGAATTGATGCCGATGAAAGCTCTTCCAATAACTATCTTCCAAAGAATGCGGTGTTGAAGACTGTAAAACTACTCCAAAACACTTGCCAAAGCCTCTCTAAACAATAGCCGCGAGAGCCTCCAAAGATAAGAAAAGATGGGCCAAAGGATGGAAAGAAGATCCCCCAAAACGGCTTAAATCGTGACTTAAATAGGGCTAGAATCAGGCATCCACACGGGCGTGTGGAATTTCCACATGCCTGTGCGAATCTCCAAAATTGAATTTTCAGCATGGTGTGAACAATACCTGCTACAGTAAATTGATGCGGTACTTTGCTACAGTACACTGCTGCATTTCTTCGCTGAAATGCTCAAGAATCCACACTTTTCATCCAGGCCACATGAATGGGCACACATTCATGTGGTAGATCACGTTACATCTTCCATAAAAGTCACATTGATGAAGATCTTGCTAGCATTGCACAAGTCAGAATACGCAAATGTGACTGCCTTTGTGCCCCTCTAAACCATGTATTTGCTTGAACACCATGGAGGTTGGCACACAATCACGTGTCTTTGGGAACAACTTGTGTCTTCACGTTAGTTCACTCCTAGATTTCATCAACAAAGTGCATCCACGATCTACTTTGGTATCTTTCTTTCATAATTGTCTCCACAACCCTACATGCACAAAAATAACACAAATACACATGTATGAGTAATAAAATCTAAGAAAACTAATGCTCATTATAAGAAAATAATACTTCGTATTAGTAATACACAAGAACTTATCAGGAGTACATGTTGGGTTGACTTTAGTGAGTTTACACGCACAACACAATAAAGGGTATGTTATCCTTTTTTATTCATGTTTTTAGCTAGAGAAATGATTCCTCTTATTCTGTGTTTGAATGTTTCCTTACTTGTAGAATGCTTCTTTTGCATACTTTGGTGAACCTAAGGCCAAGCACTTTCAATTTTCCTTCTTAGATGCTTTAATGTTTTATTTTTACTTAAGGATAAGAAAAAGTATAAGTGTGGGGGAGTTTGATAAGTGCTTGTCTATAAGTAATACAAAGTATTCTTTACTTGCATTGAGCATCACTTTTATCATATTCTATCTCTTATTCGTGTGTATTTGTGTTCTTTGTGCATGTAGAGCTATGGAGACAATTTCGGAAGAAAGAAAACAAAAGTAGATCGTGGACGTGATTCTTGATGAAGTTTCTTGGATTGAACAAAGATGAAGACACAAGTTGTACTCAAAGATATGTGGGTATGTGCCAAGCTCTATTGTGCTCAAGAGAATATACAAAGTGGAGGGGCACAAAGGCAGTCACACTCATTTGTTCTGACTTGTGCAATACTAGCAAGAGCTTTGTCAATGTGGTTTCATTGAAGATGTGACATGATCTACCGCATGAATGTGTGTCCATTCATGTGGTCTCGACGAAAAAAATGGAATCGGGAGCATTTTGGTAAAGTACTTTAGCAGTTTACTGTAGGAAATCACTATAACAATTACTGTATTAGTTACTATTTACAGCTCGCAGGAAACAAGTTCTGGAAATCCACACGGCTGTGTGGAAAATCTTTATGCCCGTGTGGATGCAAGATTCCAGCCCCTATAAATACCGCGAATTGAGTATTTTAGATAGATATTTTCCCTATCTTTTACCCATCTTTGGAGGCGCTCACTGCTACGGTTTAGAGAGGCTTTGCCTAAGTTTTTGAAGCGGTTCTACGGCCTTCAACATTATGTTTTTTTGGAAGAGAGCTATTGGGGGAGCTTTCGTTAGCATCAATTCGGCGAGGTGTGCCCTAGGCTTGACAAGGGAACATTTGGAGAAGACAAGGTGGCTCTACAAGACCATCAATACAGACTACAAGGGGGCTTTAAGGTGTAATTTTCTTCTGTGCGTACCTAAGTATGTACTTATTTCACTTTGAGCACCATATTTTGATTTGTATCAATTTGAGCACCGTAATTTGATTTCCTTACAACGGGAGGGCATTGAGATGATTCCGGTGAGGGTTTGCTGATGTGTCCACCGGAATGCATCCGTGGATTTTATTTTTCTGTGTCAGATGAAGATGTGGAATTATTAGCTGGATGACTTATCCGAGTGGCGGTCCTTATTGCCATAGAGGATGCCACATCAGCCTCTTCTCTCTCACTCTCCTTCTTTCCCGTTCCTTGCCCGTTAGCTTTGCCCTAGAGAACGCCAGTCGTTCCCCTCCCCCTTTTCCTTTTTGCCCCTTCCCCTTGCTTTGCACGCCAGCCATCCTTCGGGGTCGTCATCTTTGCCCTAGAGAACGCCAGTCATCCTTAGGCCATCACTCGCTTTGCCCCCTCCTTTACCCTAGCTCAGAGGCCCAAAGAATGCAAACCAGTCCTCGAGCATATAATAGCCTCCATTTGCGCCTAGTGACTACATGATGGACTTCGATTGGGCGATAAGGCCCCCTGAATTAGGATCTCCAACTTATCGTAAGTACATTGCCAATTTGTCATGAAATTAGAATTTTATATCAATGTTAGCATCAGTGGTGCTTGTGTAAATTCGTTTGAGTACATTGATGATTTGCATTCAGTATTTGCAATAGATGTAATTGTAATGCTAAAGTGACAACTTTTATAATGCTTAACTGACAACTTTTATAATTCAATAAGGTGTACTTTTTTCAGGCTTCATGTCTATCTTTAAATATAGATATTGAAGAGTGGTCCTAGGTAAGATCTTATTCCAATTGGGAATTAAAATTAATAGACATTGAAGAGTGGTCCTTGGTGAGTTCTGATTTTAATTGCAAAAATTAATATAATTGGACATTGAGGAGTGGTCCTGGGCGACTTCTTAATATATGATAGCAAAGACTGGAACCTCGCTCGTAATCAATGTGCAAAGGTTGGATTATCATTCAATTCTAATATGTTTTCTACTTTTGTTAATAATTTAGTACAAAGAATTAGATCGCAAATGTAATTGTAACTCATGTTTAAGCAAGTTGGCATGCGGTGATATTGAATATAGTTTAACTATCTAAATCTAAACATTTTGTGTCTCATATAATCTCATCAGGCACCTTTGCAGCTACCATTTTCCCGTATTATTTATCCCTATCATTGCAGTTGTCTTAGCAGAATAGAAGAATGTAGACTACAAGCACATATTCCTCTTTATATTTTCTCAAAAATCTAATTCGTGGTCCAATGGCAAGCTTATAATGCTCATGTTCTACAAATTTGGGATGAGTTCCTTATTTTCATAATTTTATTGGTTATGATATGCAATTTCTGGCTTTCAGCTCCTCCAGACATTATCTATAGTGTTTTCAACCAAAAAAAATGACAGCATCTCTTGTTTGTTTGTTACTACCTTTTAGTACAATATGATCAGTTAGCTTCTTTTGTTATCCATGACTTCATTTGCTACAATAAGATTAGCATGAGATACACAATTGTGACCATTTAATCATTTCCATGTCTAGCTAATTATGGTTGGGAAAATCATATTTCAGCACCTGGCAGTGATTACTTCACAATAAAATTGTCTTATACAAGTGATGACGTGCATAAGTGGGAAAGCAGGGAGCTTGCCGACTATATTAACTACTACTGCATTGATAAGATGTCTAGATTAGAACTGTTGGGCATGGCCAATGAGTTGGGTTTGCAAGAAGAAGGTTGCACATTTTGGTGGTTGAGAATCAATGGCTTGAGCATGGCAAAAATAAAAAATGATTCAGATGCCTTGGAGATGGCTTCAAATATTTCCCGAAATAGGATTATGAATATATATGCCAAGGTATGAAGCATAAGTACAAGCAATGATGCTGATAAACCATTTGTTGAAGAAAATGTTAACCTGCAAGATGCTTCTCTTGGGAATGATGCCAAGGAACAGGTTGAAGTTGAAAATGTTGATATGCAAAATGATTCTGCTGGGAATGATGATGAGGAATAGAACATAAATGAGAATGTTGATATGCAAGATGTTTCTCCTGAACACCAAGGAAAAAATGATGAAGGGAGTGAGTTATATGACTCAGACTATAGCTTTGACAGTAAGGAACAAGACATAAATGCGGGCAATGATGATGCCATTGGACCTGACATGGTTAGACATGCAAGAAATGAAGGAATAGGAGCAGGATGTGATGTTCACGAAGAAGAAGAAGAACCTAACTCTGACTATAGAGAATATGACTCATGTTTGCACCCAGCTTCTTCAATAGATGATGAAGTTGCAGGTCCAAGCAATCCAAAATACCCAGAGTTCCAAGAAGAAATTGATATAAAGGATCCCCATTTCGCAGTTGGAATGAAGTTCAGCGGCTTTAAGCAATTTAAGGAGGCTGTTAGGAACTACGGGATAAAGTATAAATATGTTATGAATTTTAGACCAGTAATAAGAAAAGATGAAAGGCAATTTGTAAGAAAGGTTTCCCTTTCTACTTATGGACAGCTCCCATGATCAAAGATAACGATACAATTCAAATTAAATCTGGGATTCTCAAGCATAAGTGCATTAGAGACCATAATGTAACGCATGTAAGGGCAAAATGGATTGCTCAGACCTACATGACTCAATTTAGGGCACATCCTGGTTGGTCTATGGTAGGCATTATTCAAGCTGTCAAGCAAAATCAGGAGGTTGAGATTACTAGACTAAAAGCTTGGAGGGAAAAATCACGTGCTCTAACGTAATACTATATTTACTTCATGTTAATGCTTATGTTAGTGCATGTTACAATTTACTGCCGATGATTTAACATCATTTTATTTTGTCCTGCAAATAGCATCTTAGCTGGTGATGAACATAAGCAAATGAAGAGCTTGTATGACTACTGATAAGTGTCTAAATGTACATATTTTAGTGTATGTATTTGTTGTGTGTAGCATGTATTTGTATAAGAATTGATGCCCGTTTTATTCTTAATCGTGTGTTATTTGTTTTGCAGGGCACGAAAACGCCATGGAGGACATGAAAATATGATTTGGGCGAAAAAGAGAAGAAAACCAGGTCATGACTGTAGCGTATTCACTGTAGCAAAGTAATGCAGATGGAGTACTGTAGCAGTGGCACTGTAGCATCAACATTGTAACAAGATCACTGCAGCTGCCACTGTAGCACATGAGAGTTTCCAAGACAGAAATCGAATCATGGCATACGGCCTCAATGCTGCCCGGTATAGAGCCTGGGATGATCACTGTAGCACAAAGGAAGTTGACTGATTGAAGGCATACTGGCTCAATGAGGTGCTCATTGAGCCAGTATGGATACTATTTGGAGTGCATTTGAGGAGTTTTCTTGCCCCAAACAGTGTCAATGAGGTCCTCATTGAGCTTGGGATTCCACCCGGGATTGAGGGATCTTGGCGTTGATGATGAGGGGTATAAAAGGCATTTTTGGGGAAAGAAAAGGGGACATGTTGGGGGGGGACTTTGAGGGTTCTTGGCAGCCACCACTTGGGAAGAACGAGAGAAACGAAGACATTATATTCTTGGAAGATTTGGCTTGAAGCTTGGGAAGATCAACGGCTTGAACTTCAAAGGGAAGCTTCATCTTCTCGGGCCCCTACATTACGAGATTAGTACTGGGTATGGGTCTATTGGACACAGTTCGTGGGGTCGAGAAGACAAGTATACCCGCTCCCCTTAGCCTAGAGACGATGAGATTGATGGGCATGATCTGTAGGGTTCGGACAGGGGTTTATGCTTTGGTGCTACCAGCTCCAGAGACAGCTGAGGATGAGGAAGGTGATGCTGAGGCTTCTCAGCCTGCCCCCAACATCAGCCAGCACCGATGGAGACCGAGGCACCTCCAGTGGCAGAGGACGTACACCCCGTACATATGTTTTCACCATCTAGAGCCCATGATCGCTTTTAGAGGCTCGAGAGTGCTGTGGGGTGATACGGACAGAGTTAGCTGACGCTCATACAGAGATTGTTGAGATTAGGGCTGCGTAGGTTGCTCAGTACACAGAGTTTATGGCATGTTTCGATACAGTACAGCAGTTCTTAGAGCGAGACGTCACCTCATCATTTGTCTTGCGACCGAGGTCTCCTTAGGCCCCCTCAGCTCCTCCAGCATCTTCCTCATCACCTATACCAGCACAGGTGGACCCACCATGTACTTTCTCACAACCAGTAGTAGCTGAGGACCCAGAGCGCGACACCCACCATGTACTTTTATGCACTTTATTTTGGACTTGTTCACTCAGAAAGGACTCTCCTTCTGAGTTTATTTTTATTTTGCATCTCGAGTTTTATTCCTTGTTCTATCTTTTATATACTCGAGTTATTTTGTTTTTATTGAGCTTCACTGAACCGCCTCGTGTGCATGCAGATGGTCTTGTCATCTTGGTAATTGAGACTTTGTCATGGGTACGGCCAAAGTGCTTCGGCACTTGGCCGTGTGAGCTTCATAACCCGTTGGAACACTACTCCCAAGGAGTTATCTTCGTCAAACGCGACACTAGGAATTAGGGGAGTATTGTTTTGATTGCTTCTCCCACATATATTCTTGATTGATATACATTATGAGTGAGCTTGCATGTGTACATTGGGGACAATGTACAACTTAAGTGTAGGGGGTTGAGTTTCATAGTGCACACATCTTTTCTATTGTTCTTGATTGATATACATGCTCACATAGCCAATGGTGGTTCACCTTAGTTGCATTGATTGCATTCTTGAGTTTAGAAGAATTTTCAACATTGAATGTCTTCATGCTCTAGTTTTATTTGAATTTCTAGGAATTTTTGCCCGATTTTACATTCGTTGCACAACTCACTCTTTAAACTCTTTTGGAAACTCATGTTCGATGTTAAAGGGACTAGTTATAGTTGTTTCTTGTGTTAAAAAAAATGAAAATGAAAATGAAAAGAAGGAATAAAATAGTTTTCCTGTTTATTTTGCATTTTGGGTGGAAAGAGCTACCACCTAAGAAGTATGAAGCTACTCTCATAAGTCGGATACTAGTTATGCCCTAATGAAAGAAAGAGCTATCTCATAGGATGAGTGAAAGCTACCACTCCATTATAAAGAGCTACCACCTCGAAAGTATGAAAGTCACCTTAGAGGCCGCTTGGGAAAGGGCTATCTTAGAGAATGTATGAAGCTACTACCGTCTTGGAAATTGGTGTTGTTTTCTTGTTGTAGATAAATAAGTCCCTTATACTTAGAGCTTTGAAGAGTATACTTTGGGTTGACTTGAGTGAGTCCACACACTTTCATGATTTCGGGTTTGTTATCCTTTTTTTATTCAAATTTTTAGCTAGAGCTTCAATTTTTTATGTTTAGTGTTGAAATTTCCCATACTTGTATAATGCTCTCTTTGCATACTTTGGTGAACCTAAGACCAAGCACTTCCAATATTTCCTTCATCTATGCACAAAATGTTTAATTTTTGCTTGAGGACAAGCAAAAGCTTAAATGTGGGGGAGTTTGATAAGTGCTTGTGTGATATGTATGCGAAGCATTCTTTCCTTATGTTAAGAATTACCTTTCTCGGGTTTTTACACTAATATGTGTGTTTTTATGTTACTTTTATGCAGGTAGGGTTGTAAGGCCGATTATGAAGGAAAGAAGCCAATGTGGATCATAATGCACCAATTTTGGAGGAAATCTTGCTAAGGTTCAAACGCGAAGACATAGGTCGGGTGTGAGTTGCTAGAGTGTGTGCCAACCTCCTCGTATTTAAGTGAGCACAACCATTTGGAGGGGCACAAGGGCAGTCATACTCAAGCATTCTGACTTATGCATATAGAACAAGATCTCCACCAACTTTTCCATCATTGAATAAGTAAAGCGATCCACTACGTGAACGTGTGCCCGTTTGCGTTACCTCGATGAGAGTATGGATTCGGGAAGTATTTCGTGCCGACGTAGCAGCAGTAGAAAAAGTATTGTAGCAGACTGCTCACACGGGTGAGAAAGCTGCAGAACAGAGAATCTACATGCCCGTGTGAAAAAGCTGCAGAACAGAGAATCCACACGGGCGTGTGGATCCCTGATTCCAGCCTTATTTAAAGCCGATTCATCCCTGATTTCAGTATTCTTTTTTCCATCTTTTCCCCAACTTGAGAGAGGGCTTCGGCTAGGGTTTTGAGAGGTATTGGCTAGGGTTTTGGAGAGGTTCTATGGCTCCGACATCGTCATCTCTTTGGAAGAAGGTTGGTAGGGGAGCTTCCGTCAAGGCGTATCCTATACCAGATAAGGGGATCTTTGGACGACGAGTAGAGAACTTTCCACAAGACCATCGACACAATTATCGAGGGGGGTTTCTATGGATTCATTGCTTTTACATTCTATTTCTTTGATTGTACTTAGCTCCATGGAGAGCTAAACCCCTAGTGGGTACTTGGGTATTTGTGAAACCTAGGACGTATTCATTTCTTTGAATCTCTTTATTATGCTTTCAATTAATTGATGCTTATTGCGAGTTCCAACCTTGAATGCTTGATTGTGTGAATACTCCCCTAGAGTAACACTAGGGTTGAGAGTTCTTGTTGGTAACCTTCTAACTGAGTGACACATCACGAGTGTTAGACAAAGCTAGGTTAGAGAGGGTTGAGAGGGTGAGTCGAGAGGTACAAGAGCGTCCCCTTTCCCCTCCGATGTGTTAGATTCTACCTCCGTTCCTCGAGTTCTTTGTGGTCATAATAGAGTGAATGGTCTAAGGGATGACCTTCCGCTGGGGCTTAGTTGCGGTTGCAATGGAGTGAAGTGTAGAAGTGATCTTAGTATCTAGGGCTTAATTGTGGTTAGGGACCTTCCACCTGGACCAAAGGGTTAGGTCTATGATTAGGAAGAGATTTATCACTTGGAATCCCTAGAGCTCATTGCAATTCTATGCAAGTGAGAGGTTGAGAGGTTATCCAATCTCTCCTCCGGGACATGTATAGAGTTAGGCATGGTTGACCTTAGATTTGGGACTATGTAATTAAGGATTTCCACGACTCACTATTGCATTAATTAGGAAGCATAATAGAGGGTTCTTGCACTTGAAAAATGATTGTCCTAGGCGGAGCAATATCCGGTACACCATCTTTATCAACTGTCTTACCTTCTCCTTTACTTGTGCTCTCTTACTTGTTGTTTTCACTTTTGAGAATTGAATCATTGTCACATATATCACTATTCACTTTTCACATTATTAAGAAGCGAATTAAGTATTTTTATTCCCTACTCCCTGTGGATATGATACCCACTCATCCGGGCATTATTACTTCGACTGAACCCGTGCACTTGCGGGATATAAAGCAAGGGGACCATGTCAGTATTCAAAGCCATTACAATGAGTTGGAGGGGCACGAAGGCAGTCACATTTTACGTATCCCAACTTGTGCAATGATAGCAAGATCTTCACTAATGAACCAGTTTATTGAAGAAGCAACATGATCTACCGCATAAACGTGTGCCCATTTATGTTGCCTCGATGAAAAGTGGATTCGGGAGTGTTTTTGGTGGGGGGTACCGTAGCAGGTACTGCAATAAATCAATGTAGCAATTTATTGAATCAGTTACCGTTCACAGCCGGCTGAAAATCAGAATTCTAGAGAATCCATACTGGGCGTGTTACTTGAATTTTTCGGCCGTTTTCTATTCTTTCATTCTCATTTTGTAGGTAAGCTTTTCTTTCTCTTTCTTCGCCCAATCTTCATTTCTTTTGTAGCACCAACATCATCTCCACCAACAGCGGCAACAAATGCACCAGTAATTAGCACTGACACTTGAGGCATCTTTACCTTCTTTGTTCTTATTTTTAGTATTTTATTTTTGCATTTTATTTCGAACTTGTATACTCATAAAGGATCTTCCTTCTGAGTTTATCTTTTATTTTTGTCTCGAGTTATATTTCATTGCTCTATCTTTTATATACTAGAGTCATTTTTGTTTATTGAGCTTCACTGAACCCCCTTGTGTATACGTGCAGATGGTCTTGTCAGTATGGGAATTGAGAACTAGTCATGGACACGGTCAAGGTGTTTTACACTTGGCCGTGTGTGCTTCCCAACCTGTTGGAATTTCACTCTAAAGGTCAAGGTGTTTTACAGTCAGGGGAGTATTCTTTCAATTGCCCACTCTCACATGTGTTTTAAATTGTATTACTTTTATTGTGCTTGCATGCGGAAATTGAGGGCAATGTACATCTTAAGTGTGGGAGACGGGAAGGGGGGGGAGTTCACATTGCACATGTCCTTTATATAAATTTTGATTGACATACATGCTCACGTAGCCAATGGTGGTTCACCTTAGTTGGAATGGTTGTATTCTTGAGTTTAGGAGAAATTTTAACATTGAATGTTCTCATGCTCTAGTTTTTACTTGAATTTCTAGGAATTTTTGCCCGATGAACATTTGTGCACCACTCTCTCATGAAACTCTTTTGGAAACTCAAGTTCGATGTTTAAGGTACTAATTAGTTTTGTTTCTTATTCCATTTTGCTAAAAACAAAAAAAAATTCGAAAACGAAAAGAAATAAAAAAGATAAAAATAAATTGTTTAGTTGTGCATTGGGGGTGGAAAGAGCTACCACCTATGAAGTATGAAGCTACTCTCATAAGTCTGATACTAGTTATGCCCTAATGAGAGAAAGAGCTATCTCATGGGATGAGTGAAAGCTACCACCCCGGTAGAAAGAGCTACCACCTCGAAAGTGTGAAAGTCACCTTAGCGGCCGCTTCAGAAAGGGCTACCTTAGAGGATGTGTGAAGCTACTACCATCTTTTTGGTTTTTTTACCTTTTATAGTTAAATAAGTCCCTTATACTTGGAACATTGAGGAGTATGCTTTGGGTTTACTTGAGTGAGTTTACACACACTTATACGTTCTTAGGTTTGTTTGTCATTTTTTATTTGAGTTTTTAGCTAGAGCATTGATTTTTCGTATTTAGTGTTGAAACTTCCCTTACTTGTAGAATGCTCTCTTTGCATGCTTTGGTGAACCTAAGGCCAAGCACTTTCTATCTTTCCTTTCTTCTATGTTTTAATGTTTCATTTCTTTGCATGAGGGCAAGCAAAAGCATAAGAGTGGGGGAGTTTGATTAGTGCTTGTGTGTTAAGAATGCGAAGTGTTCTTTCCTTACAATGAGCATTACTTTTATCAGGTTTAAGCGCTAATACATGTGTATTTGTGTTCTTTTAGCACATGTAGGGTTGTGAAGCTATGCTTTAAGAAAAGAAGCCAAAAGTAGATCGTGTACACTTTATTTGGTGGAACCTTAGAAGCAACAAACACGAAGACACAAGTGGGGCTCTAAGATACGTGATGTGTGCCAACCTCCATGTATTCAAGCCATTACAATGAGTTAGAGGTGCATGAAGACATTCACATTTGCGTATCACAACTTCTGCAATGATAGCAAGATCTTCACCAATGAACCCGTTTATTGAAGAAGCGACGCAATCCACGGCATAAACGTGTGCCCGTTTATGTTGCCTCGATGAAAAGTGAATTCAGGAGTGTTTTTGGCGGGGAGTACTGTAGAGGTTACTGCATCAAATCAATGTAGTAATTACTGTAGAAGTTATTGTTCACAACCGGCCGAAAATCAGAATTCCAGAGAATCCATAACGTCTTGTGGAAATTCCACACACCCGTGTGGAATATCCATATGCCCGATGTGGATTCCCGATTCCAGCCTATTTAAAGTCATTTTTCAGCCCGATTTCAGCATTCCTTTCTCCATTTTTTCCCCAACTTTCAAGAGGATGGGGGCTAGGGTTTTAAGAGGTATTGGCAAGGGTTTTGGAGTGGTTCAATGGCTTCGACATTGCGCTCCACTTGGAAGAAGGTTTATTGGGGAAGCTTTCATCGGCACCGATCCGGCGAGGTGTGCCCTAGGCCGAAGAAGGGGACCTATGGAGGAGACGAGGCCACTCCACAAGACCATCGACACTACTACCGAGGGGTTTTTTTTTATGGATTACTTGTTTTTACATTCAATTTCATTGTTGATTGTAACTAGCTCCATGGAGAGCTAAACCCCCTAGTGGGTACTTGGATTTGTGAACCCTAGGATGCTATTGTTTCTTTAAACCTTTTATTATGCTTTTCATTTATTGATGTTTTAATTGAGTTCCAATCTTGAATGCTTGTTGAATGATTTCTCCCTTAGAGTGACACTAGGGTTGAGAGTCTATATTGGTAACCCTTGTGGATGGGTGACATGCCATGAGGGTTAGACAAAGCTAGATTGGAGAGGGTTGAGAGGATGAGTCAAGAGGTAGCGGAGCATCCCCATTGCCCTTTGATTTGATTTACTCTATCTCAACATTCCAAGAGTTCTTTGCGGTCATAGTAGAGTGAATGGGCTAAGGGATGACCTTCCGCTGGGGCTTAGTTGCAAAGGCAATGGAGTGAGGTGTTGAAGTGATTTTAACACCTAGGGCTTAATTGTGACTAGGGGACCTTCCACTTGGACCAAAGGGTTAGGTCTAAACATAGGAATAGGGTTTATCACTTGGAATCCCTAGAGCGCCTTACAACTGTACACAGTACGAGGTGTTGAGATTGATAGATTTCTCCAACGGGACTTGGTGTAGAGTTAGTCATGGTTGACCTTAGATTTGGGACCGTGTATTGAAGGATTTCCACGACTAATTAATGCATTATTAGGAAGCATAATAGTTGGTTCTGCACTTGAAATGATTGTCTTAGGCGGAACAATATCCGAGCACCCCATTTATATCGATTGCCTTATCTCTCAATTCTATTGTGCATCTCGTCTTATTTCTTTTATCTCTTTTTATATAAATCTCATTCATCATACCATCGATTTATTCTCATCATAGTTAGATACCAATCGTTGTGTTTCTGTTCACTATTCCCTGTGGATACGATACCCACTCACCTGAGATTTATTACTTCAACACCCGTGCACTTGCGGTTTACAAGCATATTCGGTCGTGTCACTTGTTTTGACATGTTAGAGGCATTTTGACAATGTAAAGCTACTAATAGATGTGCTTAGTTTCTATTGACACGGTACTGCCATTCTGATATTGTAAACATATATATTTTTGTCTCCAAGAATACTTACATAGTATGAATGAAAACTGCAAATTTTGATCCCAACATTTTTCATATCAAGTTCTCAGGGATCATTTGTTCATTAGACAAATGCTTATTGTGATAAATGGTAATTGTCAAAAAAGATGCAGGAAAAACGAACTTGGTATTGATATAAATGGCTTGAATATCATGTTGAATTCATTGATACTTAAACAACTGCTGACTCAATTCAGTTAATACTAATTATGATAAGACAACACATTAGTTAAATTGAAATACCAACATTATCAAAGTTTCTGCTGTATCATCCATCCAATTAACACAAAATTAAATTTCATTAATAGCAACAAAAAAAATTATTACAAACAATTCGGAAAGCAAATAACCTGTAGTTTCTATACAAAATAACAGTGAAGATTAAGCAACTAATTCACTGCATGAATTTCTATACAAAAATGATCTAAATATAATGTACTCAAATAATAAATTCAAGTAACATTGTAACTATCTAAAGTCCTCCCAAATCTTCAAGAGTTCAGAAGAGGATTTCATCTGGTATATGGTCGAGGGCTGGTTAATTCGTGTTCTCCAAGCCTCTGAACTAGGGCAAATGAGGAGGCAAAGCGTGTGATGCCAGAAGGATGGCTGGCGTTCTCTAGGGCAAAGATGATGACCCCGACGGATGACTGGCGAGCAAAGCAAGGGGAAGGGGCAAAACAACAAAGATGGAGAGGAACGGCTAGCGTTCCCTGGGGCAAAGCTAACGGGCAAGGAACGGGAAAGAAGGAGAGTAAGAGAGAAGAGACTGATGTGGCATCCTCCGTGGCAATAAGGGCCACCACTCGGATAAGTCATCCAGTTGGTAATGCCACATCTTCATCCAACAAGGAAAAATAAAATCCACGGCTGCATTCCGTTGGACACATCAGCAAACCCTCACCGGAATCATCTCACTGCCCTCCCGTTGTAAGGAAATCAAATTATGATGCTCAAATTGATACAAATCGAAATCAGGTGCTCAAAGTGAAATAAGTACATACTTAGGTACGCACAGAAGAAAATTACCCGGGTTTTAACTATGGATAGCATGCTTTAATATTGATTTCATTGTTGATTTTGTATAGCTAGGATGATTTTGTTTCATTGACTCTTATTTTGCTTCTTTAATTGATGTTTTAATTGAGTTTAACCCATGAATGCTTGTTGTATTGATTTTCCCTTAGAGTGACACTAGAATTGAGAATCTATATTGGTAATCTTATGGATGAGTGACACACAATTAGGATTAGACAAAGCAAGGTTGGAGAGAGTCGAGAGGGTGATTCGAGAGGTAGCAAAACATCTGTTTTCCCTTCCGATGTGATTTATCTTACCTCCACATTCCAAGAGTTATTTGTAGTCATGATAAAGTGAAGTGCTAATAGATAAACTCCACTGGGGCTTACTAGCGCAAGCAGTAGAGTAAAGTACTGAAGTAATCCTTAGCGTTGGGGCTTAATTGTGACTAGGAGTCTTTTGCGTGGACCAATGTATTAGATCTATATTAGGGAATTGGGTTTATCACCTAGAATCCCTAGAGCTTCATGCAATCCCGCACAGTGTGAGGCATTGAAAGTA
Source organism: Dioscorea cayenensis subsp. rotundata (assembly GCF_009730915.1). Lineage (NCBI taxonomy): Eukaryota > Viridiplantae > Streptophyta > Magnoliopsida > Dioscoreales > Dioscoreaceae > Dioscorea > Dioscorea cayenensis. Next base: position 16,040,380 of record NC_052477.1, on the reverse strand, counting down.
TATCTTTCAGCCAGGGCATAGTGTAAGGGTTAGTCATGGTTGACCTTAATTGTGACTAGGAGGCATAATTAGTAGTCTTGCACTTGAAACAATAGTTCTAGGGTGAGTGATAACTGCTTGAGTAGACATATTTTTATATATGTTTTACATGCATTGAGCATCATTTTTACCATGGTTTATGTCTCATATTGTGTATTTGGTGTTCTTTTATGCATATAGGTTGTGAATGCCTTGAAGAGTAAAAAGGAAGCAAAGATAGGCTATAAAGACACAATGTTGGGAGTTCTTGTTCAATTCAAGGACCAAGACACGAGAGGAGTTCATAAACGTGGAGATGTGTGCCAACTTCCAAAAAGATTCAAGTCAATTCACTAGTTGGAAGGGCACAAAGGCAGTCACATCTTCATGTTCTTTCTCTTTGTGAAGATTGCAAGACCTCTCAAAGATACGTCGATGAAGAAAAGTTTTATAGCCTACCACATGGACGTGTGCCCGGACATGTGGCCTCAAGAGAAGAGTGTTTGGACTGTGTTTTGTGAATAGTACTGCAACAATGTCACTATAGCAGTACTGCAGCAAAATTACTGTTTACGCGGCCACGTGGAAAATCCACACGGGCGCGTGAGGGCACGTGACAGACACGGTTTTTGGGCTTTAAATAGGCCGTTTGCCCTATTTTTGGGAGACTTTGGGCTAGGGTTTTGGCGAGCACTTTGAAGGCAAGGCATCTAGGGTTTTGGAGGAGGTCTTTGGCGATATTGGGAGGCGTCCATCACCAACTTTGATTGATCTTCTCTCCATCATAGCAAAGAGGGAGCCTTCGGTGACCTAGCTTAGGAGAAGGATTCTTCAAGACATTGGGCGATCCATCAAGGCCATCATCACGAATTTAAGGGGGTTTTACTTTATGGTTTTCATTGCTTTTCATTGTAATAATCATTGTTTTGTAACTTGCTCCATGGAGGGCTAAACCTTAGTAGGTATTTGGGCATGTGAACCCTAGGATTTATGTTTTTGTAATGATTTGCTTTATGTTTATATTAATTCGAGTTGATTTGAGTTTTAACCTTGTATTCCCATTGCTTGCTTGTTTAATTAATCCTTGTGGTTGATTGGATTTTCATGATTTGTTACTTTGATGTGAGAGAGGTCTCCATTAGAGTTAGAACGTTAAGGTTAAAGAGGGTTGAGAGGGTGAGTCATGAGATAGTGGAGTGTCCCCTCTCCCTTCCGATTGAGTGTTTCCTATCTCCGTATTCCCTAAACTCTATGCAACCATATTTGGTGTGAGGCGTGAGATTGAGAGATTTCTCCGTCGGGACCTTGTAGGGGGTTAGAGATCCTTCGCCGGGAATTAGGGTTGGATCTATCCTTAGGAATCAGTTTCACTCTTAGGTTCCCTAGAGCATATTGCGGTCATATGGGGTGTGAGGTATTGAGATTGAGCGATTTCTCCGCCGGGATCTTATAGGGGACTTGTACCGATTGCTTGGAAGCAAGGGCCAGTTGTTCTTGGATTACCTCGATTCGTTAGACTCGGTTTAGAAGCATTTAGTGAATCATGAGCTTCATGTTAGATCTTAGGGGGAGCATTGCCCGGGTACCACATCTTTATTGATTGAGATCTCCTTTACTTGTTTTCTTGCTCGTTTGCTTGCTTATTAATTCTCTTGCAATTAGTTCATTTCATCATATCCATTGATTTCGACTAGATAACTAAGAATTGGTTAATACTAATACTTCCGTTCCCTGTGGATTCGACTACCCACTCACCGGGGTAATTATTACTTCGACACCCGTGCACTTGCTGTTTACATGCATATTCGGACGTGTCAGTGAGCAATATCCATGTACCCTATTTTCTTATCTATTGCCTCTCCTTATCCCTATTGCACTCTCCTTTCTCTTCTTTACTTTTATTTGCATTGATATTGTTCACTCACGCACAAATTGATTCACTCTTTAGCTAAATAGTATCACTATTTGCTTCCTAACAACTATTCCCTATGGATACGACTACCCACTCGCCATGGTACTTTATTATGTTGACAACCCGTGCACTTGCGGTACACACAAGAAAGTGGAGTGTCAGTAATCACAACTACGGTAATCCACACATGCCAAGTTTTATACAAGCATCTACTCAAATCAAGCACGCCAAGTTATGCAAACACAAGAATGCATCAACACATAGTTTAAGTAGTCAAAGTATAAAAAACAACATAATTCAACGTTCCAGGGTACCGTGGAACGGTTAGCCCCTCATGAATTCATACAACTTAGAAGAAGAATTGAATGTGCTAAGGTAAGTAAACATGACTCTCCCTTTTACAATTCCCTCTTAGTTGTGCTTCAAAAGCTTCATGGATAAGCTAACTCTACTTCTCTTGTGCCTCCAACTCAACCTTAATCCCCTTAGACGGTGTAGTGAAGCTTGATCATCATACTCTTAAGAGCTCCCCTCTTTGTAGAAGAAACCCCCTAAACAAAGGATGAGGAGAACCCCTAAATCTAGAAGTTAAAAGGGCACTTTTGGGCTTGACATGGTCTGAGCACGGTCGTGCTCAGACCATGCTCTTCTGTGGGACTTCTGAATGAATAAGCTAAGTGTCCACCAAAAATCTACATTCTTTGCTTGTTTTGCACCCTAAATTTAATCCTAATTATATTGGACCTTAAATTCCTGCACTATGAACAATTATACCTAGAATAGCATCAAATATATCTAGAATATGCTAAAAGACAAGTAAACAAATGAATTAGGAGTAAGATAAACAAGATATGAATTGCACTCATAACTACATCAATCCGGGCATCCAAGGAAGTTAGCCTTCCATGAGGCTCAAGTTCATCACTACAAAGTAAATCTTAATCTCTAAAACCCTAGACATGTGAAGAAAACACCCTCTCAATGCCGTGATGTTGGAGATGATGTGAGCCGCTATCATCGCCAATGGATTGTCACTCCGGTGACTACTTCGAACTCTGCTTTCAAACCTTAAAAGCTCTTTCCAACCCTAGCTAATAATCCTTAGTTTCTTTTCCATAAATTTGGCCAAAAACTTAGATGCCCTAAAACCGTTGAAAACTTTTATTTATAATTACAGGGACTCGACCGGTACACCAACAAGTATGCGGGCATGTATCTTGCTCGTGTAACTCTTAGAAAAACCCAAAATCGCACCATCTCCAATGTACAGGGATGGATGTACACGGTCGTGTACTTTTTTTGCTGGTCGTGTAACTCTCAGATCTTTTCTTCATTGTTGCTCTTGAGTTGCATGGCCATGTATCCCTCTTCTGCACTTGCTCTCTTCTAGAGCATGCTTTATAACTTGTTAATTGTGCATAGGCATGTTCTTGATTTATACAGCGGTTTTCTTCTTGGTGAGAGAGTTATTAGGAAGTCTGAGGCTAATTACACAATGTCCGTGTGATTCTCTGGGTGGTGCTCTACGGAAGTTTACACAGGCAGGTACACGGGTGTGTACCCTGCTAGTGTATCTCTCTGTTTGTTATTCTTGGCACCATTTTACTCTCGATTTTCTTCCTTTGGCTCTTGTTATGCTTCTTTTGTCCTGTGATAAATAATATAACAACTAAGCATTAGTTATCCATGAAAACAAGCTATAAAGGGCTGCTTAAGTGCTAATTAATATCAATATAAAATGTACAAAATAGCACTTATCAATGGGGGCATGCATCTAATGAAGTAGCATTATGTATCCTACCGGTTCATTCAACTTATTATGAGTATTATGTGATCCCAATATCACACACTCTTTTGTTTTTTTCTACTTTTGTTGTCAAGCATGTTTTATCCACTATACACTTCAATTTTTATTTGTAAGTTGATACCCTTTTGGAAATTGCTATTGTCTTTTATAAAGTTTCTATTGATGGTTGTATATTATTAGTTAACTTGCATGTTATAATCATGAAAGGCTATAATTTTATATTAGGGATTGGCTAGTTGTACTCCTATTATATTGTAGTTGATTACCAAGGAAGAAAGATGGATATCAGAATCATGGGGAGACAAAATTCACTTTCTTAGGTAATGACTGCAACTCTTATAGCTTTGCTATTTCTACTTTGCAAGCTCAATAGTTGCTATGGAGCTAATGTTCTCAGCATTTTAAAATTGCTATTGAATCTAAATAAAGGGATCCATTGTTATAGGATTACCCTATTGTTAGGGAATTTCATGATATGTTTCTCGATAATTATCTTAAATTTCCTTTCAGTTCATGAGATATAATTTCTATAGATTTGGTTTCAGAGAAACAACTATAACTTCAAGGCACCATACTGAATAGCTATTGTTGGGTTGAAAGAGTTGAAAAAGCAGCTTGAAGTACCTTTAGAGAAAAATTTTCTTTGTCTATGTGTTCTTCATGTGGTGTCCGGCTTCTCTTTGTGAAGAAGACAGATGGCACTATGAATCTATGCATCGATTACATGAACTAGAGAAGGTGGCAGTAAAGAACATATATCCATCACCCATATAGGTGATCTATTTGACAAGTTGTAGGGTTCACAAGTGTTCTCAAAGATTATTGTTACACCCACCTTTTCTACTGAGGTAAATGTAGTATCCATCACTTAAAAACACATTTTAACTGAAAAACTGGCAAACCTACAAAACAAAATCAGACTTACAAAACACGACTGGCAACTTTTACACAAACTACAAGTTTAATACATGTGTATAAGAAACCTAAATACTCAAAAATGCAGGTGCAACCGCTACAAGAACACAACACAAACAAATAGAAAGATAGGGGAACCCTCTATAACCCTGGACTCAACCCTGACTGGCTCTATACTCGCACAAGTGATCTATTAAGGTCCCACTCTTGCAATTGTTGTGGGATAAAAAATACATGCCCTGGAGTCATGTTAATGAAGAGACACCAGGCGATATACTGAATCACAAATGTAATTTATTTTGTTTATTTTATTTTTGTGGATTCTTCCATTCCTAATAGAGGCAAGCCTCTATTATTAATTATCCCATTTTAAAATCTTGGGAACCTCCAATTAAGTACTCGAGTACAAAAAAAAGACAAGACCATTGCGAATTATAAATTTCATTATTTATTTTATTTATCAATTATATATATGTATTTTTTTTTTGTCACACCGTTTATATATATATATATCATATATCGCTGCCCATGCCTCATCAGGGCGTTGAATGCCTTGTTGTCATTTTGAGATATATATCTCATTGCGGTCTTGAAACTTGTATATTAAAAAAAATTATAGATGCTTTGAGAGAAGAATTCTTATCGTTGCTTCAAAATAAGTACTTTTGTCATTGCTTCAAAATAAGTGTTCTTGTCATTGCTTCAGATTTTTTTTTTAAAGGAGAGAAAGAACTTGTCCTTATTCATGTTATAAAACTGGCAGCTAGTTCATATAAATACTGCATCACAAGGAATCTAAACCCTAGGCACAAATCCCTTTCCTTTCCTTTGACAGAGGCTTACATGATTTACAACCTGGACACTATAAACCATAAGTGATACAAAGCTTTCTATTTCTTGCTCTTCAATACTAGTCGCATGGTGGTATGTACTTGCTTGCATGCATGCATGTATTTTTTATCTAATCACCACAAAACTAATAACATTCTCATATATAATGGAGGGCCCACTCAAACCTTTGCTAATAAAACCCACTGAATGGCCTCATTTTCCTTCCATGTGTCACTTTCCTTTAACTAATAATATGACATGTTTCTTTTGCAAGAATGAAAAAATCACAACCCTCCCATTAATCTTTTTCACAGTATTGAGTACTTTGAATTTTTTTTAATAATCATCTCATTCTCATTATTTTAAATATCCAATACACTACATGAGTACTTGATCTTTATCGAGAACTAACAACTCATTTCAATATTCTCCCGAATGTCTCAATATTCCATTAATGAATGTGACACACCCCTTTGCATGTGTGTACAGCAAGTGCAAGGGTTGTCGAAAGTAATAATGTACCCTGGTGAGTGGGTAATCATATCTATAGTGAATAGTGCTTGGAAACACAAGTATTTCTATTTAACTATAGTGATAATGATTCAAGAGTGGTGTTAACAATATCGATGCATGTGAAAATAAAGAAAAGAAGAAAGAGACACAACAGAGATAAGGAGAGGCAATCAATAGAAAATGGGGCACTCGGACATTGCTCACCCTAGGATTATTGTTTCAAGTGCAAGACTTCTCATTATGCCTCCTAATTGATGTCTAATGAGTCATGGAAATCCTAAGCCACATAGTCCCAAACCTAAGGTCAACCGTGACTAACCCTCACACTATGCCCCGGTAAAAAAGGATACTCTCGAAGCCTCACACTGTGTGGGGTTGCGTGAAGATCTGGGGACTCCAAGTGATTAACCCTATTCCCTAATATAGATCTAACACTTTGGTCCAGGCGAAAGACCCCCTAGTCACAACTAAGCCTCAACACTAAGGATTACTTCAATGCTTCACTCTATTCCTTACACAACTAAGCCTCAACACTAAAGGATTACTTCAATGCTTCACTCTATTGCTTACACAACTAAGCCCCAATAGAGTTTGTCTCTTAGCACTTCACTCTATTATGACCGAAAAGAACTCTTGGAACGTGAAGTAGGATAAATCACATTGGAAGGAAAAAAATGTGACGTTCTGCTACCTCTCGACTCTCCCTCTCGACTCTCCCTCTCGACCCTCTCCAACCTTGCTTTGTCTAACCCTTATGGTGTGTCACTCATCCACAAGGATTACCAAGATAGATTCTCAACCCTAGTATCACTCTAAAAGAAAATCAATGCAATGAACATTCAAGATTGGAACTCAATTAAAACATCAATTAAAGAAGTAAAACAAGAGTTAAAGAAACAAAATCATCCTAGGATTTACAAGTCCAAGCACTCACTAGTGATTTTAGCTCTCCATGGAGCAAGATACAATCAACAATGAAATCGAAAGTAAAAGCATGCTATCCATAGATAAAACCCCATTGTAGTCCGTATCGATGGTCTTGTGGAGATGCCTCATCTTCTCCAAGGGTTCCCTTGTCAAGCCTAGGGTACACCTCGCCGAAATCGATGCCGATGAAAGCTCTCCCAATAACTATCTTCCAAAGGAACATGATGTCGAAGGCCATGGAACCACTCCCAAGACCTAGCTAAAGCCTCTCCAAACCCTAGCCATGAGCGCCTCCAAAGATTGGGAAATGAATGAGAAAAAAATTCCTCAAAACGTGTGAAATCATGGCTTTTATAGGGGTTGGAATCGGGCATCCACACGGGTGTGTGGAATTTCCACATGCCCATGTGAATTTCCAGAAGTCGATTTCCTGCGAGCTATGAACAGTAACTTGCAGTAGTAATTATACTATGTTGATTTACTACAATAAATTACGACATTACTTCGCCAAAATACTCCCGAATCCACACTTTTCATCGAGGCCACATGAACGGGCACACATCCATGTGATAGATCACGTTGTGCCTTCAACTAAACCACATTGATGAAGATCTTGCTAGTATTGCATAAGTCGGAACACATGAGTGTACTGCCTTTGTGCCCCTTCAAATTGCGTAATCGCTTGAGCACAATGGAGGTTGGCACACACCCACATGTCTTTGACCACAACTTGTGTCTTCATATTTATTCACTCCAAGACTTCATCAACAAATGCATCCATGATCTTCTTTTGGTTCATTTCTTCCACAATTGTTTTCATAACCCTAGATGCACAAAAGAACACATATATACAAGGATAAGCAATAAAATCTGAGAAAAAGTAATACTCAGTGTAAGAAAAGAATACTTTGTATTACTAATACACAAGCACATATCAGAATGAACAGGAAACTAATGGATAAATCCAATAATTATAATCGATGCATGTACTATTTTAAGTGATTTTCTTTATTGATTGTAAAATCATCATGAATTCTTCAAATCTTATAACACCGTCTCCATTAATAAAGATCAAATCTCCTGATCATCTTCCTACAATCCTCCATGCTCTTGAACTCACCAAGACGACCAAGAGATCTTTTGGGGAGCTTTTTGGGTGTAATGTAACCTTTTCCTTGCAACTCATACATCTTGAAAGCTTCCATTAAAGTCAAGCACTTAACTTCTTCTTCTTTGCCCATCAAAGCATGTTCCAATTAATGAGAGGAAACCAAGTGTCAAATTATCATAGCAGAAACTCAATGCATAAATCCATTTTTTTATATACTCTGTAGCAGGCTTTTTCAATGACTCATCTTCATTTTTGGATTACTATTATCTTCTTGTTTGTAGTTACTCAGCCCATAGCATGTAAGCTCCACGTAGCCCATTTGAGGTACATGCTTTAATCATTTTTTTGTGGGACTTGCCACCCTGAATCATCTCCATCATTGAACTCTTTGAATGCTTTAATGGTAGAGGTAATCATTGGTTACTCATAAGTCTCTATAAATACTGTATCTCATCGATCGGCATTAGGATGTGGAGTTTCTATTGGTATGGTGTCTTATCTCTTGGAGATTCTAGATTTGGCCACAAATACTAGAATATAGATATTCATGCCAAGCTCCATAACATCATTATGCTTAATGTTCTTCAAGGAATGCAACATTTGCTACTAAAACATCATCCTCTAAGCTTATCACATGAACCAGGTCTTTCTTGAAGCGGCTCTGAATCGACGCAGGCTAATTTTCGGTAATATAGTGCTTGAAGTTCTAATTTTTTTGGTAAACATGCAAGGCCAATATTATGGGTGATGTCTGATGCTTATTGCATGACATCTAGGGCCAATACTTTGTGCCCAAGGATTAGTGTGCACCATATATCCCAGAATGTATATCATGCATGACTGGTTTTGCTTTTTCATATAAAAGACATTGCAAGAGTAGTTTGATCATATGACCTGTGGTACAATGTATCATTAATGAGGATGAATCTTTGAGCTCTTCATTTTATTTGAAGGGTTTCTGATTTGTCCCCTGGTAATTTTTCATATTTCAAACATTCCATTAATTGTTGCCTCCAATCTTCCTCTGCCATCTCGAGGGTGAAGACTTCCATGTTGCCTTCAATATTTTCTTCTTCAACATCACTGAGGATTGTACTTATTTGTCTTCTATTCCTTACAGTGATTTGAATTTTGTTATGATTTGGATTTGCCAATTCCTTCACTATTCTTGCCAAAGAATTAGCTTCTCCATTTTCTAATCTTAAAACCCTACTCAATTGCACTTGGGGAATTATCTTTATTAACACTTTGACCTTTTTATAGTATTTAAGAAGCTCAGCTTTGTATATTTTGTATTCTCCTTCAACTTGTTTGATGATGAGTTGTGAGCCTCCAAATAAATGGATATGTTGAATTTCCATTTTGATTGCCAATTCCAAACCAAGCTATGAGAGCTTCATATTCCACATCATTGTTTGGGCATGGCTCTATAAGGGGAAGTGCATATCTGAGGATTCCTCCTTTCGCTGTAATGAACACAAGTCCTATCCTAGCTTTGATTTGTGGAAGCTTAGACCTGAGTGCTGGCTTTATGGATGACACTCCATCAAAGTATAGTCGCATTTTTGCTTCTTTTACTAGTAAGCATCCCTTTCATCAGGAAGATCATTGTTAAGGGGTGAATCATCAAAGAGAGGATGTGCTTCCAAGAAATCTACTAACGCTTGCCCCTTGATAGCTTGCTATGGAGTGTATGTTATATCAAACTCCATTAAGATCAGTGGCCATTTTACAAGTCTTCCTGTGAGTAATGCCCTTGTTATAAGATATTTGAGAGGATCAATTTTGGATATGAGAATAATTTTATGTGCCAACAAGTAGTGTCTCAATTTCTTTATTGCAAACACCAGGGCTAAGCAATGCTTCTCAATGGGTGTATATTTACTCTCAGCTCCTATCAACATTCTGCTAAGGTAATATAATTCATTTTCTTTGTCGTCTTCATTGTTTTGAGCTAGCATAGCTGCCAATGATCCTTCTAAGGCATTAGTATATAGAATTAGTGGTTTTCCTGAGATTGGGATCTCTAATGCTAGTGGATTCAGCAAATATTGCTTAATATCTTCAAAAGCTTTCTGACATTCAGCATTCCACTTAAAGGGTGCATTTTTCTTGACCAACTTGGATAAAGGCTTGTATCTTCCTGATAAGTTGGAAATAAATCTTCTTATATATGCTAAACGCCCTTGAAAAGACCGCAACTACTTCAATGTTTGTGAAGGTGGCATTCCCAAAATTGCCTTTATCTTAGAAGGATCTACTTCTATCCCTCGATGTCTCACAATGAAACCAAGAAACTTTCTTGATAGGACTCTAAAGGCGCATTTCATTGGATTCATTTTCAATTTATATTCTCTGAGGCGTACGAAAACGGTCCTCAAATCTTCAAGATGTTTGTCTTTTGAATTTGTTTTCACAACCATATCAACTACATAGTATTCAACGACTTTATGAATCAATTCATTGAATATTCTGGTCATTGCTCTTTGATATGTTGCCCCTGCATTTTTTAAGCCAAATGGCATTACCTTGTAACCATATATGCCCATAGGTGTTCAGAAGGTAGTATGTTTCTCATCATTTTGGTACATTTTAATTTGATTATATCCTGAGTATCCATCCATAAAGGAGAACATCTCATACCCCAAGGTGTTGTCGATCATGATCTCCATGACTGGTAAAGGAAAATCATCTTTAGGATATGATTTATACAAATCTCTGAAATCAATGCATATCCTTATCTGGCCATTCTTTTTCTTCACAAATACTATACTAGTAACCCAATCTGGTTACTTTTCTTCCCTGATAAAATTTGTTTCTATCAACTTCTTTGTTTCTTCTATTACTTTCTCTTCTAGATCAAATTTCACCTTTCTTAGGGCCTGCTTAATTGGAGTAACATTGGGATCAATCGCCAATCTGTGAACAGCTACCTCATTCTCCAACCCTAGCATCTCATTGTAATTCCAGGAAAACAGTCACTATATTCTTTTAAAAGAGACTTGAAAGATTCTTTTTGTTCTTCCTCAGTTGTGTACTTTGAAAAGTTGGCCTTGGGTCTTTATCAATTCCCAAGTTGGTTTCAATTAACTCATCAATAGTTGCTTGACCTCCATCCTCTAATTCAGGTGGTGCACTTTTCATCTCAACATCTTCTTCTTCCTTAGACTCCATCATGTAACATGAATACCTGGAAGATTCAAAATAACCTACCCTCTTGTCAAGATGGGAATGGTTCTATACTTGATGAAAAATTTGATATGATTTTTTTGACCAGTTTATTTTGCCCCCAAACTCTTTAACTATACTCCTTAGTTTATTACGGGTACTAGCTTGGGAAGTTTATAAGTTGGACTTCACTATCCACTTTTTGTTCAATATGTATAATGTCATCATTTAAAATTTTGTTATTTTTAACTTTGTAGAAAAGGATACCTCTTTTCATTCTCATTTTGAGCTGGCACATAGAACGTCTTCAATTGCTCAACTGTATCAACCTTTAAATCATCTAGGGATTTGCAGAGACCATTTGGAACCCTTCTGACATGCAATGTGCTTTCTTGGGCAGACCCTTTTGGTTTGATTTGTTCCACTTTCATCTTTTGAAGATTCGGTATCACTGCCATAGTGAGGCAATGCTGATTCTTTCTTTTTGGATATTGCCATAGTATTAGATGCTTTCACCAAAGACTTTTCCTTTAAGTTTAGTGTTTTGCCCCCTTTGAAGACACCAAGATAGTATTTGGCGTCCTCATAATGTATTTTATGGAATCCAAAGGGTTGAATTTCGCCATCAATTCTACATTCTTCTCCATTCACCATATATTTCATGCACTGATGAAGGGTTGATGGGACCATCCGGTTTTCAAGGATCCATGGGTTACCCAATAAGGCTTTGTATGAGGCATTAGCATCAATCACGTGGAACTTCACATCAAATATAATCTTTCCAAACTTGTTCAGGAGAGTGATAGATCCCAAATCTTTATGACTATGTTGATTAAAGCCTTGAATAATGATTTTTTTCTGGAGATAAATGGCATATTTCTAGAGCTAATGCCCGATGCATTTTGAGGGTCATTAGGTTTAAGACTCTGGATCAATAAGAATTTGATTGATCTTTATCCCATCATAAGACCCTATCATATACAATGGTCTATTGTGTTATCCAGTTCCAAGTAATAAGTCTTCATCAGTGAATAATACTGAAAGTGTTTGTGTTACGTACAGAGCTTCTGTCATATTAATTTTAGCAAAATAAGACTGATACTCCTCAGGGTTTTGTAGGGCATATATAAAAGATTCCCTGACTTTTGTTGACATTATCAGTGCATCATACATGCTAAGTAGAGTCGGGACTTTCTTCAGGTGTGCCCAGATATTATAGTCTAGTTTCTTTAAGGTTTTCTTCGGTGAGACATTTTCCTCTTCTATCTTCTTTCCTTTATTTTTGTCATTAGAGCTAGAAGCCTATCTTGATTAAAGTAACTTGCCAGTTTGAAGCTGCATTTGATGTACGTGGTAGGATACTTCATCCATCTCATTTGGAAAATTTAGCTCATCTTCAAAACCTTCCAGACATGTTATGGCACAACAAACACCTCTCACTTCAAAATAATCATCAATTAACTTCAAGTTTCCCATGGAAACTTGCTTTTGTGGCCATTATTGAAAATTTTGACAATTTTTTATAGTATGTCCCAGAAGTTGGTGACATGGACAATAATTTGGGTGATTGTCCAAATACATCAAGCACGACCTTTTGGGATCAAGTAAGTCTAGTCCTTCTTCCCTGGCTTGATTAAAAAGCTTTCTTTTCTTTTCTTTTATGATTTCAATGTCTGTTTTTTTTTTTCTTTTCTGATTTCAATGTCTGAAGGAATAGATTTGTCCTTGACACTTATTATCGAGGATGTAGGCTTCATGATCATTGGATCAGAATTTTTACTTGTTGACTCTGGAGGATATATCCCAGGTTCATCCCATTTATCATTAGCAATATTTAAATTGCATTAGCCTATTAGCTAATTCCTCCGCCACTCTTTAAACTACAAAAGCAATTTCTTTAGCAGCCATCACTTTTCTCAGGAATTTATACTTTGGGGTCTTTGGAGTATAGTATTGTTTCTTTGGCTTTTTTGACTGGTGTGGCTCTGAGAGTTTAGCATTTTCCTTCTTCACTCTTTCTCTAAATGCCATCTTCTTTTTCTGCTTCTTGCTGATGTAAAAAAAAAACTACCTTCATCCTCATCTTGGTATTATGTAGAGTATTCACCTCCAGAAATAACCCTACAAGTTTTCACTTGTCTTATTTCATCATTTTCTTCAACTAATTCCTCCAATAGCTCTTTAACCTCCTTAGGAAAATAGTTTTTAAGAGTGATCAACATTCTTTCCTTCTATTCATATTCTTCAAGAGATTCAATATATTCTTCTATGATGGATTTCTTCCATTTTGAGTGTTCACATTTTCGCTTCTTCTTTCTAATTCTTCTTCTTGTTTTGTTTTATTGGAAGCTCTTTAGGGGTTTTCTGGGAATTTTTTCACTTGATCCCTGGTATGTTGGCCAACTTCTTTAGCATCTTCTTTGATTTTTTGGATATGAATATTTCTCATAATCCCTCTGGAACAGAAGGAGGTTTACCATCAAATATTGATGGGAGCATTATTATATTACCCACTATTGTGATTTCCCCTTGGGATGATCCCTCATAGTCTGGGGTAGTCACATAGTGGATATGTTCAACAGGTTGCTTTAAGAGAATACTCTTGGAGAGTGTGATCTTCCCTTCTTGATATAGACATTCAAGCCAATCTTTAAAGACATAATAGTCTTCAATTGTATGCCCCAACGCTTTATGGTATGGGAAATAATTAGGATGATCTTTCTTACTATGTTCTTCATATCTCTTACACTCAGGCAATTGCAGGTCTCCATTTACAGCATCTTTAAAAATCTTTAGTACTTTATCTATTTGAAAAGAGTACTTTTTGTTCATCCTCTCTTTCAAAGAGGGAATGGGCCTTGGTTCATTTCCAAGAGCACCTAAGCTGGGTGGCTTAGTTTGTTCTGGTTTATATGATTCTATAGTGCTTTTCCCTTTATCAACATTGAAGGTTATAGCAATGTACTTGACACCTTATGCCTATTTAGGTTTGTTATTTTTAGACTTTTGGAAATTGGACAACATCCTTGGGGTAGTCCTTTCTAATTTCTTGGCTTGTGAGATCAACTCTTGAAATGTCATGATGCCACATATACTTAGGAAAGGTGCCATCTAGCTAACAACATTCCTGAGTGACAATCCAACTACTTGAGATTAGTCCAGGGGTTGTTCATATTTAATAATCAGCTATCGTGATTTTATCACCAACACAGCCAAACTGTACTTGAAAATCATCTTTCAGCTATTGCTAATTTTGAATCTAGTCGGGTTGAAAACTTGCATACCACTCAAATTCAACTCCTGTGACACTGGCAGAAAATTGTCTTAGGAGAAGTGATGGCTTTGCACTTGTGTCTCCACATGCCATTACAAATGGGCCAAGTGTTGATTAAGATTACCAATCCCGATTGAATTGTTTAAATTTAGGTACATTGTATGTTTTGGTCATAGGGTACTAAATCATGATAGCCAGGGTAAGGTTTTATCACTATCAACTCCTATCTCACCATTTTTGGCATGTATAAGTTCAGTGGCCACCATTTGTTGTATCTCCTCCCGATTCATTGCTACTCGAATATTCTTAGATAGGGATACTTGTGGTTCCCCCTTGACCTACTGCTTAAACAGTCATTTTTAGGGTTGAGGAATTGGATTATTTGACCTATGTACCTATTCGGGATGATTTGTTATCAAGGTTGCCATTTGTCTTTGCATTTGGAATACTATATCCATTAACATCATCATATTTTCATTCATCTTCTTGTGTTCTGCTTCCTAATTTTCCATTTATTGTAATCTCTTCATGATATTATTCTGGTCTAGATAAAAAGCTGGTTCATCTTCATCATCTTCATTTGGAGGATCAGCCCCCTTGTAATCATTTAGTGCATCATGTGAAATATGGCTTGAACCTTCCTCTCTAACCTTGCTTTGAGAATTTGGTGCCCATGTACAAGATCTTGTGACTGGTCTTGGCTTTTCATGTTAAGCTATTGGATATCCTCGAGCTTTGGTAATCATACAGACAATGTGTACTTCGACATCTCCATCTGACATCTCTTTATCTTCACTCCTCTTCATTCTATCAACCTTTGAGTGAGAAACTAAAGCTTGACCCTCTGAAGCCTTGAGTTGTGAAACTTTATCATTTGACAAGGCTTTTGGAGTGGTTCTACGGTTTTGAAAAGAAAGAAAAAAAAAGATTGTTTAGTTGTGCATTGGGAGTGGAAAGAGCTACCACCTATAAAGTATGAAGCTACTCTCATAAGTCGGATACTAGTTATACCCTAATGAGAGAAAGAGTTATCTCATGGGATGAGTGAAAGCTACCACCCCGGTGGAAAGAGCTACCACCTCGAAAGTGTGAAAGCCACCTTAGTGGCCGCTTCAGAAAGGGCAACCTTAGAGGATGCGTGAAGCTACTACCATCCTTTTGTTTTCTTATGCTTGTAGATAAATAAGTTCCTTGTACTTAGAACTTTGAGGAGTATACTTTGGGTTTACTTGAGTGACTTTATATACACTTATACGATGTCGGGTTTATTGTCCTTTTTTATTCAAGTTTTTAGCTAGAGCATTAACTTTTTCATATTTAGTGTTGAAAGTTCCCTTTCTTGTAGAATGCTCTCCTTGTATGCTTTGGTGAACCTAAGGCCAAGCACTTTCAATTTTTCCTTCTTCTATGCTTCAATGTTTTATTTTTACTTGAGAACAAGTAAAAGCTTAAGTAAGGGGGAGTTTGATAAGTGCTTGTGTGTTAAGAATGCGAAGTGTTCTTTCCTTACGATGAGCATTACTTTTATGAGGTTTAAGCGCTAATACATGTGTATTTGTGTTCTTTCTGCGCATGAAGGGTTGTGAAGCTAAGTATTAAGAAAAGAAGCCAAAAGTAGATCGTGAACGCACTATTTGTTTGAATCTTTTAAGGAACAAACGTGAAGACACAAGTGGGGCTCTAAGATACGTAAATGTGTGCCAACCTCCATGTTTTCAAGTCATTACAATGAGTTGGAAGGGCACAAAGGCAATCATATTTGCGTATCCCTGACTAGTGCATTGATAGCAAGATCTTCACCAATGAGCCCTTTGATTGAATAAATGTTGCGATCTACCGCATAAACGTGTGCCCATTTATGTCGCCTCGATGAAAAGTGTGGAATTGGGAGTGTTTTAGCTGAGTACTATAAAAGGCCACTGTAGTAAATCGCTGTAGCAAATCACTGTAGTAGTTGCAATTCATGGCCGGCCAAAAATGTGGAAATTCCATAGGCCCTTGTGAAAAATCCATAGGGGCGTGTGGATACCCGATTCCAGCCCTATTTAAGCTGTGGTTTAGCCTGATTTTGGGAGGAATCTTTCACCCTTCTCTCTAACTTTTCTCCAACTTTTGAGAGGCCGTCGGCTATGGTTTTGAGAGGCTTTGACAAGTCTTTAGAGTAGTTCTACGGATTCGACACCGCGCTTCGCTTGGAAGAAGGTTATTGGGGAAGCTTTCATCGGCATCGATCCGGCAAGGTGTGCCCTAGGACGGACAAGGGGACCTTTGTAGAAGACGAGGCTACTCCACAAGACCATCGACAGGACTACCGAGGCGGTTTTCTTATGGATTACTTGTTTTTACTTTCGATTTCATTAATGATTGTATCTTGCTCTATGGAGAGCTAAACCCCTTAGTGGTTACTTAGATTTTGTAAACCCTAGGATGTTAATGTTTCTTTGACCTTTTATTATGCCTTCCTTAATTGATGTATTTAATTGAATTTCAATCTTGAATGCTTGTTGAAGGATTTCTCCCTTAGAGTGACACTAGGGTTGAAAAGTTCATCTTGGTAACCTTTGTGGATGGGTGACACGCCATGAGGGTTAGACAAAGCTAGATTAGAGAGGGTTGAGAGGGTGAGTCGAGAGATAGCGGAGCGTCCCCTTTCCCTCCGGTGTGATTTATCCTACGTCCAATTCCTAGAGTTCTTTGCGGTTACAATAGAGTGAAGAACTAAAGGATGAACTCCTTTGGGGCTTAGTTGCGTGAGTAACAGAGTGAAGCGTTGAAGTGACTTTAGTATCTAGGGCTTAATTATGACTAGGGGTCTTTCGTGTGGACCAAAGTGTTAGATCTACACATAGGAATAGGGTTTATCACTTGGAATTCCTAGAACTCCATGCAACTTTACACAGTGTGAGGTGTTGACACTGAGCGATTTCTCCGCCGAGATATAGTGTAGAGTTAGTCACGGTTGACCTTAAGTTTGGGACTGTGTGCTTTAGGATTTGCACGACTCATTAGGCATTAGTTAGGAAGCATAATAGTAGGTCTTGCACTTGAAACATTAGTCCTAGGGGGAACATTGTCTGAGTACCCCACTTCTATCGATTGCCTTTCCTCACACTTACTTGGGCCTCTCGTTCTTATTTCTTTTGTTTCTGCTTACATTGCACTTTATCAAGACAATTATTATTCATCTTCACTTGGTTAAGTAGCAATTTTAGTATTTTTATTCCCTACTCTCTATGGATACAATACCCCACTCACTTGGGATTTATTACTTTGACAAACCCGTGCACTTGCAGGTGACACGCAAGGGGCGTTGCCAAGTTTTTGACTCTGTTGTCGGGGGTAGGCGTTTAGAGATACTTAGCACTTTGTTATCTTAGTCATTCATCATTCATTCTACTTCACATCTTCTTATTCTCTCATTGTTCTGATTTGTTTTCTTTATTTTGGTGCAGCTCCAGGTTATGACCCGAGGGAACCCTTCGATATTAATTCAAGGTGATCCTGAACTTGAATGTATACTCAGAAGAAAGGGTAAAGAACCTGTGCAAGAACCGTTGAATCTAGCTAAAGTGGAAGTTGAACGGTCTGACAACATGGCAGAATAGAATAAACATCAGAGAACATTTTCTGATTATGCCAGACCATCAGTATTGGGGATACAATCTAGCATTGTGTGGCCCCTGAATTACAACACTGAACTTTGAGCTAAAGCCAGCATTCATCCAAATGATACAGCAGTTGGCGCAGTTCAATGGTTTGGTCGATGAGGATCCAAACAACCATATTGAAAACTTCTTAGAAGTTTGTGACATGCTAAAGATTAATGTGTTATAGATGATGCTATAAGATTGAGGGCTTTCCTATTCTCTCTAAAAGGAAGAGGAAAGCAGTGGCTACATTCTTTACCACGAGCATCCATCATGACATGGAATGAAATGGTCGAAGCTTTTCTTGCAAGGTACTTCCCTCCGATGATATCGGTGAAGTTTTATAATGAAATATCATTATTTGTTCAAATGGAGCTTGAATCCTTGTTTGAGATATGGGAGCGATTCAAGGACCTATTGTGGAAGTGTCCATGGCATGGTTTTCCCGAAATGGATGATCATTCAGACTTTTTACAACGGGTTGAAATCTAAGTACAAGACAACTTCTAAATACCGTCGTAGGAAGGTACAATGGGGAACAAGACCCCTGAAGAAGCCCGACAGTTGGTAGAGGAAATGGCCATGAATAGCTACTAATGGAATGCAAGGAAAAAGAAGAAAAGTGGCCAGACTCCATGAAATTGATGCGGTTACATCCTTAGCAGCCCAAGTAGAGGCATTGAGTAAGAAATTGGATACATTAACTTCACCGAGGGTGGCCGCGATCACGAGTTATGATGGTTGCGGGGGTTCACATATGGCGTCTGATTGTCCTACTTCAATTGCTACTTCAGCCCCGACTGAACAAGTAGACTTTGTGGCCAATTCGGGAAGGGTACAAGGTAATCCTTATAGCAACACCTACAACCAAGGGTGGAGGAACCACCCCAACTTTCTCATGGAGTAACCAAGGCCTATAAAAGGCTATAGCATCACCCAGTTTTCAACAACAACAAGTCCTGAACATGGATAATAGAGTTTCAGGCTTAGAAACCCGGATGACCGACTTAGAGAAAACCTTGACTAGATTTGTACAATCATCGGATACACAGTTCCAATCAGTCGAGGCTACATTTCACAAACATACCGCTACATTGTACAATCTAGAAAATTAAGTGGGGCAAATCGTGAAGTCTCTATCGGAAAGACCACAAGGATGCTTGCCGAGTAATACCGAGACTAATCCAAGAGAACATGTAAAGGCGATCACTTTGAGAAGTGGTCGTGAGGTTGAGGGTAGGCTTCCAAGTAAGAAGACCAATATTGAAAGCACCCGAGGTCGTGGAGGTTGAGGAGACATCTAACAAAAAAAGGAGGTGGCAACCCCCACCTTACAAGCCTAGAATTCTGTATCCTTCAAGATTGAAGAATGACCAAAATGATGAGCAATACAAGAAGTTCTTGGGTCTATTCAAGCAATTGCAAATCAACATTCATTTTGTGGAGGCATTGTCTCAAATGCCTCGGTATGCTAAGTTCTTGAAAGATCTTTTGACCAACAAGAGGAAGTTGGAGAAGAGTGCAATAATGATCTTAGATGTCTCTTATTCGGCGGTGTTGCAAAAGAATATGCCGAACAAGAAGAAAGACCCCAGAAGCTTTGTGATTCCTTGCAACATTGGCAATTTGGGTGAAGAGATGGCATTGGCGGATTCGGGGGCTAGTATCAACGTCATGCCATACTCGTTCTTTCAGAAGCTAGGCTTGGGAGATCCTAGGCCCACTCGGATGACATTGCAATTGGTGGACCGAAAGGTGAGACATCCGAGGGAGAATCATGGAAAACGTATTTGTTAAGGTGGACAAGTACATATTTCCTATAGACTTCATAGTGTTGGATGTCGATGAGGATGTAGATGTTCCTTTGATACTTGGGAGGCCATTCTAGCACACTTCCAAGGCACTTATCGATATGGACGATGGAGAGTTGACACTGAGGGTTGGAGATGACAAGCTCACATACCGCCTCGCCGAAGCCATGTGACATTCTCTTGACTTTGATGATACTCTTTATTTTCTTCATACTACCGATAAACTAATCGATGAATATGTGCAAGAAATGTTAAATTCGGGCCTGTACGAGGGGTTGCTAGACCAAGAAATAGAGAATGAATAGGTGATGATCTTGGTCTAGAGGAGAAGGTACCATCTACTCCGGGGATCATGAAGAAGATGCTCCGGAAGATGAAGCGAGCGAGGAGACGCCACAAGAAACACCCCAAGGCTGTTGGGGATGCACAAGAAAGGAACAAGGGTGATGAACCCTTAAGTGGTAACAAGCTCGACAACTCTCCCTCTACCTTTAAAAGGCTATGTTCATCATGCTTCCAAGTCATGGGTAATAGGGGAACCTTTATCTATGAACCCCCTTGAGGTAAGACAAGGTACGTCAAGCTAAGTAACGTTAAACAAGCGCTTCTTGGGAGGCAACCCAAGTTTTTACTATTTTCCTAGTTTTTAGTTTAGTGTTTGCATGAATAAGGCTTTAAGTGTTAGTGTCTTGATTTTTAGATGCTATTGCTGTGATTTTCTCATGGACATTTTGGTGTTATCATGTGCTTAAATGTTTATGGCGAAGTTGTTGGTCATTTGAGCGAGTTTTAACTGTGAGCTTATCCCGAGAAGACACATGGGCGTAGACTTTCCCCTGTGACCGACCTTGTGATGGTCCATGCCTGTGGGTAATTTCCACATAAGCGTGTGTCGTCCTGCAGAGACATAGAGATTTTTCCTGAGAAGACACAGGGGCGTCAACTCGCCCTGTGGATGACCCTGTGACAAACATACGGTCGTGGATAATTTCTGCACGCCCGTGTGGATCTCTGCAGAAGAGCTCTCTTCCATCTCGAGAATACACACTGGTCCTGTGAAGGTCCACGCCCGTGTGGAATTTCCGCACGGACATGTGAAACACTTAGAAAATTTTCTCGGGTGGACAGAGAAGCCATAGGGGCGTGCGTTTGCCCTTGTGGGTCAGGCACACGGGCATGGATAATTTCCTCACGCTCATGTGGTTATATTTAGAAGCATTGAGTGTTATCCCGAGAGCACACAGGGGTGTGCATCTGCTCCTATGGGGTCACACGAGCATGGGTAATTTCCGCACGCTCATGTAAATGTACAGAAACACAAGAGCCGTGGGTTTTCTTTAAAATCCTTTCGTTCTTCTTCATTCTCACACTCCAAGTTACTCCGATAACATTCCTAACCCTTCTCCCTACCTCACACCGTTGATTCAGAGAGGTTTACTAGAGTTTTCCGCCGAATTCAAAGTTTCTAACTTCATCTTGTTGGTAACCCTTAATCCTCTCTTTTCTTCATCATATTTGATTTTATTCAATTAGAATGATAATGTTGCTTTGTTTCTACAATTAGATGGTTATTGTATTATTAGAAAGAGTTTAGGAATGATTCTAAGATGTATTTTTGGGGTTTTAGCGTGCGACCGTGGGTTTTCACGCCTCGTGGATCCACACGGGCGTGTGGAATTTCCACACGACCCTGTGGACTTCTACAGCACTAATCATGTGAGCCAATTCGATCAATTTATTTTTAATTCTTGCAGATATGGCACATAGGACAAAGATCGCGGTCGGCAAACATCCCAGAGAAAAGTCCCCTGAGACAGAGCGAATAGAGTTCGCTATTCCTGAACACCAGGCTCGGTTTGAACGATTGTTGATTGATTACCCACAAGTGTACGGGATCGCCAAGTAATACCTTGAGCAAAAGCCAAAAGATCGTATTCCATGGGGTTAAGGAGCTCCTATTACTCCTCCATCACTCACTTTCTAACCTTACAATTCAAGCATAGTATACTAATCTAATACAAGCAAGATTGTAAATAAAAACACAAGTGTAACAACTCCAAGTCAAGCAAGAAAAATCACAAGAGCAATGATGATAAGAATAGGCCTAGGGATGAGGATTCCCAAGAGGGGTCATCAAGATATAAGGATGCATGAAAAATACATGGCACGGGTGATTTAGACCCGACGGACCTCAATAATAGTTCAACCCCAATTTCTGCGGCTAAACCCTAATCCTGCAGACAAAATGATGACAAGGATCTCTCCTTAGTCATATTCCTACGATTGCATTAAGTGAATGGAGATCACACAACAAGGACACACTTAACCTAAGTTTATCCTCATGGTTCGGAGGGGCTACCTACAACCAATTTCTGGGCATGTTGGTCAACAAATACCCCTATTAGCTCATTAACGATCTAGTACATGCGAGTAGGTCACGTCTACATGTACAACTCAAACAAGAACTAAGGATTTCTCCACATAATAGTTCTAGGCATGAAACACAATGAGCCAAATCATAAATCACACTAATGCATATCAAATATAAATGTAGCATCCAAAATACAAGATGAACCCCCCAAGGTTCACCCTACATCCGCTGCCTTGGGGCTCTAGTGTGCCATCATACAAATAAGTATCTCAAACACAACAAAAAGCAAGAAGTAAATGCATAAATGACACTCCCTAGTCCAAATGATGAAGAGGAGAGAGAATGCCGGGCCGAATGATGCTTCTTCTAGCCCCTAGAGATGCCGAATGCTTCTCCTCCTTTGATGATGAGGCTTCCCTTTAAGTTCAAGCTCTTGATCTTCCCAAGCTTCAAGCCAAACTCTCCCAAAGAATGGTGTCTTCGTTTCTCTTCTTCCTCCAAGTGATGGTTGCCAAAAACCCTTCAAAAGTCTGCCCTAGAGTCTCCAAGAAGTTCAGCCAAAAAGTCCCCCATCTTTCTCCGAAAATCCCTCTATATACCACTCGCTATACCCCCTTGATGGCCTCCATCCCCGAAAAGTGCTATACCACTCCCCTATGGCCCCTCTTGATGGCTCTCCATCCCGAGTGCTATACCACTCCCTATGGTTCCCCATCATGAGTGCTATACCAAGTGCTATACCACTCCCTATGGCCTCCATCCCCGAGTGCTATACCACTCGCTATGGAGCTCAACATTGACACTATTTGGGGTAGGCAAACTCCAATAAGTAAATATCATCTATTATAGCTACAGTGATCATCCAGGGCTCTATACCGGGCAGCATTGAGGCCGTATGCCATAATCTAAATCCTGACTTGAAACTCTCCGGGTGCTCATGGGATGGCCTACAGAGAATCTTATTACGGTGTCAGTCGCTACATTGCTTTGCTACGGGTGAATCCCCACTACGATCGCGCACTGGGTTTCTTCTCTTTTTTTCACCCGAATCATATCCTCATGTCATCCATGGTGTTCCCGTGCCCTCGCAGCAAATAACACACGATTAAGCACAAACGGGCATCAATTCTAATGAAAATACATGCTAGAGGTAACAAATACATACACTCAAATACGTACATTTAGACACTTATCAATTGTCGAGGCCTAGGTTCGGACAGACTCGCTTCCTAGATACGAGCGTATTGAGAGATATACATTAGGAAGATGAGTTGGCGGATGAGGTAGAGGATCTCGTCTCGGTGGAAGGTTGGAAACAGTTATTGATGATTAGAGAGCCTGCCATCCGTGCGCTTACCCTCGAGGTGCTATCATCATTCAAGTTCGATCGTTCTTATGATAGATTTGACAGTGTTGTTGCTATACAGTTTAGAGCATTTGGGGATCACTACAGCATGAGCGTGACACATTTTTTGATCCGGTTGGGATTGTATGAGGAGGCATTCACAGGTACTAAGAGTACGCTCAGTTACTGACAGATTATCCTGGCACCTTGACCCGCAGAGAGCGTATGGAGTGTTATGTGTTTAGGGTCAGTATGAGCCAGGGATATCCAAGGCCACGTGCCTTTCTCGACCTGCATATCGATACTTGCATGCCATTATGAACAGGTCGGTGAACAGCCGTAGTGATAGTACCGGCGTCCTGAGACGGCAGGAGCTTCGTATCTCTATTCGATGGTTCAGAGCACACCGATCCATCTGGGACACATTGTAGCCGAGTACATAAGCTATCAGAGGCAGTACACCAGGGCAGGAGCGCTTTTCTTAGGTCCATACATCACGAGACTCATGTTGGGGATGGGTCTAGTGGATACGATTCGTGGGGCCAAGAAGGTGATTGTACCTGTCCCTCTGAGCATTGAGATATTGAGATTGATGGGATTGGTGTGCAGACACAGTCCTGGGGTGTATATATTTTTTACTACAATCTTTTGGACTTGTATACTCATAAAGGATCTTCCTTCTGAGTTTATCTTTTATTTTTGTCTCGATTTGTATTTCATCGCTTTATCTTTATATACTCGAGTTATGTTTTTTTTTACTGAGCGTCACTGAACCCCCTTATGTATGCGTGCATATGGTCTTGTTAGTTTGGGAATTGAGAACTAATCATAGACATGGCCAATGTAGGCCGTGTGTGCTTCACAACCCTTTGGAACTTTACTTTCAAGGATTTAGCTCCATCAAAAACAACATTAGGAGTCAGGTTAGTATTGTTTCAATTGCCCACTCCCACATATTTGCTTGATTGTTATACTTTCTATTGTGCTTGCATGTGTACATTGAGGGCAATGTACATCTTAAGTGTGGGGGAGTTCACTATGCACATATCTTTTACACAAGTTTTTATTGACATACATACTCACGTAGCCAATGGCAGTTCACCTTAGTTACAATGTTTGTATTCTTGAGTTTAGGAGAAGTTTTAATATTGAATGTTCTTATGCTCTTGTTTTTACTTGAATTTCTAGGAATTTTTGCCCAATTAATATTTGTGCACCACTCACTCATGAAACTCTTTTGGAAACTCATGTTTGATGTTTAAGGGACTAATTAGTTTTGTTTCTTGTTCTATTTTGTTGAAAAAAATGGAAAATGAAAAGAAAAAAAAAATAGATTGTTTAGTTGTGCATTGGGAGTGGAAAGAGCTACCACCTATGAAGTATGAAGCTACTCTCATAAGTCGGATACTAGTTATACCCTAATGAGAGAAAGAGTTATCTCATGGGATGAGTGAAAGCTACCACCCCGGTGGAAAGAGCTACCACCTCGAAAGTGTGAAAGCCACCTTAGAACTTAGAGGATGTGTGAAGCTACTACCATCCTTTTGTTTTCTTATGCTTGTAGATAAATAAGTTCCTTGTACTTAGAACTTTGAGGAGTATACTTTGGGTTTACTTGAGTGAGTTTACACACACTTATACGATGTCGGGTTTATTGTCCTTTTTTATTCAAGTTTTTAGCTAGAGCATTAATTTTTCATATTTAGTGTTGAAAGTTCCCTTTCTTGTAGAATGCTCTCCATGTATGCTTTGGTGAACCTAAGGCCAAGCACTTTCAATTTTTTCTTCTTCTATGCTTCAATGTTTTATTTTTGCTTGAGGACAAGCAAAAGCTTAAGTGTGGGGGAGTTTGATAAGTGATTGTGTGTTAAGAATGCGAAGTGTTCTTTCCTTACGATGAGCATTACTTTTATGAGGTTTAAGCGCTAATACATGTGTATTTGTGTTCTTTTGTGCATGTAGGGTTATGAAGCTAAATATTAAGAAAAGAAGCCAAAAGTAGATCATGAATGTACTATTTGTTTGAATCTTTTAAGGAACAAACGCGAAGACACAAATGGGGCTCTAAGATATGTGAATGTCTGCCAACCTCCATGTATTCAAGTCATTACAATGAGTTGGAAGGGCACGAAGGCAGTCAGATTTGTGTATCCCGACTAGTGCATTGAAAGGAAGATCTTCACCAATGAGGCCTTAATAAGAGTTGTGATCTACGGCATAAACGTGTGCCCATTTATGTTGCCTCGATGAAAAGTGTGGAATTGGGAGTGTTTTGGCTGAGTACTGTAGCATGTGTGCCCTAGGCTAAACAAGGGACCTTTGGAGAAGATGAGGCTACTCTACAAAACCATCAGCACGACTACCGAGGGGGTTTCCTATGGATTACTTGGTTTTACTTTCAATTTCATTATTGATTGTATCTTGCTCTATGGAGAGTTAAACCCCTTAGTGGTTACTTGGATTTTGTAAACCCTAGGATGTTAATGTTTCTTTGACCTTTTATTATGCCATCCTTAATTGATGTTTTTAATTGAGTTTCAATCTTGAATTCTTGTTGAAGGATTTCTCCCTTAGAGTGACACTAGGGTTGAGAGTTCATCTTGGTAACCTTTGTGGATTGGTGACACGCCATGAGGGTTAGACAAAGTTAGATTGGAGAGGGTTGAGAGGATGAGTCTAAAGGTAGCGGAGCATCCCCTTTCCCCTTCGGTGTGATTTATCCTATGTCCAATTCCTAGAGTTCTTTGCGGTTACAATAGAGTGAAGAACTAAAGGATGAACTCCTTTAGGGCTTAGTTGCACGAGCAACAGAGTGAAGCGTTGAAGTGACTTTAGTATCTAGGGCTTAATTGGACCAAATGGTTAGATCTACACATAGGAATCGGGTTTATCACTTGGAATCCCTAGAACTCCATGCAAACTTTGCCCAGTGTGAGGTGTTGAGACTGAGCAATTTCTCCATCGGGACATAGTGTAGAGTTAGTCACGGTTGACCTTAGGTTTGGGACTGTGTGCTTTAGAATTTTCATGACTCATTAAGCATTAGTTAGGAAGCATAATAGTAGGTCTTGCACTTGAAACATTAGTCCTAGGGGAGCATTGTCCAAGTACCCCACTTTTATTCGTTGCCTTTCCTCTCACTTACTTGGGCCTATCGTTCTTGTTTCTTTCGTTTCTGCTTACATTACACTTTATCAACACAATCATTCTTCATCTTCTCTTGGTTAAGTAGCAATTTTAGTATTTTTATTCCATACTCCCTGTGTATACGATACCCCACTCACTTGGGATTTATTACTTCAACAAACCCGTGCACTTACGGGTCACACGCAAGGGGCGTTGTTAGTAATTTCGAACAAAAACAGTTTTACGTGCTTTCACCACTAACTGCTTTCTTTTTTGATAAAATTACCTTGGCTTCATTTTGTTGGATTGCAATTCCTTCGATGCTGTGTATATCTTATAAAGATTTTTTTCCAAAGGAAGTTTTATGAGATTTTGGGCATCTACCGCCTTTCTTTTCATATGGTTGGTAACGCAGCTCTGTAGGGGTTATGTTCTTCTTAACCATATTAAGTAGTCCGAATGAGTTTTTGAAAGAACCTATTCGATTATCCTTTTGATTTTGGAATGACACAAAACTTAATCTGTGATTTGGGATTTTTACCTTCTTGTCGTCAGCCTTGAAAACACACTTTTCTTAAGCTTAGCTTCCTCAGATTAAAAAATCCCACTTTCTTTCCCTTTGATGGTAACATTGAAAGTGGGTTCGTCATCTTCATCATCTACAGAAATCATCTTTATAGAACATGATAGCCTCTAAAAGACAGAGGTTCTTGGTTTCTCATCAATAATATTCTTCTCAAATACAAGAACAATGACATTTGGATAACGATCCCTTAGTGGCAGACGTGGGACCGTCATGTTCTCCTTAGAGGATGAAGTTTTTTTCACAAACTGTATAGATTCAGAGATTGTACCGAATCTCATGTCAGCTCCAGCAGCTCCAGTGTTGAAAACACAGCTGGGCAGTTGGACTTTGGATCCTTCTCCAAGAAAAATGGTCAGCCTCGGGCTTTTAGGTGCAATTAAACTTTTAAACACCATTTGATACATCTCTTGGGTGCGTGTACCGCAAGTGCACGGGTGTCAAAGTAATAAAGTACCCAATGAGTCGGGTAGTCGAATCCACAGGGAACAGAAGTATTAGCGGTAACTACTTCTCAGTTATCTAGTCAGAATCAAGATTATAGTAAAATGAACTCAACCACAAGAATATGAACGTCTCAAGCAAGCAATGAAGAGTAGAAATGAGGTAAGTCTCAATCAATAAAGATGAGGTACCTGAGCAATGCTCCCCCTAGGTTCCAACATGAAGCACAAGAGTTATGTTTCTAAACCGAGATAAACGAGTCAAGGTAATCCAAGAATAATTGGTCCCTGCATCCAGGCCACTGATACTAGTTCCCTGCAAGGTCCCCACGGAGAAATCACTCAATCTCAACACTTTACACCATATATGACCGTAATAAACTCTAGGGATACCTAAGAGTACATCCGATTCCTAAAAATAGACCTAACCCTACTTCTAGGTGAAAGATCCCTAACCCGTACAAGGTTCCGATTGAAAAATCTCTCAATCTCAAGCCTCACACCAAATATGGTTGCAACTGAGATAGAGTACACTAATTGGAAGGAAAAGGGGACACTCCACTATCTCAAGACTCACCTTCTCAATCCTCTTCAATCTTGGAGTTCTAGCCCTAATGGAGGACTCTCTCTATATCTCTATCTCTCTCTTATCAAGACTAACAAATCATGCAAACAAATCAATGACAAGGATTAATACGACATGCAAGCAATGAGAAAACAAGATTGAAACACAATTAAACTCATATTTAATAGAAAACACAAAGTAAATCAATACAAAGATAAGATCCTAGGGTTCACATACCCAAATACCTACTAGGGTTTAGCCCTCCATGGGCAAATTACAAAGCAAATAATAATGCAATGAAAATCAATAAAAACTATGGAATAGAACCCCCTTAAATTCATGATGATGGCCTTTATGGGTCGCTAAATGTCTTGAAGGATCCCTCTCCGAAGCTGGGTCGCCAAAGGCTCGCTTGATGCTATGATGAAGAAGAGATCTATCAAAGTTGGTGAAGAACTCCCCCAAATTTGCCAAAAGTCCCCAAAAAATAGGGCAAAAGGGATATTTATAATCAAAAACCTGGTCTGTCACATGCCTCCATGTGACCGTGTGGGCTAGAAAATCACCCACGCCACCGCGTGGAAATTTTACACGGTCTCATGAACAATATTTTACTACAGTGATTTGCTACAATACTGCTACACGCGACCTCATAACAAGGCTCCACACTCTTCTCTTGAGGCCACATGGACGGGCACATCCGCGTGGTAGGTTATGAAGCTTCTCATTGTCTAACCATCATTGGGAAAGTTCTTGAATTCTTCACACAAATAGGGACATAGGAGTGTGACTGCCTTTGTGCCCTTCCACTCACAATTCGGCTTGAATTCTCTTGGAAGTTGGCACACACTCCCGTGTGCATGAGCTCCTCTTGTGTCTTGATCCTTATGTTGCACAGAAACTCCCAAAATGTGTCTTGATCCTTATGTGGCACACACTTCCGTGTGCATGAGCTCCTCTTGTGTCTTAAGCTCACATGGACGGGCACATCCGCGTGGTAGGTTATGAAGCTTCTCGTTGTCTAACCATCATTTGGGAAAGTTCTTGAATTCTTCACACAAGTAGGGACATAGGAGTGTGACTGCCTTTGTGCCCTTCCACCCACAAATCGGCTTGAATTCTCTTGGAAGTTGGCACACACTCCCGTGTGTATGAACTCCTCTTGTGTCTTGATATTTATTTTGTACAAAAACTCCCAAAATATGCCTTCATAACCTATCTTTGCTTCCTTTTCTTCTTTCAAGGGCATTCACAACTTATTTGCACAAAAGGAACACCAAATACACTTTATGAGACATAAACCATGGTTAAAATGATGCTCAATGCATGTAAAACATATAGAGAAATATGTCTACTCAAGAACATATCACCATTTAACCTGCAATAAAAATATTAATAATATTAATTTTTCTTATACATGAGTAAGAAGCAATGCCTTCACTTATACTTTAGCCTCAAATATGGGAGAAAGAATTAAAAGAGTCCCACCAGGCATGTCGAATTTGTGGGATCGAAAATACACGCCCTGGCATCGTGCCAATGAAGATACACCAGGCGATACATTGAATCATAAATGTAATTTATCTTGTTTATTTTATTTTTGTGGGCCTCCAATTAATAGAAGTAAACCTTTATTATTTATTACCCCAGATTAAAATCTTGGGAAACCTCCAATTAAGGGCTCGAGTATAAGAAAAGACAAGAACATTGCGAATTATAAATTTTATTATTTATTTTATTTATTATATATATATATATATATACATTGTCAAACCATTTATATATATATCATATATCGCTGCCTATGCCTCATCACCGTGTTGCATGCCTTGTTTGTCATTTTGATATATATATCACATTGCCATCTTGAAACTTGTATATTAAAAAAAAAAATTGCAGCTGCTTTGAGATGAGTATTCTTATTGTTGCTTCAAAATTTGTACTTTTGTCGTTGCTTCAAAATAAGTGTCCTTGTCATTGCTTCATATTTTTTTTGTTTAGAGGAGAGAAAGAATGTGTCCTGCTTCACATCATGTTACAAAACCATTAGCTAGTTCAAGCAAATTCTGCATCACAGGGAATCTAAACCCTAGGCACAAGTCCCTCTCCTTTCCTTTGACATAGGCTTACATGATTTATAACATGGACACTATAAACCATAAGTGATACAAAGCTTTCTATTTCTTGCTCTTCATTACTAGTCGCCTGGTGGTATGTACTTTCTTGCATGCATGCATGTATTTTTTATCTAATCACCACAAAACTAGTAACATTCTCATATATAATGGAGGGCCACTCAAACCTTTGCTAATAAAACCAACTAAATGGCCTCATCATCCTTCCATGTGTCATTTTCCTTTAACTAATAATATGACACATTGCTTTTGCAAGGATGACAACATCACAATCCTCCCACTAATCTTTTCACCGTCTTGAGCACTTTGACTTTTTTTTAATTATCATCTCATTCTCATTCTCAAAAATATCAAATACACTGCATGAGTACTTGATCTTTATAGAGAACTAACAACTCATTTTAATATTCTCCTGAATGTCTTAATATTCCATTAATGAATGAACATGAAACTATGGGACAAATCCAATAATTATAATCGATGCATGTACTGTTTGAAGTGATTTTCTTGATTGATAATAAAATCATCATAAATTCTTTAAATCTTATAACACTGCCTCCATTAATTAAGATCAAGCCTCCTGAACATCTTCTTACAATCCTCCATGCTCTTGGACTCACCAAGATGACCAAGAGATCAAATGAGGCTTTTGGGTGTAATGTAACCCTTTCCTTCCATCTCATACATCTTGAGAGCTTCCATTAAAGTCATGCACTTATCTTCTTCTTTTTGTCCATCAAAGCATGTTCCAATCAGTGAAAGACAACCAAGTGTCAAATTCTCAGAGCACAACTCAATGCATAAATCCATTTTTTTAATACACTCTTTAATAGGCTTTTCGATGGCTCATCTTTATTTTTGGATTACTATTATCTTCTTGTTTGTAGTTACTCAGCCCATAGCATGTAAGCTCCACGTACATGCAGCCCATTTGAGGTACATGCTTGAATCATTTTTTTGTGGGACTTGACATCCTGAATCATCTCTATCATTAAACTCTTTGAATGCTTTAATGGTAGTGGTGATCATTGGTTACTCACAAGCCTCTATAAATACTGTATCTCATCGATCGGCATTGGGATTTAGAGTTTCTATTGGTATGGTGTCATATCTCTTGGAGATTCTAGATTCGGCCACAAATACTAGAATATGAATATTCATGCCAAGCTCCATAACATCATTATGCTTAATCTTCATCAAGGAGTGCAGCCATATGCTACTGAAACATCATCCTCTGAGCTTCTCACATGAACCCGGTCTTTGTTGAAGCGGCTCTGAATTGATGCGGGCTAACTTCTGCAATGTAGTACTTGAATTTCTAATTGGTTTGGTAAAGATGCAGGATGGCTGAAGAAGTTCATCATTTTTTTTATCTAGGGCCAATATTATGGGCGCTATCTAATGATTGTTGCATGTGGTGTAACCTCCTCTCCGCTGCTTCATGTGTGATAGGCAATAGCCGATAACGAATAATCAATACTGGATGGCCTTTCCATTGCTAATAGAGTGGTGGTTCACCCGTCCTCTACACAAAGAATTCATAATAGTTCTAAACTGCACCCTCCTTCCTCCAAACAGCAAAGATGGATCTAAACCAATCCTCCTCATCCTTATATACCCAAGTATAGAAGTTGGCGAAAAGATCGATGAAGGGTTGGATACCACCAAGGATTTCGTAGAGGTTGGTTTCGTCGACGGTGAAGGAATCGCTAGGTGCATGATAAATGCCTAAATGCACGTATTTTATAAGTATTAATCTTGTATTACTTGTGTATATTTAAATGAATTAATGCCCGTTTAAGTCTAAATTGGTTATTTCGGTGTTCCAGATCTTAAAAGAGCCGAACGATGCTCAAAAATGCAAATTGGATGAATTCGACACCAAAAACGGGCGGAGTCACTATTCATGCTACGGGGCATTCGGTTGTGAGCTTCACGGGGTCCATGCGCCCGCATGGGTGCCCGTGAGGTTTGCTGGAATTTCACAACTCTCGACTATTGTAGCACCGACACCTTTTCTAGGTGAAACGGCAGTGAGCTTCACGGGCTCCATGTACCCGCATGGGGTATGGACTTGACGAGGTATATATTGGACTGAATTTCTAGGGCAAAAGGGGGAGGTTTTTGGAGAATGCTTTTGGGGGAGTTCTTGGAGCCGACTTCCACCAGTTCAGATGAGGCAAGATCACACGTTTTGGAGAAGAGGAATTAAAGGGAGAAGGTTAGTTTGGCTAGATCTTCATCGATCTCTTCTTTTGGGAGCTTGTAGACGACGAGGGAAACCGCCCCAATCACGGCGTCCGTGGAAGCTTTCTACCTAACTTGGCTTGTCATCTCACTTCCATTGTTTGAGGGAGTTTTCTTATGCCATTTGTAGTTGTTTTCATGGACCTATTGTTTGTATTTGTTTGCATGGACGAGTAGACCCCAAGGTCACCGGATGCCGGTGAACCTTGGGGTGAACTTTTGTATTTTGATGATCTAATTATGTCTATTGCAAGTGTTTTGTGTTTGTGATTCATTCTTGGTGCATTTGATGTGTTGCTTACATGAGAACTCTGTAAACCAACTTCTAGGTTGTACTTGGTAGCGTGACCGTCGCCCTTGTACTAGACACACCAAGTTTGGAAGGCATTCATGTACGAATACGCCCTAACCATCGGGTATTTTGTACCCCTCCAACATTAGGGCTAGACCGAGTTGTGTTCCGGCTCTAATTAGGGATTTCCCCCTTTGTTAATGCAATCGTATGAGGATTTGATCGGAAGAAATTCCGTATCAATACTTATACCTGATTAGGGGTCAATTGCCGTGACCATCGGGTTGACCTACTTTAGGAAATCTAGGTCCAAATCTTCACTTGCATGACATTCTTAGCATCCTTTACACTTTAGTAGCCCCTAGGAGAGCCGCATCTGTGACCATCTCTTTCCCTGGATTTTATACCCTTGCCTTATTTTAGACTCCACTTGTAGTTCTTTCATTTTAATTAATAGATTAGAGAAACCCTTCGAATCTTTCAGCTAGACAATACGCAAAGAGGAAGTAAGGGTAGATTGACACGTCCAAATATGCGTGTATGTACCGCAAGTGCACGGGTGTCGAAGTAATAATTACCCCGATGAGTGGGTAGTCGAATCCACAGGGAACAGGGCTACTAGTACTAACTTCTTCTCTGCTTTCTAACCTAATGATAAATGGAAAGGTGTGGTGATCTAATGTGCAAGAAGTGAATACCGGAGATGAATATGCAAGGGTTAAATGGATGGAGATCTCAATCGATAAAAAGTGGGGTATTCGGGCAATGCTCCCCTAGGATTCGTGTATTAGGTACCGAATAAACAAAGTGTTTCTATGATGAGTAAGTTAAGTCGTGGAAATCCAAATATAATCGGATCCGGCCTCCCGATCACCGATACTAGTCCCCTCACGAGGTCCCGTGGAGAAATCGCTCAATCTCAACACCTCACACCACATATGACTACAAAGCACTCTAGGGATTCCAAGAGTTGTATCCGATTCCTAAAGATTAATCCAACCCTAATTCCCGGCGAAGGATCCTAACCCCCTACAAGGTCCCAGCAGAGAAATCTCTCAATCTCACGCCTCACACCAAATATGGTTGCATAGAGCTTAAGGAACGGAGATAGAATACACTCAATCGGAAGGGAGAGGGGACACTCCACTATCTCATGACTCACCCTCTCAACCCTCTTTAACCTTGAAGTTCTAACTCTAATGGAGACCTCTCTCACATCAAAGTAACAAATCATGCAAATCCAATCAACCACAAGGATTAATTAAACAAGCAAGCAATGAGAATACAAGATGAAAACTTAATCAAACTCGGATTAAATAGAAACACTAAGCAAATCCACAAAAGATGAGAATCCTACGGTTCACAAGCCCAAATACCCTCTAGGGTTTTAGCTCTCCATGGAGCAACATACAAAACACACCATCAATGAATGAAAGTACATTAAAACCATAGAAATAAACTCCCTTATATATGAACTGATGGCCTTGATGGAGAGCTTAGACGTCTTGAAAGACCCACTCCGAAGCTAGGTTCACCGGTGGCTTCCTTGATGCTATGACGGAGGAGGAATCAATCAAAGTTGGTGACGAAGCGCCTCCAAAGCCGCAAAGACCTCCTCTCCAAACCCTAGCCGTCTCACCCCTCAAGAGCCGCACAAAAGATGAGAAAAAATAGAGCAAAACGGCTATTTATAGGCCTAAGATCGCACCTGTCACGTGCCCTCACGCACCCGTGTGGATTTTCCACGCCGCAGCGTGGGCTGCAGAAATTTCCACGCAGGCGCGTGAACAGTAATTTTGATACATTACTGCTACAGTAATTTTGCTACAGTGATTTTTCTACATTGCTTTACGCAAAACGCGGTCCAATCACTCTTCTCTTGAGGCCACATGTCCGGGCACACGTCCATATGGTAGGCTATAAAACTTTTCTTCATCGATGTATCTTTGAGAGATCTTGCAATCTTCACAAAGAGAAGAAACAAGAAGATGTGGCTGCCTTTGTGCCCTTCCAACTAGTGAATTGACTTGAATCTTCTTGGAAGTTGGCACACATCTCCACGTTTATAAACTCCTCTCGTGTCTTGGTCCTTGAATTGAACAAGAACTCCCAACATTATGTCTTTATAGCCCATCTTTGCTTCCTTTTTACTCTTCAAGGCATTCACAACCTATATGCATAAAAGAACACCAAATACACAATATGAGACATAAACTATAGTAAAAATGATGCTCAATGCATGTAAAACATATATAAAAATATGTCTACTCAAGCATTTATCATAAATCTTTGGGACCCAGGGAATACGACCCTCTCGTGCTCGCACGAGCGGTATTAATTGACGACTCCGTGAGGGACCACAAGGCAATTCTGTTGATCGTGGGGACCGCGATGAGCACTCTTCAGTTATTTTTTAAATATTTTTTTATTATACATATATATATTAGATATGGTTTTTTATTTTTATTTTTTATTAGATTTTTTATTTTCTTATTATTATATATTTTTTATCTCACTTTTTTTTATTTTTAATTAATTTAATTTAATTTGATTATATTATTTATTTTTAATCTGGTTTGATTTTTTTTTATTGTCATATTTTATCTCACTTAATTTTTTTTATTTTTAAGTTAACCTGATTTGATTTGATTATATTTATTTATTTTCTTATTATAATTATTTTTAGCAAATATATATATACATATTTGCCTTGTGATTTGTATTCGTATTTAATCTTGAAATTTAAATATTTTAAATCACCTCAAGATATGTGTTCTCTGCTGATCCTGAGGTTTTGATATTTTAGATCGCCTCGAGATGTGTGCTCTTGGTTAATCTTGAGATTTGAGTATTTTAAATCGCCTTGAGATCTGCGCTCTCGGCCGATCTAGGTATTTGAATATTTTAGATCACCTCCAGATATGTGCTTAATAGTGAGATTTGGATATTTTAGATCGCCTCGAGGTCTGTGCTCTCGACAAGTCTTGAGATTTGGATATATTAGAACATGTCGAGATCTGTGCTCTCGGTTGATATAGGGATTTGAATATTTTAGATCGCCTCGAGATATGTTCTCTCGGCTGATCTTGGGATTTTGATATTTTAGATCACCTCAAGATCTGTGTTCTCGGCTAATCTAGGGATTTGAATATTTTTTATCTCCTCGAGGTCTGTGCTCTCTGCTGATCTAGGGATTTGAATATTTTAGACCGCCTTGAGATCTGTGCTCTCGACTAATCTTAAGAATTGAGTATTTTAAATCGCCTCGAGATCTATGCTCATGGCTATCTTTGGCTGCATGTAATTAAGATAAACATATTTTATAATTTTGATTTTGATTGAAATTAGGACATGTCTTTAATTTAATTTATATATATATATATAAACAATTGTAACACATTTCAGTTCTTTGATAGTGGCTCAATAATTTCAAATAATTAAATATAAGATATATAAAATATATAAATATCAATTGCGCAAATAAACTTTCCAGCTTTTACAAATACCAGAATTTGGCAAAATACATGTTTTAAAAGCATTAAAACATAAAACTCGTCGCGAGTCGTCATCAAATCAATTTTTCTAAGGAATATAATTTTTATGAGAGACTACCCTCCTTAGAGTGATAGCTAGGCTTCGCCTCCTCATCACAATCCAAAATAACATGTTTTGCACGACTGAACTGTAAAACCATTCTCAAATCAATGGCCTAAAAACACTCTCCGACTTAGCCGCCATCGCGACTAAGTTGAGAGCCGTCAAGATATTTATAACCTTGACGTTGGCTATTGAGATCCTTGTGCGGTGACCCCATCTCACATAAATAAACCTTCTCAATGGCTCTATGCACCTCTTAACCAAGGGTAAACTCAAACTTTACCACGCCGCCTCCCATAAGGTCGAACCATGGGCCCCCATTGTAGTATCGGACTAAAGTCTGTAGTCACCATTAAGACTTGTTGAAGCTTAATATTACAACACATGTATAATACTCGTAAAGTCCAAATCCAAGACAACATCCCTATACTAGGAATGAAAACCAATTCCAAAAGCATTGATGATAAAAGCATATCAATAAACACACACGATTTCACAAATCATTTCAAAGTGAAGGAATACGTAACCATTAAAATAAATACCTGAAATAAATAATTAAATCGTATATACATAGACATTCCACAGTTGAAACTATGTATAATTATCTAAAACCGAATATACTAATTTGATTGCTATGGCATAGCAAACTGCAAATAAATATAAGTATCTTTTAATAATATAAATTATTAAACATAATATAATGAAATAATTAAACAATTATTTCCAAATAGTAGTCATTAAGCACTTGTTTCAAAATAGTAGCAATTAAACAATTACTTCAAAATATTAGACACTACCAACTCACTTAGTTTTCCTTGGGTTTCTCGCTAGACCTGGAACTCGCTCCCAAGCCTGAACCCCACTTAACAAGAGAACGTAA
Organism: Dioscorea cayenensis subsp. rotundata; assembly: GCF_009730915.1. Classification (NCBI taxonomy): domain Eukaryota; kingdom Viridiplantae; phylum Streptophyta; class Magnoliopsida; order Dioscoreales; family Dioscoreaceae; genus Dioscorea; species Dioscorea cayenensis. The sequence goes on along the minus strand of NC_052477.1, from coordinate 16,002,862 downwards.
TAAAATAAATAAAATCAAGCTAATGACATAACTGAACCCAAAAGAAAATAAAAAAAAACAAATAACTGACTCTTTAATTGGGCCCACTCACTCCAACTGGTTTAAATCCGACCTTGCATAATCAAACTGGCCTCCAACTTGCACTTAAACCAACTCAATTTGGATTAAACCCTCCTAAACCAACTTGAACCAACCTCAATTTCACTAAAACAAGTTCAATTGAACCAATCAGCCTTGAACCAATTCCAATTCTTATACAAAATCTCTTGAACCAGTTTGGTTCAACTGAACCCAATCTCCTTGCATTGGTTCATCCCAAAGTCATTAGCTCAAAATCTGAATCAAGCCCAAATCAAGCTCAACCAATTTAACTTAGCCAAAACAATTCGAACTCAACCACAACTCATCTTGATTTGATCAAACCTCGACCAAATCAATTCAACTGAACCCAACCACATCAACTTGGTTAGCCAAACTCAACTCCAAATTCAATTATCTAGGTTCAAACCCATTCAAAAGAACTTAACCAAATCAAATCAAATCATTTCACTTGATTTGATCAAGCCCAACTGAACCAATTTAGTTAAGCTCAACCACTTAATTTTCAACCATTATCATCACCATCTTAATCATCATTTTCATCAGTTTAATTAGCCAAAACAAACCCTAATTTCTACAATAATGCTACAGTAAATTTGAACATTCCTCCACCATTTCCAGGCAAGATCCAACTCAAATACAAAAATTTTTCCAAACAAAATGATTTTATAACAACTTCATCCTCTCCATCAACATTTCTTCAAAAAAAAATCCACCCTTTTCTTAAACAATCACCCACGTATTTATACATACATCTAAACATACACAAGCATGAAAAATACTACATCTAGATGACTCTTACCAAGCAACACAAATCTCCAGCGAACCCTCCGGCTATCTCCAAGCCCATCTCCTCAAAACCTCCCTTTTTTTTTCTCAGAACACTATTGCAACCTTTATTAAAAGAAGAAAACCCATCTTCAAAGCCAACCATTTTCAACCCTATTTCTCTTTACTTTAATTTCTTCTGAAATTTTCTTTCAGTCCCTGGTAATAAAATTTTTACAAAAAAGATTCCTGAAAAGTCACCAATGGTCCCTATATCATAAAATAATATTTCAAAAAGGTCCCTGCCAACTTACCTCTCAGTCCTCGGTCTCTGGAAATATTTCAGATCAAATACTTTTATTTATTTGTGAACTCAAAATCTTCTATAAACTCTTACACTTAGGTTTCTAAATAGAACTGCTCTACAGGATAATCTTACTACAACTGTGATAATACTCTGAATATAATTTCCAATAAGTATCCAAAAGTTCAAGGTATTACAATTATTGTCAAGTTAGGATTTCATCTGTTGAAGAGTAGCCAAGAAGATATTCCTCATACACCCTTTTTTGTATTTGTTATGTGCACTTTGATTTTCTTTTAATGTCTTTTTGGGTTGACCAACTTCCCCAATGCTTTCACAAGATTAATAGACAACCCTAAAACCACTCCTATACAAATTTGTGGTGGTTTTCAGTGATGATATATTGGTATATTCTTGAAGCTACCTAGAGCATAAGGAGAACTTGACTATGCAAGGGACATTAAGGAAGAAATAATTACTTACCAAACTCTCCAAATGTGATTTTGGTTGAAAAGTATGGCCTTTTTAGGTCATATGGTGATCAATGATGGGATGGAATTGCAATAGATCATGAGAAAGATTGAGGTGACTATTGATTGTTAAAGGCAAACCAATGTAACAGAGATTCACAATATTTTATGGTAAGTAGGATGCTACTTGTGGTTTGTTAAAAACTAAGTGTAAATAGACAAGAAAAGGACAAGGTTTAAATGGTCAAATAAGTGTAAATAGAGCTTCGAGGAGTTGACGCATTCACCTATACTCGCACTTCCTTCTTCTAGTGGTGGGTTCACCATCTTTAGTAACGTATGCAAGACTGGTTTAACGTGTGTTCTAATACATAATGGGAAGGCAGTAGCTTCTGTTTCTAAATAAATAAAGCTCTTTAGGAGAATGATCCCACTCATGATCTGGAGCTTGCAAAGGCAATGTTTACTTTGAAAATTTGGGGGCATTACTTATAACAAATTATTTACATATCATAAGAGCTTGAAATACATTTTTTTTTAGGGAGAAGAGCTACAATATAGCTATTTATTAATATAAAGAAACAAGGTTCAAGAAAACAACAAGCTCAAAATATATTTTTTACACAAAGGAACTCAACATGATGTAGAGACGATGGTTGGAGTTGATGAAGGACAATGATTTGACTATTATTTATCCTCTTGGTGAGCCAAATATGGTGACTGATACGCTTTGTAAGAAGTTCTTCGACAACACAGCATCACTTATCACTGCACAAAAGGAAATATTGGAGGATGGAAGAAGAATGGAGCTTCAATTAGATTCACAAAGTTTTTGTGCTTTACTAGTATGTTCAAGGTTGTGACCCACCTTGGTTGAAAAAATTAGAGCGGCACAGAGAATGATGATTATCTTTAGAAGATTTGTGTTGGCCAGAAGTGTAGTTTGGATTCCAAGTGTAATTTAGAAAGCATGAAGATGGGTTCTTAAGAGGTGGTGACTGAGTTTATTTATTGCAAGGACCCAAAGTTAAAGAAGGAAATGTGGAGGAAGCTTATTGCAATAGTTACTCTATTCACCTTGAAAGCTCCAAAATGTACATGGAGTCGAAAGTACTTTTTGGGAGAAAAACTTGAAGAGAGAAAATGCTCACTTTGTGGCAAAGCTTTTGATTTGTCTACAGCTGAAATTCGAATACCAAAGCCCTGCAAGACTACTCCAACTTCTTATTTTGAGTGGAAGTAGGAAAATGTAACTATAGGCTTCGCGTTTAGTTTCCTCTAAACTCTCATAGACCTTGATATCAACTGGGCAGTAGTCAATAGTTTGACCAAGTTTGATCGCTTCTTTGCAGTTAAGAATAGAATGACATTGGGCAGGTTGTGAGGCTTCATGATGTGGCAATCACTATAATGTTAGATAGGGATTCACGATTTGTTGAGCATTTTTGTAAAAGTTTGTACGAGGCTGTTAGAGAACTATACTCACTTTCAACTACTGCCTTTTGCTCACAAACCCGTAGGCAGTCAGACAGGATGATTTAGAAGAAGTGATTATGGCAACTATCAATTTACAAGGAAAACAAATAAAAATAAAAATAAATACGAATATACTTTTGAAGACTTCATTATGGCGAGTCTTAGGGAACCTGAATTTATATCCAACTTGTAACTTGTGTTACTAATATAATAATAAGTTAAAACTCAGCTTTTAGATTCTATATTTGTTGATGTATATGACAATTCACATTTAGTCTTAATTCTATGAATATGTCAATTCGAAAACTCGAATTAGCTTAAGTTCTAAATTGAATTTAGGATTCTGCATGGGATCAGAAGCTCTAAATATTTAGTTATTCACCTTAAAACTTAATGAAGATTAATTTGATTGCCATGCATACGAGTTGCTCCGGCAATCTATCCAAGTAAGGATGTTAGTGTGACGGAGATTCAATGGGATATTTTCTCCAACCCCGAATAGCCAAACACATCCCCAACCCCGTCCCCATTCTCGCATGATCACTCAGGTTCGGAAATTCCCATCCTCAATTTTTCAAATATATTATCTTTTAATAATACATATATTTATTAAATATAAATAACCTTCTAATAAATGTATATATATACATATATAATATTAAAATATATATCCGGGGATGCGGAGGGGTGAGGAAGGGATTCTCCATCCCGTCCTCGTCATGGATTTGCGTCCCTGCCCCAGTCTTGTCAAAGCGGGGAATCGAGTTCCCCATCAGGTCCGGGGCAAATTGACAGCCTTATATATGAGCTAACCATTTTTTTTTATATATGATATATCCATACATATAAATATATATACATACATACAAATATATATCAACAAAGAAGAAGAGAGACAGAGAGATGTTAGCTTATGAATTTACAAGGCAAAATAAATGCCAACATGTTGCCACAAATATACATCCCTCAAACTCAATGCCACTCTACTCTGCAAAGCAAAGAGAAGAATAAACCAAAAAAAAAAAATCATGTAGAGCACCAACTCTCATCTCTTCTTATACCAGCCCTCCAATCTTTGGAAGAGCTAAAATCAAATATGCCAACATTTACAACTACATGATCAGTGAGCGCGCTGACTTTCATTTATAACCCTCCTTAAGAAACTGATTATTTGAGTTAAATCAAATCTTAATGAGATCGGTCATCATTTCCTATGCTTGTGGTTGACCTATCCACCATTCGCACGTTGTATTGTGCATACACGCGAGCCCGATTCTCCGACCACCATTGTTCAGCTTGTTTCTCGCTGAACCGTTTCCGACTGTACATTAACAAAGAAGGTGAGACATGACAGCAGAGAATATGAGACTGTACATTAACAAAGAAGGTGAGACATGACAGCAGAGAATATGAGCGCATAATGCAAAAACAAAAGTTTCAAATGGCACTAGAATTGTGATGATGCAATTGTTAAATAATGTTATCTAAACCCATAAAAAAAATATCTATAACTAATTGTTTTTAGTTGTTGAGTAAAGTTTCACCTTGTACTGGAGAACCTCTATACTTATCAAGACATCTAAATGGTATTTGTATCAAATCAGATCATTTATAAAGTTAGTAAAACTACACATCTATTCCTTTTTATCTAAGATTTTGATTAAGAGAATTCATGCAGAAAACAAACTGACAGCAACGATTTTAACCATGTTGATGTGAGTAGTACCTGAAGCGAACCCGCTTCAGATCCTTGATGCCATCGGGCAAAGCTGTGAGCGTAATGTACACTCCTGGCTCATCTTGCTCAACCCACTCAGCCTCGTGATTGACATCTGCTTCAGTTTGTTTAGTCCCATTTCGCACAACCTCTGAGTGAGGCAATCTGCTCACTGTGATTTGTGCATCAGAGACAGGCAAACCGTTTGAACCATTTGAATCTGCAACACGAGAAGCTGCAATTGAGCCCACCATTCGATCTATAGCTGCAGAAGCATCACTTGAAGTGGGACTAGTGCTGAAAGATGACAAGGAGGTAATTCTGCTGTTTTTTGTTGCTCCACCAGGTAGTCTTTCCGCCATGTCCTTCAACTACACACAAAGTGTTTAACGAATTATATACATCAATAGATAAGTTCAAAGGAAAGAGGGTTCTAGCTATAAACTCTAGAAGGTCTTGTTCTTTCTTCTTTTCAGACTCATTGCAGCACCAAATATGGTGTTCAAAACATTCTTAACTAAAGCTGCACATAGAAAAGTACAGAGACATTTGAAAGAGTAGAAAGGAAATATTTGCCATTTTGCCAAAGTTAAAATGCTCCTTTAAAGGGAAATCTTCTCATTCAACTGATACAATAGCACACAGCAGTAGAAATTACGTAAATGTTAATGCTTTCAGAAATCCTCTCTATCACCATCTCCATAATCCATATGACAACTATTAGTTACAGAAACAGCCATTTGCACCTAGTCGACAAATACAAGTTCTGTCCCATTTTGCAGCACAAGATCAAGACTATCAGAGTAACTAACACTCCCATATTGGTTAGATCAGTAAATATAGATATGAATATATTAGTCTGGTCCCTCTCTCATAAGTTTTTGGGTTGAAATTGGATCAAGTCCACATAATGTCTGGTTCGCATCTAACAAGTTCAGTTCTGATCAATAAAAATTATCATAATATATAATGAGGAAACACATTAAAAACCAAAGTCGGGGAGAAAGGAGAAAAAAAAAACATTAATCATGCTTTATTGCATAGGCAGCAGCAACTATTACCTTCCCAAGACACGCATAGAAAGAAATAGTTATCATGCTGAAATCCACTACTAATATCATCAGGGGACTCCCCTGTGACATTTTTGACAATATAGCAGAGCTAAATCATGACTGTTGGGTGTATGATAAAAAAGATTACTTGAAAAAAATTTTAAATAAAAAACATATGGGGACAATGTATTCCGAATTATTCATAGCATCCTGAACTAATGGTTTTCTAATGGAGTTAGGAGATATTCCTTTCCTTGTTCCCTATTTCCTCTAAACTAAGCATGAGGCAATAAATTAAAGATTTCATGAAACATAAAGCAATAAGAGACCCTTAAGATATCTCAAGGAATTCAATACCTTTGTGTACTATACAGTCAAGATCGGTTATTCAATATTATTTAGGGAAAATAAAGATTGCTAAAAAGCTATGCACAATTGATTGGAGAAAAGTACAAGCCACATGGATTTTAAGACTACTTATTGTTCTATATACATAGGTCATCTCTCCAAGTCTTCTATGAAAACATCATGCAACCACAAAAATGCACCACTACCATTAAGCTATATGCAGTCTTGTGACTGCTTGCTCATACATGCATACCAAATTTGAAACCATATATGGCAATGAAAAGTATAATTAAATTATCCTGCATACCCTGTGAGGAATGATTCCATTTGAACCCGACAAAGCAGGGATTCCTAATATTCTATAAGAATGCCATCTTGGTAACAGAATCTTACTTGGGCAGTCAGTGTCTTGATTACTTCTTTTGCTGCTCTACTTTTAGCAGTTTCTTCTTCAGCTATAGCAATGGCCTCCTTCAGTTGCTTAGTTGTTCTTTCTAACTCGACTTCTTGAAGTTGTGCCTTGCGAGTGAGATTTTCCACCTGCAGAGTATGCTTTTTGTAAGCGTTGGCTTCAACTATCCACTGTGGCCAACTGGCCAAAAAATGGCCAACATTTGATTAAAACAAATAATTCTGTAATATTTTCAGATCAATGAGAAGCAACTCAGTTTAATTAAACCACAAACTGGAAGAACATTACAGCATTCCATTCTAACATAAGTTGCCCAAGTAATTTCCATCAGAATTAAAAGGTAAAAAGATGAAAAAGACATGCTACATTCTTATTACTTAATTTCTCAGGATTAAAAGTGAATAGCATGGGCCTAATAAATTAAAATAAAAGAACACAATAAGATTATAAAATTCACTTAATTTGTAATTTTTGGGTGGGTTTATGCCCCATATGCTTAGGAATTCAGTAGTGAATATTTGCCACCCAATTCACTAAGGATCAGACAAAATTGATTCCTGAGCTGATTCACTAGAGTACAAAACTTTGAAATATCACAAAAGAGTTGGTTAGTGCAAGAAGCAATTGTAATAACATATGCCCAGAAGTACAGAACCATACAGCTGCAAGCAAATGACTTGCTGAATATACTAATAGATTTAGTACGAAGAGGTCATATGCAGTTTTACAAGTTGCATATGAACCATTGAGGAAGTTTTTTATGGCAGATATCAAATCCATTTGTGACAGAGCATCCATTTGCTTCTAGAAGCCACTTACAACATTGGTGGGATAGATCTACTAGTTCAACCTAGTTAATGGATGAAAGAAAGATCAAGAATATACCTAAAAGCACAAGTTGATAAAATGAACTACTATGAATTATTACTAGCTTTCCATGTACCTGTGCTCTTAACTGAAGAACTTCTTGGCTCAGACTATCATTTGTCCTTTTAGCATCATCAACAACAAATTTTGGAGAAGTCAATCCACCCAAAGTTGGAGTAGGTGTTGTGGAACGTGGAGGGCTGGGTCTCCTTGATATGGGTGAAGTTGCACGAGATACAATCCTTGATCCAGGTACAGAAGCAGAAAAAAACTTCTTGGAAGACCCAAATACTGGATTCAATGATCTTGAAAGACTGACCCAATTTGAATTACCATTTGGAATAGGGGATACACGACTACTATTGAATTCAAACTTCTTGTTTCTCTTGAAAGACCTACCTTCTACATTCTTAAAAGAGTCCATAGCAGAAAATCGAGATGTTTGTACATTAGATCTAGATTCAAACTTCTCTTCCTCAATTGACTCATTGTACCCCTGAATTACATTTCCTTTCTTGTTAGCTGCAGAATTAGATGATTGAGACTCCAAAGATTTCCCTAGCTTGTTATAGCAAGAATCACAAACACGGTATGGTTTGTTCGGGTTTGGTGCCATGGAAGCCTTAAGAGATTTCTTGCTGCTGCAGGAATGACAAAAGACAAGTGCACAGTTGTAGCAATTATGACGCTTTCTCTTAAAATTAAACGGTAAGCGACAACCAGAACAAATTGATTGATCAACACCAGACACCCACTTGTGAATACAAATTGCTGCAGTAAAGTTAGTGCCACAAACAATATTTCTCACTTGTTTATCTTTCAGAGCTTCCACTAGTGTTGGCGAGTTTCTATCTTCAGTGTCTCCATGACCTAATCGGCCATTTGCACCCTTTCCCCAAGTATACACTTCAGTTTTTGAAGTCAAGATGGCAACATGATAAGCTCCACATGCTATCTCCTCCACAAAGTTTTTCAAAAGCCTTCCTTCAACGTGGACAGGAAGCTTTCCATCTGCTTGAGGATTTCCAAGTTGACCATAAACACTACTGCCCATTGTATAAACCTGGCCAGAGGTTGTAAGGGCCACCGTTATGCTGTGCCCACAGGCAACTTTACAGAAATTTGGCTCTACCAAAGCAGCCACACAAGTAGGCACAAGTTTCGATTCCTTGTCACCATGTCCAAGGCGTCCCTTATCTCCATCCCCCCATGTAAATAGCTTCCCTGAAGAACAGTTACTAGAACCTGAATTTCCTGACATAACTTCTACAACTGCAGCTGTGTGCCAAACACCACATGCTGCTCGAACTGTCCGAAGGCCCTTCAAAGACTCGACTTCCCTAGGTACCGAGACACTCTTGCGATCTCCATGACCAAGAACACCAAAAGTTCCATCTCCAAAAGTAAATAATTGTCCAGCAGAGGTTACAACAGCTGTATGCCAAGGCCCACATGAAATAGATGAAACATGTATACCCTCCAAAGGACCATTGACCCTTTTCGGAATCCAGTGTCTCCCCACATTTCCTTGTCCAAGGAGACCAAAATTGTAGGTACCATCACCCCATGTGTAGAGATCTCCAGACAGTGTAACTGCACATGTATGGTGTTCTCCACATGCAACAAGTTCAATATTCATGTTGACAAGGGCATCAACAAGCTTTGGTTGTGAAACATCAGAATCTACTCCATGACCAAGCCTGCCTCCTGATTCCTCCCCCCAAGTGTAAATCTCTCCTTGCTTGGTGACAAGAGCAGCATGTCTTGCGCCACAAGATATATTCTGAGCATCAAGTATTACAGCAGACTCTAATGCTTTTGGCACAAGAGAATCCATCTTAATACCAGAAAAACTGCCTGTTCTGTTGGCCCCACCACCTAACACTCCATCACCAGTTCCCTCCCCCCATATGAAAACATCTCCCAATGCATCACCATCATCATGACCAGAACCTTGACTTGATGAGCTTACAGCACTTGACAAGCTTACTCTATTTGCATCGACTGCAATACCCCTCATGTTCCCATGTCCACTGTCTGAACATCCGGATGACAAAGAGTGGACAGAGCCTGAAGCAGAATCTGGAGGATATATACCCTTATGAGGAGCAGCATATAATAAAACATCTGAAAAAGCTTTATCCACACCATTCTTTGGTGGGCTTTCATATGGACTTCGTAGACGAAGGGCATCACCAACATCCTGAGTAAAAATAATGATCAAAAACTTCTCCTTGAAAAGCAATATGAAGGAAGAGGAATTTATAAGCAAAATGGAGAACCTTTGGCATGCTATCACTGCTACCAAATGGAGAACTTAAAGGTGAACTCCTTCGAGTATATGTTCTTGGGCTATTCATTTCAGATGGGACCCCATCACTTCTTGATTCTGTTTTCCACCGTCTGTGATGACTACGTGATATCAATGCTTTTAGACCAGCAAACCAGACTTCAGCTTCATCTTTATCTTTACATATCTATTATTTAGGATATTAAGAAAAATGGTTAGAATACAATCCGACAACAGCAAATCTCAGCATAATTTTAAACAGGAAACAATGAGAAAAATAAATAGGAAGGAAAAAAATTAACAGTGAGTACACAAAACAGTATATTCTTTAGAAATCCTTACTAGATCCAAGGATCTGTCACTGTATATGAGAGAAAATGACTGGCACTCCTTCTCTGGTCGTGGATACCTCTGAAAGATTGCCTGACAGGAAAAAACTTCCTAATCAAACTTAGAACTAAAACTCATGAACAAGTGATACCATAATTGTAACACAATACCTTCTATGGATCAGGGGCATCAGCAAGTATTTATTGTAATGATGCACTAACCTACCAATTAACTCAAGCAGAGAAGATGACTTTCTGTTGAAAAACACACGCCCAACACCCCCCACCCTCTCCCCGTTTGCGATGAGAGCAGTTACAAAAATAGAATTACTCGAGATGACAACAGCTTGACAGAATACAAGGCTTTAATGGCCTATGCCATTTGCAATGGCCAACTATATGGGTTCATTGCCTGTAATACCAGTTATAGGCAACAATTAATCTGTCATTTTTTTCGGCTAGGTTGCCTTCTAATCCTTTAGAAAGCTCTCAACCTGAGTTTTATCAATTGAGGTATAGCAAAAGAATAAAGTCATGTAGCAACTGGGCTATGTAACTTATATATGCATGTAATCAAACAATGCTGAACATGGGAGGGCCTTCCGAAAAAATATATCTTGAGACAAGAGCTTTTGGGTTCAAAGATGATGCAGTTTCAAGACTTACAATTTATACTTTGATAACACGTAACTATTAAGGAACAGCATCTTCACTAGACCACAGTAAGATTCCAATGCAGCTTTTAACAAAGACATGACACATGGTTAGACGCATGTGCAAGTGTTTAGAAGAAGATGAGAATGGATCTTTGTTCTGAGTAAGACTGTAAAAGCCAAGCTTCACCCAGCTAAGTTCAGTTTAAGCTCGATTTGAACTGGTTTAGACACAGTGCAAGATCAGGTTGAGATCAAGTCGTGCCTGGATAATCAAATATTGGCTTTGGCTCAATCAAATTCTAGCCTTCTCAACTCACTCGAGCCAAGCACGTATTGGTTGAGAAAATCCCAAAGTGTGTTTTGAAATGTTTGAGTGGGGATTCAATCCCACATGCTTTATATGAAAAGCAAAGCACTGATAACAACAACAATTAGGCTTTGTTAAATAATAAATATAACATATTTACTGAGTAACTTACCAAAATTTAAAAGAAAGATAGTTATGACATAGCTTAAAATATTAAATGTTGTCAAGCCCTATTAAGCTCAACTTGAAACCTACCATTGTTTGAGCTAAGCTCATTTGGTTATTGAGCCTAATATTTTTATTTAAGCTCGAATCTTTGCTCTTTAAAAGAACTTGAGACTGCCAAAATGTAATCTAAACTCAAACTGTTTGCTAACAGCTCAGCTCATTTGAAAGCCCTAGTTCTGATATGATAAATGCAACACTTCTAACTATAACATAAAAATTAAATTAAATTAAATTAAAATTATTTTTTTAAAAAAATGCATGCTCTAAAGCAATTCAAGGACATTGAGAAGTAACACTAATGCAAAAAGTAGGGTCAAATGGGCAAGAAATGTCTGCTAAAATCCGGATAACCCTTATAATTAGTGATTATTACATTAAAATTTGCAGGAGTTTGATCAATTCAAGAGCATGAAGAAGCAACTTAAATGGTTAAGCACTCTGCAAGAAGCTCTTGTACACAAGAATGAAATTCTTTAATGAACAATGAAACCAAACCTTGCTTAATACCCTCAATCACAGGAAATCAGTGTTGAAATATAATTTTAATCCATGGTCGAACTAAACTAATGCATATAACCAAAACAAAGCCCTAAAGATCTCAGGAAAAGAATTAGCCTTGGCATTTTAAGGACCAATTTATTAAAGATATGAAAATATCCAGTACAAAAACATACAGTGCGTTGGCCAGGCATGATCCTGGATACATGGCTTAACTTGAGGTGCTTTTCCTCTTTTCCTGAAAACCATATTAATACGGACTCATCCTGAAAATACAGAAGATAATCAGGCACTCATGAGTTTAATATACAGCAAACAACATGATGCCATGCAGAAAATTAGGAATAAACAGCAAAACTTTAAACATTACAAGCAACCATGAAGATCCACAAATAAGCATTTAATCCATTTATGTGGTTAAATAACACAAAATGCATCTCTGTACCCAGACTGCAATCACAGAGTATTATTTATGTGTTTAAATTTATATGCAAACTACATGCACCTATTGGATGCATATGTATGCCTGAACATTTAAATAAATAAATAAACATACAAATGCAATTCACATGTGCTTAGTGTATATATTTATTAATATGCATTCAAACATACATGCATGAAAACAATACTGTCATCCCAGTATAATGGATCAGCAGCACAAAGTTAGCACAGAAAAGAACAAATGACGACAAATGAAGATCTAACTCAAAAACAAATACAGGAAAAGCTCAAGAAACAAGGTTAAACAAGTCAAAAGATAATATATAATGTATTTGCATGAAAATAAATGAGAGAAAGGCATGATCTAGAATATGAAATATTAGTAGAAAGTTGAAACTTACATTGGACAGTCTGAAAGGGCAAAACTTGGGCTTCCCTCTACGACCATATTTAAGCAAATATGCACCCTTTTTCAGTGCAATGATGGCCTGGAACAAAAGGACCGAAGTAAAATAATTAAGGTGTGTGGATATTGACAAATCAGACCCATGTGGCTTATGGAAATCACTGAATGCTAGAGATATAGTCAGATTCGAAAGAGAGCATCATCATCATATGCAAGAAAAAAAAACTAGATATGAGGGAACGAAAAATAACAAGGTTTTCAAAGTTTAAAGCAGAGAGGTATGCCAGCAAAATGAAAACTATAGAATGCTCAGTCCCACACACAAAATGTTATAGGAAATGAATGCACAAAGAAAAGTAAGAACTACAACAAGATGGTAACATAAAGATTCTTAACTAGTAACATGATGCAGCAATAAAGGAAACAAGAAACACAATCATCAAATGAAATCATAGGTAAAGGTTATAGAAAAAATCTAAGTAACTAAAGATATATGTGATTATTTGCTGGAAATTACAATAGAAAATTTATGGTAGTGTTATTATGCCCCAACATAAATAATTAAGTCACAAAGCATTGGATTTAATAGCTTCTAGTATCAAAAGTTATATGAGATCCCAGAATTCAATAAAAAGTGTCACAACATTATCAGATTCTATAATTTACTTAAAAAATAAAGAAAATAAAAGCAGCTTCACAAAGTCAATCCATTCTACACATTACTTTCACAATCCAGTATAGTACTCATGAGCAACCAAGCTTTACTAGCGCAGCATATAGAGCTAAGCAAAATAGCTTGCAAGCAATCAGTTGAGATACACACACACAAATATATACAGAAAACAATATAATACTCATGACCATCCAACCTCCATAGCAGTAGCTATATAAACCAACTAATAACACCAAGTCCTCACAAAGGAAAATTAAATAAAATAACAGAAGAATCTTGAAAAGTTCCACCTTCGTCTTCTTAATGACGAGTAGAAAATTTATTTGCTACATTACTAAGCATAATTACCCTTCTAACCCCATCTAAGTTGACAATGTGCACATAGGTTAGTAAACCTTCATAAGCCTAGATTCCTAAGTTCCCATGCTAAACCATCACACAAGCATGGTATGAGGAAAAGACATTGTGGCAGAAAGTTATGGAGCAGGCATTTTTGCCAAATGTTATTGTCTGATCTTGGAATTGAAAAGAAACAGGATGCATAGCCAGTAACATATTTTATGATACATTCAACATAATTATAATTTTGCAGAAATTTCTATCTTTTACAAGGTTTATTTTTCATACTTATTCTGTTTTTATAATTTTTATTTTGATAGTTTTATGGAAGGTGCACTCATTTTTGTGTGCCTCATATAAACAAAAGGGACTAGGCACTCCACAACTTACCAGTCAATTCTATTCCCATGGCTTGTCCCTGTTTATTATTCAAAATACAAACATACCAGCCTCGCTATCAAACGAATTTTTCATCATAAGCACCACAAATAAGTTTCTTGCCAGTCATTCAACTTCTACAAATGAAATGGTTTAACAAATGTACAAGAAAGTGGTTATTCAGGTCTATGGTAGTATCCAGTTTCATATGAATTTTTTCCATGCATTGGAATCAGCCAAATAAAATTTACTTTGGCCCATGTGTGCTAGATCCAAACTCCGGCATGAGTCACATTAGAATGCAGTAACATATACAGTTGTTGGCCTGAATTGAACCCATAAACTCATACTTAACACATTTATCAATCATTTTCAGAAACAAGAAAAAAACCCGCACAAACACACTTGTCACAGAAACTGTGAAATGGAGGAAACATCAATTCTATCTAGAACTAGACTTCCATTTCTCAAGAAGACCCTTAATAATTTACAGAAACTAATAAGCTATAGCTGACGCATAAAAACATTGACACCTTAGACATGACACCATGTATTATCCTGGAGGCTAGATTCAAGTCAAAATAATATCTCAATTTTGCTAGAGCTAAACTTCATTAAAACCATCATAGACTAGTAAATCAGATGAATTAAAGCCTCCATGCCATATTCTTAATTCCTTTTCCTCTATATGATTGCGTAGGTCAGGACCAAGCATTTGGGAATCATCTACAGATGTTTAAAATTCTATCATGTGGGAACAATTCCCCTAAACCATCAGTTAACACAAAGCATTTTGTTGTTTTTAAAAATAAAAATAATAATAATAAAAAAATTCAGATTTGGCTTCAGCTTTACAAGGTAGTGAAAGCTGCCCCTATCCCAATAGCTTGAATAGCTTATTCTCAGAAAAATTCGAAAGTTCCTTCTTAACCTTTTCTATATCCACATAGGAGGCTTCACCATGTGTATGGTCCAATAACCATACGATGGATGACCTTTTTCCTAAGGCAGTTTTAATTACAAAAAGTGGATAACAATTCTGCCTATGTTTAGAAGTCCTGATTTGACATATTTAAGTTGTTGAGATCATTCAATGCCTTCAATTTGTTGCGGACTAATTATTCAACCACCTTTAGGAACTCTATGCTTGGAGAAAAGAAATAAAACCATAAGAAGGACCTTAATTTTTCTAAATTAGCCAGCTAAGTGTAACAATTTATAGCAACTCCACCACAAAGTCTCCAATATTCAACAATTCCACCAAATAGCATTTCTCTGACTTCCCAGCAAGCAAACTCTACTGTATATGATCCCAGTTGCAAATATACAAAACCAACCCGAAACCAAAATAAGATAGTGTAGTCAAGAAGCTGATCTTATTGATTATGAATTTGTGAAAATGATACGAACACCACAAACAGCAGAAATCAATGGCACAAGTCAAGATGTGGTTTTGATAATCACCACATACAAGCTCATCCAAACAAAGGTAAACAGTAGCTCACGGATCTTCAACCCTTCAACACAAACACAGGATAAGAATCCCATAGCCAAAGATGGCAAACACACTCTTCAGGATCAAGCACAGTCCCCAGGCCACAAAAACAACAATCAACCATGAAAAAACCACCCACATTCACAAAAATTCAGCTCAAATCAGACTAACCAAACTAATTAAAATCCACAAAACAAGATCCCAAAACCAACCAACCTTCGATCATGATCTTTCCTTTGAGAACCAAACATAATCAACCACAGAGCGATCAAAGAAAAACAAAGGAAACAATCAATCACCTGCTCGATATCCCTCTCAACAGGGCCAGCAGTTCTGGCATGGTCCACAGCCACCGACATCCTCTCAGCACTGGATCAAAAGCTCCAAATCCATTCCTCAGACCAAGAACACGGCATCAACCATGAAAATCAAAGCCAAAAACAGCTAAGAGATCCAAAAAAAAACCACACAAACTCTGCTGAGATTCCTCGTCCGCTGCCGCCTCTGTCAGTTCGAGCAAGCTCCCAAAAAAAAAACCAAGTGCTTGCTGGATCCAACTGATGATGAGAAGAGAAGAAAAGGCCAAGAAATTTTTTTTTCTTTTTTCCTTTGTTCTTTTTTTTTCGGCAATTTTTTTTAAAATAGATACTAAGAGAGAGATCAATGGAGAAGGAGGATGGGGGAATATAAATGGCCCTGTGGATGGTGTTTAATTACGGAAATGCCACTAGAGGGGGTGTTTGGATTAGTGAAAGGAAAAGAATATGCAGAAGAGTCCAAAAGAGTTGGACGGCGTGCTCCGTGGTCATCTCCGAATTGGAAAAAATAGTATGCATGCCACTCTGGATGGGCCCGGGTTGTCAATGGGCTGTCCGGGCTGTTCCGGGCCGGGCTGTTGAATTGTTCACTTGGCCATTTACTCATAGGCACCTCTATGAACAAACCTTACTTTTCTTTCTACTCACAACTTGATATTGATTTGTATTTATAGTTTCAAAAAATTGAAAATGTTTTATGTAATTTATATACTTTTTACTTTAACATATATTCATACAGTAGTTGGTTACTTATTTCCTTACCGCTTCTTTATATTTTGAGATATTTTGAGTAAACAAAAATTTTTTTATTTCCACTTTTGGATTGCATTTGGTTGTTTTACGATCTTTCCCCCTCCAAAGTATTAAAAATAAAAATGAACAAAGAAAAAATTAGAGTAAAAAGACCATATTAATCCTTTTGCAACCATATCAATGGAAATAAATATTAAAATAAAGAACTAGAATTGGTTTCTATTTATAGTTTAATAAATTAATTTAATTTAAAAACATGAAGCAAAAATTCATCTTTGTGCTAAGTTACCATAATTTATCTTTGTTTATCAATGGCAAA
Organism: Dioscorea cayenensis subsp. rotundata; assembly: GCF_009730915.1. Lineage (NCBI taxonomy): Eukaryota > Viridiplantae > Streptophyta > Magnoliopsida > Dioscoreales > Dioscoreaceae > Dioscorea > Dioscorea cayenensis. Next base: position 15,985,920 of record NC_052477.1, on the reverse strand, counting down.
ATTGCTTCATATATGGTTTTTTATTTTACTTTTTAAGTTTTTAAGAGATGTAATTTATTTTCTTTAAAAAAAATAAATTTTATTTTTAAAAAAATTATATATTTTCTTTAATCTAATACAAAATGGAAACTACTAATATTAATCTTTTGAAAAAAGAATTTGAATGGATTAAAAATAAATTTCAAAAAATACTATAATGTACATGTGAAGATAAGTGAATTCTTTAAAATAAATGTTATTTTAATTAAAAAAAATTATTTATTAGTCTTTGTAACTTTTTCAAATTCTCACTGCAGTCCCTCTGACATTTCAATTTTTTTATTTATTTCTCAATCCTTGCATCAGTTTATTTTATTTAAAAATCCAATTTTGCCCGCTTAAAAAAATGTACTTCCCGTTTATTAAGTATATTTTTTATTTTACATTGTGTGTTTATAACTACATAAATTTTCATTTAATATGTAACGTTTCTGTTTAATATTTGCTTTTGATATTTAATATCTTAGTTTGTTGTTTATTATTTTGTTTTTTCGCTTAAAATCGTTGAAAGGCTTTATTAACAAAAAATACTAAAAAGTAAAGTTGTTAGAGGATGTAAAAAAAAAGGACTTTTTGAGGATTTGAAATAGTCCAATGATTTTTTTATCAAGTGAGAAAGCTGAAGGGATAATATAAACAATTTTTCTTTAATTAATCTAAATATTTTTATAAAGAATGCATACTTTATAATATTAGATTCTGTAATGGTGAGTTAGTTGATATAATTGAAATCTAATAAAATTCCTTTTAAAAAAAATCTAATAAATTTTTTTGAATAAATAAAAAATCAAACATTTGGATCTTAGAAAAGAAATGAATTTAAAAGCATTTTTGGGAAAGAAAAATATACTGCATGGGTTATTTAAATAAATCACCTTATAGTTATTATCTACTTCAATTTATTTCAAAATACCACCCTCAGAAGAAGAAAAAAAGCCTATATGTCCTCAAATGTGTATATGTACCAAAAATAAAAAATAAAAACTAAAAATTGCTTCTTTTCACTTATGAATATGAAATCTCTCTTGTGAAGAACTAATAATATTGGATATATAATTATGTCATGTATTACTTTTCAAAAATTAATGTGTTTGCCTTTTGGAACACCTATGAGCACAAGGGACAGTAACTATATTCTTGGGCAAATTTTTGAAAATAATGAGTGATTTGAAGCCACCCGCTTTAACTACATAGAATGAGCCTCCGATGTGGCCAATCAATTTTATAATAAAAGACGGCTTTCTAAAAACAATATAGTGGCATAATTTTACTTTGTAACAACCAACTTTCTAATTTTTTTTTTAATAACCAAGCCTATGGTTTCAAAATGCTTGATTTATCTTATGTAGCAAAAGCTATACTGATTTCATTAGCTTTAAATCATGTGATAAATAACAAGGCTAATTTTGCATTGTAAACCAAATTATTATTATTATTATTTGGGTTATATTGAAAAATTACATAATTTTATTTTAATTATAATCTAGATAATTTTTAACTTTACTTATAAATTTTACCCACATGACATGTACTCAAACATGGTATACACCACCCTGTTTGTTAATAGTATTAAAATTATGATTTCTTTTAGATTCTCTACCAACATGTTTTATTCCAAAATTATTTTATATGTGTGTGTATGTATGTATAAAGTAAAGCAATTCATACAATATCATTGAAATAATAGACTTAGATAGGTGTATTGTTAATATAATTTTGACATATTTACCCTATGAAAATAAGAATGTCATATATTCTCCCCTTGTTTTTTTATTTATATTTTTTTATAAACACGGACAAGTTATGGAATCAAATTCTCAACCTTTGAGTTGGCAGAAAGATATGTTACCAACTCTCCTATTGTACTGTTAGTATTATCACATTGATAACGTACATAATATGCATATATATATATATATATATAATATTAATTCCCTATATTTTGATTGATAAATTGCTTGTGATTATGAATTATAATTATGCTTTGTGTTTTGTAGAATAGTGACAATGCCCCTTGCGTATGTCCCGCAAGTGCATGGGTTTGTCGAAGTAATAAAATCCCAGGTGAGTGGGTATCGTATCCACAGGGAGTAGGGAGTAAAAATACTTAAATTGTTTCTTAACTAAGCGAAATATTAATAGTGATCTGTGTGACAAGATGTAATGCAAACAAAAGTAAAAGAGACAAGAGAGAGAGCACAAGTAAAGGAGAGTCAAGGCAATCGATATAAATGGAGTACTCGGATATTGATCCGCCTAGGACAATCTTTTCAAGTGCCAAAACCCTCTATTATGCTTCTTAACTAATGCATTAATGAGTCATGTAGATCCTTTAATACATGGTCCCAAATCTAAGGTCAATCATGCCTAACCCTATACATGTCCCGGAGGAGAAATTGAACAATCTCTGAACCTCGCACTCGTATAGAATTGCAATGAATTCTAGGGATTTCAAGTGATAAATCCTCTTCCTATATGTAGACCTAACCCTTTGGTCCAGGCGGAAGGTCCCTAGCCACAATTAAGCCCTAGATGCCAAAATCACTTCAACGCTTCACTCAATTGCACTCGCAACTAAGCCCCAACGGAAGATCATCCCTTAGCCCATTCACTCTACTATGACCGCAAAGAACTCGAGGAATTGGAGGTAGAATAAATCACACCGGAGGGGAAAGGGGACGCTCCGCTACCTCTCGACTCAACCTCTCAACCCTCTCCAATCTAGCTTTGTCTAACTCTCGTGGTGTGTCACTCACTCACAAGGACTAGCAACAAGAACTCTCAACCCTAGTGTCACTCTAAGAGAGTATTCATACAATCAATGCATTCAAGATTGGAACTCAATAAAACATCAATTAATGAAAGCATAATAACAAGGTTCAATGAAACGAATACATCCTAGGGATCACAAATCCAAGTACCCACTAGGGGGTTTAGCTCTCTATGGAGCTAATTACAATCAATGAAATCGAATGTAAAAGCAATAAATCCATAAAAAAAAACCCCCTCGATAGTTGTAACGATGGTCTTGTGGAGAGTCCCCTACTCGTCCAAAGGTCCCTTTGTCCGGCCTAAGACACACCTCGCTGGATCGGTGCCGACGAAAGCTCTCCCACTAACCTTCTTCCAAACGGAGGGCGATGTCGAAGCCGTAGAACCTCTCCCAGTCCTTAGCCAATACTTCTCAAAACCCTAGCCGCAACCCTCTCTCAAGTTGGGGAAAAGATAGAGAAAAGAATGCTGATATCGGGGCTGAAATTAGCTTTTAAAGGGCTGGAATCGGGAATCCACACGCCCCTGTGATATTGCACACGGGTTTGCGAAATTAACACATGGGCGTGTGGAATTGGCTTCTCTGGCCAACTCCTTCTTCGGCCGGCTGTGAACAGTACCTGCTACATTATTTTGCTACATTGTTGCTACAGTATCCCTACTACAGTACCAGTCTAAAACACTCCCCGAAACCATGCTTTCATTGAGATAACATAAACGGGCACACGTTTACGTCGTAGATCGCTTTGCTTCTTCAATGAACGGCCGCGTTGGTGGAGATCTTGTTATACATGCACAAGCCGGAATACTTAGAATGTAACTGCCTTTGTGCCCCTCCAAATCATTGTGCTAGCTTGAATATAAAGAGGTTGGCACACATTCTAGCATCTTGAACCCGACTTATGTCTTCGCGTTTGAACCTTCTCAAGATTTCCTCCAAATGGTGCACTCACGATCTACATTGGCTTTTTTCTCTAAGATTCTGCTTCACAAACCTATATGCATGAAAGTAACATAAATACACACATATTAGTGTTAAACCCTGATAAAAGTAATGCTCATCATAAGGAAAGAACACTTCGCATTCTTATCACACAAACAATTATCATATAGATTAAGAATTTAAGTCAAAGTAAGTTTAAAACTAGAGTTTTGGTAAGACAGGAGCAAGATTACAAATTTTAGGAATTTATGGAGATCTACTACAGCTTAAAAAAAAGATTTTTAAGGTTAGAGTATGGGCAAATTTCACGCAAAGCCAAGGCCGCTAAACATGGTTGTTAAATTAAGTGGTTGTGGTCCGATATTTGATGCCATGTTCTTGTTGTCTATATTCTAATTTTATTATGTTCAAGATTCAATTTTAGAAGAAAAAGGATAATCCTGATGAAAGTATAATTTAGTTTTAATTTTAGTTTTTATCTTTTCGAATTATGAGGGTAAGAAGACTTGTGAATTTTCCGTATTTTTCTTAAGAAAAAAAAGAACAACACAGGAAAAGGGATCATCAAGCAATCTTTTATCTTTCTTTTACTATTGTTTCTTTTAAGAACTATGTGCAAATAAATTCTTTTTCCTAGTTCAAAGAGAATTGAAGTTTGATTTATTAAGAATTATGAGATTTAATTATTTTTCTTTTATTCTTTTTTTCTTTAATATTTAGATGTTGATGTAAAAAAATTTATTGCTCAATTATCAAAATAATGTATTGCTAATTAGAGCGTTAAATCCTTAATTGTTTAGTTAATTTAATAATTAGTGGTAAAATAATAAGGTTCAATGCAGGGATGTTTGCTCATGATATGTAGATATATAATCTAGTTTAAATGAACTGAGTTTGTGTGTTTGTTGGTTCGAATTTATGGTTCCTCACTAAAATTTAATGTTATCAGTAGACTAAATCCTAAGAGCTTCTTTGGTGTCATTTATTGATGAGGGAAATAATCAATGAGCTTCTTTGGTGTCATTTATTGATGAGGAAATAGTCAATGAGCTTCTTTGGTGTTATTTATTGATGAGGGAAATAATCAATGAGGTTTTTTTGGTTGTCGAGGTAAAGAGGGACAAGCTATTAGAGCTTGTTAATAATCATGACCAATTTATAAAAGAATAAAATGATGTATATTTGTATCAATAACCAATTCAATATCTAAATACTAAAATTATACCTTGGGCTAGATAATCATGTTAAGTCTGATGACGTGGATTGCCATTATATGACAAACCAAATGGTGACGTGGCATGAGGATGATGACATGGCTAGAAATGACTCATCAAAAGAAAAGGTGACTAGGATGATAATGTGGCAAAGGATGAGGCCATGACATGTGATGAAGATCTAGGTGGAGATTTTATGAAGATCAAGATTGAAGACTTTATTTAGTAGATATTCCTCTCAGTACAATCATGTGATGATAAACTATTTTTGGTAAGTGCATCAAAAATATAGGATCTCTTCAAGAAAGGTAAGTTTTATTTTAGGTATGATTATCTATCCTTGGTAAGATCCGGGATGATTATTCATATCTTTGATAGACCTCCTTTTTAGAAAGATCTATTTAAAGAGAGGAATATTCTATTATTGGCAAGAGTTCAAGATCATGAAGATTATATTAGAAGACACAAGATTTAGTTTGGTGTGAAGCTATTTGAAGACACAAACTAAATAAGGTAAAGATATGGCAAGGAGATTATCAAGACCATATTTAGCATCATTAATTGAAGAAAGATCCAAGAGCTATCTTTGGGCATAACTATTCATGGAGACTAATCATGTGTGGAGATTGATTGAAGCTTGCATATGATATGATTAGAGATTTGGAGATCCAAGCATGGATGATTGAAGATCATGCTTGAAGATATTGAAGACTAAACTTGGATGAAGATGAGATCAAGTTTAGTAACAATATTTCCATGTGCCTAAAGAAGATCATTTGGAAGACCAAACTTGGGCCAAGTTTGGAAAGAAGATCGGGAGATCTTCGGTGACTATCTTTGGTGAGATAGTCGCGTGTGCCTTGGTGGGCACGTCCCTCGGGAGAGGGAGACCTTTTGAAGTGACGTGAGGAAGGAAGCAGCTGCAGGCAGGAGGAGATAGGGTTAGTCAACTGCTATGAGGCGGACTGAAGGAACCAGGGAGGTTGAAGGCCGCAGATTCGGGTGCATCCGGCTAGAACTCAGTCATGTTCAGTAAGGTGGGCCATGTTGCAACTGGGTGTTGCAACATCTAACTTTGGAATGTGTCCAAGTTAGAAAGCCACGGAGAATTCTAAAAGAGGTAACTTTATTAGACGTCGGTGCGTCTATATAAGAGATCCTGCATGAAGATTTAGGATGAGCCAACAGTGAGAGACTCTTCGGTGAGAGTTGAGAGTGTGGTCGTCGGGCAATCTTGAGAGGATATTCTTTGTATTGAGAGAGTGAGTGAGTGTTGTACTCCTTGTTCCTATACCTCTTTTAGTGGATTGTTTCTTCGGGCCTGACCCCCCAGATGTAGGCAAGGTTGTGCCGAATTGGCATACCAATTTGCTTGTCTCATTTATCTTGTTTTGATTGTGTGTGAGTGTTTGATCTTTGAGTGAGTTTTTGAGTGAACTTAACACATCACACCCCCACTGGAACCATCAAATCATAATACTGAATTTCATTACCTAGCTTGTTGTTTATTTATTTTATTTTATTTTGACTTCAGTTTCAAACTCTCATTTTTTTTTAATTTTGTTTTATTAAATTCATAAATAACTAAGTTTTATCAATCCCTATGAATTCAGCCCTTCTCACCTTATGCATAATTTATTTTTATTAATATATAAAGTAGGATTCATTCTGTTGGATCTTACTCTCACCACATATATTCTTGAATATCACAATTTTTTTTTGCAATATATATTTTTTTTAATTTTTATAATATTATTAATTTGAAAATATATTCTGCATGCAATTAATAAATTTATTAAATATAAAGATTTGAGATACGTAGTGTTTAGAAAATCTCCCTGATTAATTGGTTGATTGATTAGGCTTATATTTAATAATAAAAAATATTAATTAGGTTTAATTACAGTGATTGATTTATTATCTGTGAGGTTATTGCTTGATTGACACTTTTAAAATACAAAAATAATACAATCCTCCATTTGCTTCTTTTGAATAACTTTCATCTTCCATTTCTTCTATCTTTTATATTTTTGTCATGATATTAGAGTTCGTTTATTCTATCTCAGAATTTGAGTTTTCATTAATTTGCTTATTTGAAGTGTTGATTCTCTATTTTATTTCTTCTTTGGATCCGCAATACAAGCCTTATTTCTTGCAGCTTAAATTCTTTTGATGCAAATATATATTGCACAACCTTCTCAATAATTTTAAATGCCTTGATCAATTGAAATCATTGGGCTCTAACTATATGAAAATTTTCTAAAAGACACAAAATTTGGCAATATGTCACTAGAAAACATCTAACCTAAAAAGGAAGCTATTGAATCTTAGGTTTTTCAGATCCATTTAGAGGACTACAATAGCAATGGCTAAAAGATCATTACTTGGATCACAAATACCTGAATCACTTCAATCAATTTCTTTTGGGCCATTTTTATAACGTTAGTGATTTTTGGAAACTTTTGGTCTGATTATATTCTTCAACAGAAACTTATCAATTTCAATTTATTTGGTAAAACCTCATTCTTCTAGAGAAGAAAACCAAGCCAATCTATTATTGAGTATTGTTCTCAAATGTCTCTTTTTTGGGATTAATAGTTATGTTTGACTATAACAAAGATGCACAAATAATGTCAATCAATTTTTTTATATAGAGATAATATGAGAACTAACCAGTTTTGTATGCCACTACATGATGATTTTGGGTATGTATGAGCATCAACATTATATTTTATCTTTTCACTTAAGATATTATAATTTCTAAGTTAGTTTTTTAAAAATCTACGAAGAGAAATTGAAGGCTCCTATGAGGGGAACTATTAGATTAGCTAGCGTTCTGGGAGAACAAGGTGATTAAGTCACATAGGTTCGATAATGACCATAACGTATTCTTCTAAAGTGGTGTTGTGGTATATCTAAAGATCATTGGACGTAAGTGTACGTGTCGATCATGTAATAATAGTGTGCATAAGTAGAGTGTCGGTCCATAGGGAAGAAAGTAAATACTAATAATAGTCCTAATTTCGAAAATTAGCCTAATCGATCGAATGAAGTGTGTGTAAACAAAAGAGAATGAAATAAGATATGGGGAAATAAAATAGAAAAGAAGTCAGGGGAAGAAACGATGTTCGAACATAATATCCATCTAGGGTTATGAAGTATGGGACAAAGGTTATCTAAGTATGCAGTTCTATTCGAACTCAGAGATTTTCAAAATTATAATAAACCCAGATTTCTCAGGTGAAGAGTAACTGAATAGGTGCAAAGCTGATACAAACATCCACACAATTGCATTAATATTTTATGAAACCTCACCATGCGCTAATAACAATCTCTTAAGTAGATAATCCCCCTTGAAGAGAGATTTTTCCTAATCTGAAAACATAGTAGAGATGTGATTTCTCCTAAAAATCTACTCCACATGATTACAAAGAGCATGGAGATTATCACTAACTGACTCTGGAGAATTGAGGGAGATGGGGTCTCCAATGTACTTTAATTAGAGGCTTACTCATAATCTCCTCGAATTGTGGCATGTCTATGCTAGGTGGGAATTTTTTCTCATCACCAAGCACATCAAACGTATGAAAACTAGGGTCTCTCACCACAATAGCAATCATTCATTAAAAATACGCAATTAGATACGAAAATATGAATTGCAATTAATGAAATGAACAAGCACAAGCATCCACAACATTTGTCAAAGTATATTTCCTAGATTTTAACTATGCTCAAACATCTAACAAATTAGCCCTCCATTAATGGAGGGTAAGCATTCAAGATATAAGTAATAGGAGGAAACACGAAAAACATGAGAACGTCCTTCTCAATCGTGCCAACGGAGGATCGCTGGAGAAGCCCTAGGAAAGCTTCCACGCACGCCGCCAAGATGAGCTTGATGTCTATGATCTCCAATCCCCTTGAATATGGATCCAAATCTCTCTTGAAATAGCCCCTTGAGTGCTGGAGATTTGTCTCCTTTCTTCCCTCACTTTGCCTCCAAGAATCACCTAAAAAAACCCAAAGAATAAAACCAAGAATGCCCTAAAAATCCTCATAAGTTCTATTTAGGTATAATACTCGAATTAGTCCCTCTACTTTTCTCTCTCATCCCTTTTGGTCCCTCTACTCAGAAATGTGCCCCACTAATCCCTCTACTCTTAAAAATGACCCAACTTAGTCTCACTACCCTTAATCTCTTCCCATCTAGTCCCTTTGCTCTTAAAAAATACAGCCAATAATTGCCATATTTTAGAGTAGAAAGGACTAAATAGAACCATTTTCAAAAGTAGAGGGACTACTTGGGAGCATTTCTGAGTAGAGGGATCAAATGGGAAGAGAGAGAAAAGTAGAGGGACCAATTCGGGTATTATACCTTCTATTTATACCTGACTGCTTACGGGCGTAAGGACGTGACCATAAAAGAGCTAGAGAAGATGGTCATGAGCCTTACGAAAATGATTTCTGGCGTAAATCCCATCCGTAAGGTCTTCTGTTTGAATTACGATCTAGCTTACTGCCGTAAGCATTGGACCGTAAGATTTACTATGTTGCTTCTTGCGACCGCCCTTATGGGCGTATGTTGTGGTCGTAACTCCTCTGGATAGTCCTTACCGGCATCCTTACGGGCATAAGCCATGCCCTTTAAGGTTCTTTGATTTGGCTATTAATCCTCCTTATGAGCATAAGCATGCCATCAAGGTTCTCTGGAGTTTACTTATGATTGTAAGGTAGGCCATGAACTTCCTGTAAGCCACCTAGTTTTGCATTGTCCTTATTCAAATGATGCCGAGAGAGCTCCAACTACTTCGTTAGAGTCTAAAATGCTTGTTTTGACTCTCTCTCTCTCTCTCTCTCTCTCTCAATATGCTGCCCTAAGCCTGAGAATTTGAAACAGACTAGATTTAGCATTGAATTCTATAATATGATTCTAATACATGACAAATGAGTGTACAAAGTGTATGAAATATATGAATGTTGTACACTCATTAATCATTAATCATAGAAAGAAATAAGAAACAAATAAAAAAGATGAGATCCAATTTATATGAGTAGGCTAATTTGATCTTTGTCTAATGAGGTAGCATCATAAAATAATTCCAATCACATCTCAAGTAGTAATAACTAATTTTCTTCATCTATAAGATATTAAAAAAAATTATAATTATAATGGGTGTACTGTTGAGGAGTGTCAATAGCTTGTTAGGAGAAACCAAATTGAACGATGTCTAATTTTTGGATCACAATAGAAGAATCTCAACATAACTTTTTTATTACTCTTGGAGGTCTCTTGCATGTCAAGATGTTGCTATTGTTCACATTGATGATTCCTCTTTTGGGTCTACTTTAGGTATTCATTATGTCACTAATACATCACATTAAGGCTATCACCATCCAGGTTCAGTTTACTCTACTTATGCCTTTTTATTATTATTCTAGGTAATTCATCATGATCTGTTAACACTAACGGTTGCAATCACATAACTTCCAATCGATCTTTTTACCACAAAATTTTTAGCTTCTAATGTACTAATTAAATCTATCATTGACAACTTCTCCATACATATAAATCATATAGGATATATTAACCTCCACGATCTAAACTTTTTTTGTTCAAAATCTTTTCCTAAATTTGCTTTTTGTTAGCAAGTTATATCCTCTTAATCTTCTTTTTTATAATTTTTGACATCATGGTTATGTTATATAGGATCCATGGATATAAGAAATCATTAGAATAATTCATGAAACAGGAAAATTCTTTAACCTTTTTTCTCTGCATGGTCCATCTCCTTCTCATCTGATATCTTCTACTTGCTCCTGTGTTTCTTCAGTTATTGTCATTAATAACTTTTTCATGTTTCCAACTTCTCACCCTCAACTTTTAGCTAGTAAATAGCTTAAACCTTTGATTATTAATCTCATTAACTAGGCAAACATGTTAAATTGTCTTTTCTTAAACATGACTTTATTGTCTTAGTATCTATTGATCTTATTCATTTAGGAGAATGATTAAGATATTTTTCCCATTTTAAGATGATTATTCATGCTTGGCATGGATATATTTTTGTTATAGTATGTAGCCTCTCTTAATTTATCTTCAAATTTGAGTTCTCCCATTTACAAAAAAATGGAACCTTGTTCTCATTTTTGTTGTTTTCTCACATATGTGCCATACAAGGGTAAAGTTACTATGATCCTATCTCTAAATGGTTGCATATTTCATGCCATATTACTTTTTTATGGGGCATAAGTCAACTTTTTCATCTACTAAATTTTATGTTCAAACCACTTGTAATTCACTACTTTTCACAAATTTAGCACCCACTTTTTATAACTCTAGTATTAATAATTCTAAAAGCTCACAAGACCTTTTCACATGATGCTAATACTTCTAGATAATTTGTTGATTTGGAGAACATAATTATTCTTTCAATATTAATTGAGCAACATCGATCATTTAGGTTAAAAGAACTTCTTATTCATCTTGGAAAGTATCATTGTTACTTTACTACTGCTTCTTTTCATGAGTCTTGCACATATTGTGAGGCATCTTCTAATTATCTTTAGTAAATTATTATGACAAAATGATTTAAAGCATTTAACAAAACTTGTACATGGAATCCTAGTAGACGTGCCTTCTTATGTGTTATATATATATATATATCGGTATTCAAGATCAAGACATTATTGGATAAATATATTGGTAGATATAAAGCTTGTCTTATAGCTAAAGAAAAACTATATAAGATCAATTATGAGGAGATATTTGCTCCAATTCATTACTTAATTAACTTTTGCAAGGACTCTTTTAATTGTTGCAACTACAAAACATTAATGCTTGGTTTCAATTAGATGTTAAAAATATTTTTTTTTTAATAGGAATTTTCTAGAGTTATACATACAACCACCTCCAGGTATGTTCAACCCCAAATATAATCTTCAATGGCTCTCTAAAGGCTTTAAACAAGCTCCATAATCATAGTTATATGAATTTATCCCTATTGTTATCAAATTTGGTTTTTCATCTAGTTCTTATGATTTAGCATTTTTGTCTTGCATTACTACTTCTATTTTTATTTTAATTATTTATGGTGATGATATGATAATCATTTAAGATAAGCTCGTAAGAATTAATGATTTCAAGAACTTCCTTAATCATAAATTCAACTCCTCATCATGGTTGAGGTGCTCACAAACTTTGGCGGTTATCATCTATCACAAACCAAGTACATCTCTAATTTACTCACAAAACTAGCATAACTAATAGTAAAATCATGAATACACCTATTGAAACTAATGCAAAGCTTTAACCATATGAGATAAGGTTCTTATTGATCTTTATTAACAACATGAATGGTAGTTCAATCTACTCAACATTTATATATTTACTTAGATATCTCCTATACAGTAAGCTTCTAAGCATTTCATGTTTGTATCTTGGTCTACATATTTTGCTGTTGTTTTCTCATTTTGAGATATGCTAAAGGAATTATATTTTATAATCTCTATTTTTCCTCTGATTGATCTATAGAACTTTGTATATACTCAAATATAGATTGTACAAGTGGTTCTACTAATAAATGATTCACAATAGGATATTATTTCTAACTTGGGGGATTCTCTTATTTATTAGTAAAGTAAGAAAAAGAATATTATAGCATGATCAAGTATTAAAGTAGAATATTGACAGAAACTTTCCTACTGGTGTTGGGTATGTGAAAATATGAATATATGAATATATATAAGTATGCAAATATACAATAAAATATTGTAATCAAGTCCGTAATACCGCAAGTGCACGGGTTGTCAAGTAATACCTCGTGGATAAACACGAGGGTCGTATTTCCCCGGGAACAACGAGAGGCTCCTATTACTTCCTTTTTACTTAATCAATAGTGATGCACTGTCCGCAAGTGTATGGATCGCAAGAAAGTAGTAAAGTGGTACCCCGTGAGGGGTAAGGCTGTTGAACAACAGGGACTAGAACTCAAGGTACTCAATTTTCTTCTGATCTCTAGTTTAATAAAGATTGGGTTGGTTTTTAACAAGAACAAAATAAAAACTAAAGAGAATGGAGGGAAGGAATGGGCAGACTAGGGTTGAATATTCGACAATAAGAGTGCAATGCCCTGGGGTGATCCCTATGAGTTATAGTATGCTGAATTGCTTCTAATGCCTACCAGGTGCATCCTAAGGTTCAAGTATGTGCTCAAAAGCAATGTTTCATCTATGGTTCTCAAATACACTAACGTCTGCTAGGGTAACTGTGCATCTCAAACACATTGAGTTTTTCAATCACAATAAGCAATCACAACTATGGTCATCCATACACCAAGTTTTACCAAAGCATCTGTACAACTCAAACACATCAAGTTATGCAACATTTGTAGTTCATAGAGCTCTGTAGACATTAAAAATAATTGATCAAAGCATACAAAACATTGTAGTTCAAAACTCCGGGGCACCGTAGATGGTTAGCCCCTCATGGATGAGTACAACAAGGAAGAAACAATTGAAAATCTAGAAAAAGAAGACATGATTCTCCCTTTCTAAGAAAGATGATCTCCCTCGGTGCTAACCCCACTTCCCTTATGCCTCCAACTCACCTTGATCTCCCTAAATTGTGTGGTGAAGCTTGATCTTCGATCTCATCCAAGAATCCCCGAACAAAGATGATCTCAAAACCCTTGAAATCTGGAGTTATATAGCAATTTTCGGGCTCGGCACGGTCTCTGCACGGTCGTGCAATGACCGTGTCCTCGTTGAGGATTATGAGTGCATTGGGCCTGGAAAATTTAGGGGGTGGGACACGATCGTGTCATGCCCGTGCCCTGCCTGTGTATGGTAGTGCGAGGAGCCTCAAGATTGTGCTTCCCTTGATTAAAAGAAACTATCTTCATGTTGAGATTTTCAAGGGGACGCACACGGTCATGCCGGGACTGTGTCTGGCCTAAGAGCACGATCATGCTTGAATACTTTCTTGGTCATCTCCAGGCTGGGATATTCAGGGGGGATAGCACATGGTCATACGATGCCCATGTCAATCTTGAAACTTAGCAGAATCTTGATTCTTCTACTCAATTACTCCCTGAATTCACTCCAATTTACTTCGAGCCCTTGGTTTTTGCACATGGAATAAATATACCTAGAATAGCACCTCAAATGGATAAAATTGTGCTAAAAGACAAGTAAATGAATGGAAAGATGGTGAGTAAATATGATATGAAATGCACTCATCAAATAGCCTAAATATTTAAGTTCTCTTTTTAGTCTAGTTGCACAAATTATGGATACAATAAAATTGGAGATTTCGTTAAGCACACTTAGAAAGAGTGGGAGTATGTATGAAGGTTATCTTGATTACTAATTATGATAAGCATTAAGTATCAATTATGTTCTAGGATTGAACCGGGAGAATTTAAAGGCCTACTAGCCCTAATAAGCCATGGCGACTAGGTCTAAATCACTAGAAACTTAAGATGGAATTCCTCCACCCCATCACTCAGATGGAATCTAATCCTCCTCAGCCTCCTATGTTTGCCTTAAGTACGGAAAATCAATCAAACCCTAAGTCTAAGGGTCAATCAATCTCTAATCCGGAAACCTAGCTGTGCCTAACCTCTTAGAACATGCATAGATCTATCATGGCATAGGTGTCATCAATGCGGGGGCATATCCTCCTCATCCACATCAACAAAGATAAACAATTAAAGCATGTAATGATTAAGAAAACTAGAATGATATATATTGATCAATCAAGATTCATAAACAATAACCGAGGGATCTAAATATACAATTCCCCTTGAATTAGGTTCTCATGGACTAAAGAAAGTAAAACATCAAAGTGCAAAGAGAGCCACAAGACCAAATAATGAATAAATAAATGTTCAATGTGTTCCTAGACTAACTCCCTCCAATAGTTCTCCAAAGGTTGGGGATTAGTGGATCCCAAGGTTGTCCGAATGATGTGTGTCACACACGCCCTCCTCCAATGATGATCGTTGATCTTCTCTTGAGAAACTCATTGAAAATCCACTAAAATATTGATAAAAATCACCTCCAACGCTCTTGCTCTCCAGACCATGGCTTTACCAGGGGCATTGTGATGCCTGTTGTAAGTAAGTTTGTTGCTTGGGCTCCAAGTCGCATCCTGGCACGGTCTTTAGGCATTATGCATCTTAGCAATGACCGTTATGGACTTCACAACGGCCGTTGTGAGGCCGTTATGGCTTCTATGTTGCTACTAGTGAGCTCATGCTGCCACGGCTCGATCACAACAATGGTAAGTGGAGGCAATGGGAGTTGTGAGTTCCCATAACACCCGTTGTGAGCCTGTGGTGCAGCCTTGATTTAGCAACTTGCTTCATTTTGCTTTCAAACCTCCTCGAATTTGCTTCTTTCCACCTAAATTAGAAATGAAAGTCGTTGTGAACAAAAGAAAGAAATTTCGTAATAATGAGATGCTAAGCAAGCGCAATTTCATGCTAGATGCAGTGTAAATGATATAGAAAATGTGATCAATTTAGCACTTATCAAATATCATGCTTTAGCTAACACTACATTTAAACTTCTTTAGCTCTGATGCTTATTGCAAGATATTTCCTCATTGACAATTATATTGTGATAATCACAATATAATCTAAATTGCATACTATCTCATCTTACTTGAGTATTCTAAACATATAAAAGTCAAATTACAAGATTTGGGTGTCCTTCATTCTTCTTCTACACAATTGCAATATAGTCCAAGTTGTATATAATTACTATCTTTCATGAATATATTAAATAGATAAAAATAAACTGTCATTTATTTTACATCATTTTTCCCCGCATTCACACCTATGTTAAAGCTTGACTAGTGGTTGTTTAGGCTTACGTAAATAGAGTCTTGATTAATTGATTAATTGGACATATATCAAGCAAACCTTAATTAGATTTGATTATATTGATTAATTAATTTCTTCTCATATTAGGTTATTGTACGAGAACTAAAAGTATGCCCTCCATGTACACTTGTAAAATACACAAACAATTACATTCTTCTATTCGTTGTTGTTGAGCATATTCATCCTATATATGTCTATCATGGTATAAGAGGCTACTTAAACTATTTCAATATATATATATATATATATATATATATATGTCTAAAAAGTAATGTATACAACAAAACTATAGATAGATGCATAATTCTAAAAAATAATAACTTATGCATACTCTAAAAATTTCTAAAATATCTCAAATAGTTAAATCCTTGTTAGCGATTTTTTTTTGGGGATGAATTTGTAGATGCATGAATGTTTAAAAATAATAAATGTATATGCAATTCTATATTTTAATTTTAAATAATTGCACCATAAAAGTTTATTGATATTTACCAACTTATATGCCTCTAATTGTATATAATTCTCAATTATTTTAGAATTTTAAAAAATTTTGAATTTGAAATGTCAAATTCAAAAGCACACTATAGTTATCTTAGTTTTTTTTTGTGACAAGTCAACTATTTAAATGTTGGGTTTTACATCTATATCTCTATGTTTCCTAATACATTTTTTAGTATAAATTCTAATATCAAATCCATTACCCAGCTTATTCCAAAAAGTGCTAATATAAAATAAGTTTGATCCAAAAGCTAGATAATAGCAAATTACTGATTATAATAGTTAAGATGTTGCATTTCCACCTATGGGTAGTTTATAGAAATTATATTAACATGAAAGAACTTAATCTAAATTACTCTAAATGAAAATACTAGTGATTTATCTCAAACAAAAAATCAGTGAGGTTTGCAATTAAAAATGACGAGTGCTTGTACTCAATGGCAGAGTGGTTCAGGCATATTTGATTCTCATGGGAGAGATCGAGAGTTTGACTCCTTTCCAATGCATGGTTGAAGGGTAAATAAGGTGCATATTTATGGTTATAAAAAAAATAATGCGTGCTTGTATGGACTATTAATGCAATCATCTACAATAATTTATAACTAATGAATTTTAATTAGCTATTTTCAAACAATGGTTGAAAATTTGTTATATATTTATAATTGATATAATAAATGGAGTGAAATTTAATTCAAACATTGTGTTCTATTGCCAAATAGTGAGAATATGACGCACTTCACCGTCATGTCATTGATGTAGAAAACCTAGGTTATAAAAGAGATTTATCATTCATTATGAGAAATCATTTGTACAAAAAAGATTTATCAAACTTATGATTTTTTTTTTGAAATTACCACAATGATGATCTCAAGATACCTTAAAGTACTATCATTAATTTTTGAAGTGTATTTAGTAAACCTAGTGTATTTAGTAATGCCATTAATTTTTCAATGTGTATTTAGTAAAGCTTAGGTTATAAAATAAACATAATCTTTGGTAATTTGTTGTGTTATTATTTTACTGCTCCATCTTATAATTTATACATCTAAAACTTAGAATGAAAATGTAAGATTAACTTCTAAAAATTAATTTGTTTGATGGAGGTACTACAACAGTTGTTTGTTTTATAATAGGAGCATCCAAATGTTTTGGGCCAATTATTTAATGGGATTAATTACAATATAGATGTTTTTATTAATTCTTATTAATATTTTTTTTAAAATTTTTCTGGTCAAAATTTTTTGGTCAATAATAGTATTGCTATTGGTTGGTAATTGTAATAGTAAATCCATTTTTTATGTATTGGAGAATAACAAATGTATAATATGTGGAATGAGTAAAATCAATTCTCAATTTCCCTTCCTTCACTCCTATTAATTTCTCGTATTTCTTAAGTGAATGCAGTATTTTTTATTGTTGCTATGCCTAAACATAATATCAAGGCAATAACTTACGTGCTCTTTCATAGCATTAATCATAGTTTGCAACACTACTTTTGAGATTATCTAGTGACAAGAAGAAGCCATTGAGTGTCAATTCTGATTGAAGAATAAATTCAAGCTATAAAAATGAGGGTAATTAATTCATATAACAAACAAGTAGTACTTTTCATCACATATTTAATCATTTGTTTTTTTAAAAAAATAGATTTATAATGTAAAGGGTCGTTGTACTAATTTATCTTCAACTTGCAATCCTACACAAAAAACACATTCAAGCCTAATTTGTATTTAGTTGAATAAACATCATGTTGTTGGCTTTGATCTTATATGTATGTGATGACATAAACATGTTTAGTAATATATATTTTTTAATTATTTATTTAATTATTTCTAATAAAAAAGAGATAAAAAAATAAATCTCACATTAATAATGTTATATACAACATAAGAGGACATTGATCATAACAATAAGCAATGAAATAACAAAGCATAATTATTTTGATGACAAGGCTCTCTAAAGAATTCAAGTTAAAGCATTTACCTTAGATTCATAAACTTTATAATCTTCATTTAGGTGGCGTTTTTTTTTATGTAATTCTGAATGCAGTGAACTTTCAGTTACAATGTAACTGGAAATATTTGGTTTTTAAAATACAGTGCAATTAAATCTAATGTTTGATTTGATGTAACTATAAATACTTTATTATAAAATTTGTTGTTTGTTTGAAGGGATTTGTTAATATCGAATTAGAAAACACATATTTGGTTTGATGTATTTTATGGGTGTGGTTATTCATGGTAAGATTACCCCCATACCTTTTTATATGTTAATTTGTTCTGCTATTCTAGTTACTAAATATTTATTAATTAATTTAATTTTATTATTTATAATTATATTTATTCAATTAGTCTAATGACAATTTTAAAAAGAAAAATCTAAAAAAAAAGGAGAGAGAGAGAGGGTGTGCAACCTAGGTTACTCAATGAGTGGGTTAGCACATAAATTATAGAATATAAAAACAAAACAGAGAGTTTCCAAAAATTTCATTTTCCACTAATAACACCAAGCAAAAACAAGATATGAAACTCCGATAATCAACAAACCAAAGTATATGTTTTTCACAAGTATAGAAAAAGCCTCGAAGCTTTTCATCAAGCATAGAGAATATACAAGTACAAAAACCTTATAAAGAGTAAAAATGTCAACATGATCAAATAAATCTCCCAACACTCTCAAAATCACTAATACGGCATATTTACTAGTTTTAAAACCAATAAAACATAATAATCATCATCAAACCCTTTTACTTTCCAAATACTCACAAAAGCTCACATCTCAAAGTTACTTTGCAAGAAAACATAACCTCTTTATAAAAATACAATGTTTGCAACGCAAACAAACCCACAATGGTCAAGAACCCTCCAAACTTTTGTCATAGCCACGGCTAGGTTCAAAACCGTTAAAGAACTCATGTCCTTCATGTTGACTTATCGGTTCACCATATGGTGACCCAGGCTCCCCGATGACCGTCCAATTAGGGTTCTACACCGCTTTCTGAATTGGTCAAAAAAGATCAGCTGGTCTTTCTCACCACCTTAAAAGGCTGGCCACTAGGATTGTCTACTGCAGTAGGGTACCACCATTTAAACAATGCAATGCATGCCTATCTCAACGCAGAGTCCATAACTAGGATAACATTCCAATATCAAGAATCTAAGCCATTCCACAAATACCCATTCTAGAAGCATGACAGAATAATCAAAGCCTCATAAATCAATTCGACTTGAATACAAGTATAAACATAAACATTTTCATTTAAACATCAACATTTTCAATATGAAACAATAAGATAGAAGTTCATTTTCAAGCCGATCAATAATCATGAATAATTTTATCAAACAACAATTGTTTTCCGATATAAATCCATAGCAAGGAATGTCTTCCCAAATTGGTCAACATATCAAATTAAATATGATAAACCATGAATAAATCTCAAATCAAATAAAGAAGACCTTTGAATCATATTCTATTTAGAAATGTACAACAACATAACCCACTAACAACTTTGGCGATTTAAAATTCGGAGATAATCCAATCCTCCGCCGGCTACAAGCCTCGGGGCGAGCACTCATCTCCTAGCCAAAGCACACACACACAAGCAATAACCAAAATTAAGCAAAGGACATCAACAAAAGAAAAGAAACCCTAAGTCACACTAACGTGCAACCCTCAAACAACCCTAGGGTTAGCTTAAAACTGGCTTGTCAGGCTATCAATGAATTTCTAATGGTCTGAGCTTCACTCTAAACCAAAGAAGCCAAATAAACAACTAAAGTTCACCGATGCTACAATACTGCTACAGTACTAAGCATTGTTGGTGTAAACCCGACCCTAACAAATGCTTTTCTCTCAAATTTATAGCATTAAACATGGAAATGCTTTTACAAACATCCACCATGATGAACCACAAGATCAATGGCTTCAATTTAAGCCTATAATCACTCACAAATCAAGCAAAATCTAGGAGTTATATCTAGGTTTTAGAAAAATCAAGTACGGAGAAATACGAATAAAATATGGGATAAAAACTTGGATCAAAGCTCCTATCGAATTCAAGAGTAAGTGAGAAAGAGAATTGGTGCTTTGATCAGCTAGAAAAGGGTCATCGGAAAATTCCTAAGGGCAAGATTGCTCGGCCGAATAAGAAGAAAAGAAATGAAGAAGAAGAAGAAAGAAAAAGAAAGAAGAAAGCAAGCCAAATCTTGTGTTGCTACAGTACCTGCTACTATAGTACCAAATAAAATCTACAGTGCTGGCTGAAAAAGCTACGGTAATGGCTGGTTATAACATATAGAGCATCCATATCAAGTGATGAAGGCTGTGAACCATCTGATAATGACTGTGAAGTGCTCTTAACCATCTTTAGCATAGCGTTTGATAATTAATTATAACATTAAATAGAATATGTATAAAATAATCTATAAAAAAATAAAAAAATTAGATAAATTTAGAAAATTACATAAATTGCCTGCTCGTGAATGAACATTTTTTCCTTATTTATTCACATAAGTCTTGTAGAAGATATCAAATGTGAGACTTACTTAAAAAAAAACAACAAGGACAACAACAACAATAAAAGATTAAAATATGTAAAAGTTTAACTAATAAGGAAGAAAAAAAGTTTAAAATTAAACCAATAATTTTTTTAAATGCTGAAATGAAACTAAATTAAATAAATTTTAAAATGTTTATTAAAACTATATCATGCTCAACAAATGATTTGAAGCCTCCTAGATGCCTACTAATTTGCTTCATTTGCCTCCTGTCTTAGTACATCGATTAATGGAGGCTTGCGTTGATAATGAAAGAAAAAAAAAATTAAAAAACAAAAAAACCATGAGAGCAATTAGCTTCATCAAAGCTTACTTTGAATAATAATACCAAAGCTTAAGTTTGTTTAAAAGGCAGTCATAAAAGGGAAAATGTAATTTTATGATTATTCATTAAGATATATAAATCTGGCAACCCAAGTTATAGTCTTGTGGATAATGCTTCTAACATTCACCATTTTACATGGATCATATTTAGCATAGTAAATAAATAACTCCAAATTAATATATGAAAAAAGACTAAAAGATTAATGAATAAAACCAATTGGTGCAGACAGGCAAACCTCCTACCCTGTTGATAAGTGCTTGTGTATTATTAATACGAAGTATTTTTTTCTTACGATGAGCATTACTTTTCTCAGATTTTATCGCTAATACATGTGTATTTTTGTTCTTTTGTGTATGTAGGGTTGTAGAGACAAGTATGGAAGAAAGAAGCCAAAGTAGATTGCGTTTGCACTTTGTTGATGGAATCTTAGAGTGAACAAACGTGAAGACACAAGTTGTGCTCAAAGACATGTGAGTGTGTGCCAACCTCCGTTGTGCTCGAGTGAATATCCAAATTGTAGGGGCACAAAGGCAGTCACACTCATATGTTCCGACTTGTGCATTGCTAGCAAGATTGTAGTCAAATGTGTTTTTTATTTGAAGATGCAACGTGACCTACAGTATGGACGTGTGCCCGTTTATGTTGTCTTGATGAAAAGTGTGGATTCTGGGGTATTTTGGTAGAGTATTGTAACATGTTACTGCAGCAAAGCACACTAGTAATTTACTGTAGCAATTACTGTTCACAGGCCGTAGAAAATTGATTTCCTAGAGATTCACACGGGCGTGTGGAAATTCCACACGCCCATGTGGATGCCCGATTCCAGCCTTATTTAAGTCGCAATTTCAGCCTTATTTAGGGATCTTTTTTTCCATCCTTTCTTCATCTTTTCCCCATCTTTGGAGAAGCCTGCAGCTAGGGTTTGGAGAGGCTTTGGCTAGGCTTTTGGAGAGGTTTACGGCCTTCAACACCGCGTTTCCTTTAGAAGATAGTTATTGGGGGAGCATTGTTCTTTTGGAGAGGCTTGACGAGGGGATCGTTAGAGAAGACGCAGCCACTCCACAAGACCATCGACACGAATACCAAGGAGGTTTTATTCATGGATTTCATAGTTTTAGTTTTGATTTTATTATTGATTGTATTTTGCTCCATGGAGAGCTAAACCCCTAGTGAGTACTTGGACTTGTAATCCCTAGGATGTTATTATTTCATTGACCTTTTATTATGCATTCATTAATTAATGTTTTAAATGAGTTCCAATCTTTTAGTGCTTGTTGAGTTGATTTTCCCTTAGAGCGACACTAGGGTTGAGAATCCATTTTGGTAATCCTTGTGGATGAGTGACACATCATGAGGGTTAGACAATGCTAGATTGGAGAGGGTTGAGAGGGTGAGTCGAGAGGTAGCGAAATGTCCCCTTTCCCCTCCGGTGTGATTTATCCTACCTCCACGTTCCAAGAGTTCTTTGTCGTCATAATAGAGTGAAGTGCTAAGAGACAAACTCCGCTGGGGCTTAGTTGCACAAGCAATAGAGTGAAGGGTTGAAGTAATCCTTAGTATCTGGGGCTTAATTGTGACTAGGGGTCTTTCGCCTGAACCAAAGGGTATGATCTATTTTAGGGAATAGGGTTTATCACTTGGAATCCCTAGAGCCTAAAGCAACCTAGCATAGTGTGAAGTATCGAGACTGAGAGATTTCTCCATCGGGGCATAGTGCAGGGTTAGTCACGATTAACCTTAAGTTTGGGACCGTGTATTTAAGGATCTCCACAACTGATTAGACATTAGTTAGGAAACATAATGATTGGTCTTGCACTTGAAACAATAGTCCTAGGGCGAGCAATGTCCGGGTGCCCTCATTTATCGTCAATTGCCTCTCCTATCTTTTTTTTGCGCATCCTTCTTCTTTTCTTATTTCTATTTGCATTGATTCTTATTCACATCACTATTAATTCATTTTCGTTGTAGTTAAATAGCAATCTTTGTGTTTCTAATCACTATTCCCTGTGGATTCAACTACCTACTTACCGGGGTATTATTACTTTGACAAACCCGTGAACTTGCGGTACACACGCAAAAGGGCGTTGTCAAGAACCAACACCTGTAATATTAGTGCACTTTGCACCATATATATATATATATACATTGTTACAACATATTTTAGGACATAGACTTAATGGATGACATGTGAAATGGGAATGTAAAGTAATTTACTACCCATGCCAAGAACCAACACAATTTTCCATCATAACATCAACTGGAATCTTTCAAAATGAAGGGCACACATTTTTACTCTTGATAAGAATATTCCACAAACCTACTAAAATAGTTCTAAATCAATGAAATATGTTCTTGAAATTATCAAAGAAGTCACAAATGAAAATTTGGTAGGAAATAATATTCCACAACAAGCAAAGAACAACACATCATGAAATCAATTATAGTTAACCTGACAATACTTGGCACTAAACAGAACTTCCATCCTCAATCATGAGCCATATTACTAGGAATGACTTAAATGCTTATGTGTTCATATAAGAACTCTTAAATCTACCTTAAATTTGATTTCCAACTACATCCTTCCAAGGTATATTGTTGGTGATTACATAACTCGATTACTACTACTTATGCATTCATTAGACAATATCAAGATCCATCACAATCTTCCATCATAGCATCAATTGGGTTCTTCCAAAATGAAGGGCCGCATTTTTACTCTTGATGAGAATAATCCATAAACCTACTAAACAGTTCTCAAATAAATGAAAGTTTGGCCATATAGTAGAAGAATACTTTGGAATTGTTCTTACAATTGAGATGTTATTATTTCTACAGCACAAATGACATGTGGTGATGGATCTAATCAGTCCTATTCTATTTTCTGATTGTTTTTTAGATAGATAATGTTTGTTGTCATGTGGTTGAACATAGGTTTCTGCCCCTACAAAATTCCAAACAATTACCTTACATATTTACATAAACAATTATTTAACCAATTCCAATATACCTTTGCTTCCCAAAAGTAGATATCAATGCGACAAAGTCAAGTGAATAGCATCTTGATGCAAACCTCTATTGCCTAAGGAGGAGCTACCTCAACCTCCTCAATCACCAGAGGCTTCCCACTTCCTAGCCTCCCATGCAACAACAACTACAACAACAACAACAACAACACAACAATCATCATCATCATCATCATCATCATCATCATCATCATCATCATCATCATGCTCCATGTAAAAATGCAGTGATGTATAAACAATAAATTCAAAAATGACTCAAGCAATAGCTTTTCAATGTTAGTTACAAAAGAATGTGTACAAAGCTCACAGGGGATAAACCTCCAACTCTAATCAGGAAGAAACCAATAGTTGAACTTGTGATTCTATTTCTAAAAGCAATACATTGTTACTTTGCATACAAATTATCCCTAAACAATTGGAACCTATTAACGCCAAATATATTCCAAGTGTCCACCAAGATCAAACCAAACAATATAATCTCCAAGTGATTTAGAGTCATGTCTCACTCTATTTCTAAGAAAGAAAACAAAATAGGTGAAGCTAGAAAATCTCCAAGTGAAGCACTTGATTAGAGGCACACAACAGACAATAAACATGATGTATCTAAATACAACAATAGCAAACATGATGTATCTAAGTCCTATATAAAGTCATTAGTAGTCACAAATGTTATTATTTCTACAACGCTAGCACACACATAATGTATCTAAAAACAACAACAAATATTAAAACAAATTTGTTATTATTTTTATCAATGAAAGATATCATCAATTATATTTTACAAGCATCAAAGGTTTCAGTCTTTAATAGGTATCTAACTATAATTTACCGATAAATGACAAAAATCCATAATTAAAAATAATTATTTAACCCAAACAATGATGTCCAAACCAAGCTAAAATATAACATTAGCAAGGGATCAGGTTAGAGATGCACAAGGAAGGAGATTAAAACTGGTAATTAGGTTTCCAAGTTTGCAAAGTCTTCTTCACAACAACTGAATCAAAATGTACATCCAATGTGAGGTAATCTGGAGAAAAAAAAAATCAGTCTCTAGACTTGAAACCCATACTAAATATTAAAATATTATAAGCAATAACTCTTTTGAGTCTTCTTCTCTTAACTGTAAAATGCGGATAGCTTATGCATATAAATAAAGGTGTTGGCGATGAAAGCATCCAAGACTTTGATCCTCTGATCTTTTCCACAAGAACGAAACAAATCAAACAAAATCCATAGAAGTCATGGAAAAAAGAAAAATGAGTTGTGATGAATCACCTTACCTCTCCCAAAGAGAAGGGTTTTGAGAGATCTAAAAAATAAGACAAGTGGGCATTGATTCTTGGGAAAAATTTAGGGGCTTGGTCATGGGAGTATTGAAGAACACGGTCAGGTTTGGGGCTTTTCTTTGGAGAATGAAGGAGAGAAATTTTAGAGGACAAGGGCTTTATGGTTAAGAATTTGGTGCGTTTGTTTTTTACTTACCTTTTTTTTTTGGGAAAAAGGTGACTTTTCTTTCCTTTTAAACCTTTCAAATAAGTTTTTATATAAATATTGAAAAATAAAATATATAATAAATATTTTATAAATAAATATTGAATAATTTATAATTATTTTTGGATAAATTGTTGTTTATATTATCAATCTATAAGAATAATAATTAAAAGTTAATTATTTGAGCAAAATGGAAATGTCTAAGTAAATTATTAATTATATAAATTAAAATTAAATATATAATATTATTTGTTATATGTAATAATTATATATATATTGCAAACAATATAATTATATTCATTTATTTTAAAATTAATTAATTATTTTATAGATACTCACAGTATCATTTCATTTGATAAATTATAATTTATATTATTAATCAACACTAAGAATAATTATTAAAAATATATCATTTTGAGGAAAATGAAAATGTATAAGTAACTTATCAATCATATAAATTATAATTATAATTATATTATCATTTCATATATATAATAATATTTACATATGTATATATATACATTTTTTTATCTTATATCTTAATATACAATGATTAATATTATATAATTAATGTATTGATTAATAATTAATTACCAAAAAAATTTGTTATCACTACAGATCAATAGTGATTTGAGACAGTGTTATTTTGGGAGTCTACTAATTAGAGTTAATTGGTTGTTGAAATAGTTAGTTGGAACACAATAAACAAATTTCACTACATTACTCAATCATTTGCCTAAATTCTTGAAGCTTCTAGGGTGGAAAAGACTGAGTTAGAAAAACAATCACTAAAATCAAAAGAAATCTAGCTTACCTTTATTAATCCTTTTGTGCTTGCATCAAAGGGATACCTGTAGTACCAGCTAGAGCTATGCCATGCAAAAGAGGAGACCCTTAAAGTTGAAGCAAACTGATTCAAGAGAGAAAAATGAACTATTTCCATGTAAGATCATTACATATATATATATATATATATATATTACATTAATAATTGATGATTATTAATTTATTAATTTTTAATGATGTTGTTAATTTAATTCAATTTAGTGAGCGCAATAATGGGAAGAAAGAAAATTAAAATTAATAGAGAATAAAATAAAATAAAGGGCAATAACTTACAATTAGTGGTGGTTCTAATGAAAACTACAATGAAATGATGTCATTCCCGGCGGTTTTTAATAAAACCGTTGCAAAATGCTTATTTTCTTGTATAATATCCAGTTTAACATGACCCAATTGATTGATCTAAGTTTGAAAAGGTTGATATAAAATAGCTTTAATAACTATAAAAGTCAAATAATATAAATAGAAAAGTTCAACCTAATTAATAGAAAAAAAAAGAAAACTATATAAAATTAAAATGCTTCTTAAATCTTTGACAGTTTTATTGAAAATACAATTTTGTTGCAAATTTGCAACGGATTGAGTTCGTTGCCATAATCCGGTTCAAAAATGTAATATCTTTTACAAAACCCTCTACAATTACTTCCGTCCATTGCAAATCCATCGCAAAATATCTCTCGCCATTTCCCTCCGTTTTTGGTAACAAACATTTGCACCGTAATAATTTTGGTTGCAATTATGTGATAAAATAGGAAGCAATTTTGCCACAAAATTACTCCCACTATTTTTTGCAACATATGTTTTCTCATTCCGTTACAAAGAGATGATAATTTTGTTGCAAAGTTGCAATGGAAGAATTACATTGCAAATGTCCATTGCAAAATCATAATTTTTTTGTAGTGAATTTACCACCCTTAAATACCCAAAATGACCTGCACATATGGAGAAAAATCAATTTTCAGTATTAAGAACTAATTGATGACAACATTATATATATAATTACAAAAATAAAATTAGTTACCAATACTATTCTTCTTGGTTTCATGGCTAAACTCATGTCCCACATGCGGCAACACATTGCTAAAAATAAATTATAATATAATGGGGTACATAACAACTTCACAATAAATACACACACACACACACACACAAACCTACCTATGACTTCGAAAATATTCTCCTTGATTGTGAATTGATTCAAAGAAGTCATCGGCCCAATACTTCCCTAGCTCTTCATCCTTTACTAAGAAAGCCATAGCTCTACTATTGCTGGCCATGGACATCAAGCAATCATAGGCTATATTGATCTCACGGCCAAAGTAGTTATATACTTTCAATTTCATGCACTCACTAATCAATTCTTTTGCAAATTCTAAATTTTGAGTAAACTTCTTTGTTGCCAATGCTTTTTTAATGGTGTGATTCATCTCCTGTATTGCTTCACCACCCAAGGGCATTTTCTATTTTCCTATTCCTTTTTTTTTTTGATTGAGTGGAAGATCCCCCATATCTTCTGTACTCTTTGATAGGTTGTGGGTGGGCAATGGTATATTGACATGATAATTAGTTTCCTCAAACATATCATCAAGATTATCGGTCATGAATTGGATGGTGGTACTCGACGCTATCATCTATATGTGTGCTAATTTCATCTCCAAATTGCAAAGCACGCGATCTAGTAGCTCAGAGATTGGGCAATTCTTTGGTAACAACCAATTTGGGGTGTTTGGTTGTTTGAACAAATCCATGAAAAAGTGATTTGATGTAGATATGAAAAGAATAGATTTTCTTTTTCATATTTAGGTAGCCCCACTAAAGAGAGGGGATGTAAATTTGTTTTTATTAATATTAGTTTGAAATACTTAATTGATTATAATATTTATTTTTAAAATAACATTTATAATTTTAAAAAGGGAAAATTACTGTTTACCCCTCGATAATTTCAAAACTTCCCAAAATGCACCCTCGTGAGTTTTGCATACCTCGAATAACCCTTCCTTTATTGTTTCACTTCCTTTTCACCCCCTGCATTATGAAATTCCATCATTGCCCTTAAACCTTTTTGCATACATTTTTCATTCTTTTTGCATTCCTTTTTGCATGTACTCATTTCTTAAGCAGAGCTCATTTTTAAAGCAGAGAACTCATTTCTTAAGCAGAGAGTTCATTTCTTAAGCGAAACCTCATTTCTTAAGCAGAAAACTCATTTCTTAAAGCAGAAACATCATTTTTTTAAACATAAAACTCATTTTTTTAAACAAAAAAACATTAATATTTAAGCAGAAAAAAACAAATATTTACATGATAAATTAATCCACGGATATAAAAACCAATTAATCTTGGCCACTCGTACATATTTAAATAGAAACAACGATATTTAAGCACTTTTTAAAGCGTAAAGCGCAATATATTAAAGCAGAAACATCGATAGTTAAACAAAGACAAACAAGCATATAAAGCAGAGAACTCATTTCTTAAGCAGAGAGCTTATTTTTAAACAAAGACCTCATTTTTAAAGCGAAACCTCATTGAGTAGGGGACGTTGAGTATCTCATCGTCGGCGATCTCGCGTGAGCGGCGAGTCTTGAGCTCCAGATCTGGCGAGCGATCTCGAAGGTGGCATGCTCGTGTGGGGTCTTAAAGGAGAAATCTTTATTGGCGTTGGTGATCCGATTTGCGACGTTCCTCGGCGGTCGGAGTGGTGAGGTCGTCGGTGGCGACGTCCGGATAAGACGGGCAATTTGAACTGAGCGGAACCATTCTCGATTGCGAGACCGCAACATGGATAGCAATAAGGTTAGGGTTAAGGATCATTACGGGGTTTTGGATCCATGGTGCCTAAGTCGGTGACGGGAACAGAGGGAGGAAGCGGTGCCGATGAGGGTTCGATCTCGCCGTCTTCGTCTTCATCTTCATCGTCTTCCCTGTCGTCGACCTCATCTCTTTCATCTTCTTCGTCGTCGACCTCGGGGAAGACCGCATGCTCCTCGTCGTCGAGCGAAGGCATCGAAAGGTTGCACTCGTACATATTTAAATAGAAACAACGATATTTAAGCACTTTTTTTAAAGCGTAGCGCAATATATTAAAGCGAAAACATCGATAGTTAAACAAAGACAAACAAGCGTATAAGCAGAGAGAACTCATTTCTTAAGCAGAGAACTCATTTCTTAAGCGAGAGCTTATTTTTTTAAGCGAGACCTCATTGAGTAGGGACATTGAGTATCTCATCGTCGCTTATCTCGCTGAGCGGCTGAGTCTTGAGCTCCGGATCCAGCGAGCGATCTCGAGGTGGCCTGCTCATGTGGGGTCTTAAAGAAGAAATCTTTATCGGCGTTGGTGATCCGGTTGGCGGCGTTCCTCGGCCGTCGGATGGTGAGGTCTTCGGTGGCGGCGTGCGGATAAAGACGGTGAACTGAAGCGGAACCATTCTCATTGCGGAGACCGCAACATGGATAGCAATAGGGTTAGGGATTAGGGATCATTCGGGGTTTGGATCCATGGTGCCTAAGTTGGTGACGAGGAGCGGAGGGAGGAAGCGGCGCCCGATGAGGGTTCGATCTCGCCGCCTTCGTCTTCATCGTCTTCCCTCGCCGATCGACCTCATCTCTTTCATCTTCTTACGTCGTTGACCTCGGGGAAGACCGCATGCTCCTCGTCGTCGAGCGAAGGCATCGAAAAAGTTGCGCCTTTTTCTCCGAACATGAAATCCCATTTTTCATGCAGACGTGGTTGTGATTGTGAGCCGCATGCTTTTGTCTCACCTGCCAGGTCAAGCTACTGATAAAGAGATTTTGGGGGTGATAAATACACCACAAAAAACTCATTTCTTAAACAGAGACCTCATTTTTTTAAACAAAACCCTCATTTCTTAAACAGAAAACTCATTTCTTAAACAGAGACCTCATTTTTAAAGCGAAACCTCTTTTCTTAAGCAGAAAACTCATTTCTTAAACAGAAAACTCAATTTTTTTAAACAAAAAAACTCATTTTTAAATAGAAAACTCATTTTTAAAGCAGGGAAACTCATTTTTAAACATGAACCTCATACCTCATATTTTAAATAGAAGCTTCGTTTTCAAATAGAAACTCGTTGATCAGAAGGGCATTATAGTCAAACCTCGTCACACTTGCCATAACTTCCCACGCAAGGGACAATTTCGTCCAAAAAAATTCCAAATTAACTCTATCGATCACTATTAGATGTTTGGGGGTTTAAAAAAATCATTGTATTCAAAAGGAAGGGGTTTTTGAGGGAGTCTGTAAAACTAACGGGGTGTTTTTGGCAATATTGCAAACTTACAAGGTGTTTTTGGCAATTTCCACTTTTAAAAATTATAAACTATATTTTTATTTTTATAAAATTTTAAATTATAAGTTTTTTGTATTTTTAAAAATTGTAAATAAGTGTTTGATTCTTTTTTTAAAAAAAATATTAATTCATTTTCTTAATTTTTTTAAAGAAAAAGTAAATAAAAAAAGTGTGCCAGCACCGTCAATCCCATTTTAACATAGTGTTTGGATTCAAAAGTCAAAGGGAAAGTAAGGGGAAGGAAGGGAGGAAAAGTGAGGGAAAAGAAAGGACGAGTTCAACCCTCATTTGGATAGACAAATTTTATGGAGGGAAAAGGAAAGGAGAGTTCTCTAATAAACCATGTTTGGTTATGGAAGGGAAAGGAAAGGAAATGATATAGAATAATATGATTTACCAATTATACCCTTATTATTAAATAAAAAATTACTTATTTCTATTTAAACACATGCATTATGAATATCTCAAGTAAATTCACATTTTAAGTCAATTTTTTTAATAAATATTATAATTATTATAATTATGATTATTATTTTGATTTTGATTTTTATATTTTAATTTTGTCTTTTCCCAAATACAACCATTTATTTTTTCTTTGAAAATATATTACACATTATTGTCTTGTATAGGACAAAAAAATATTGTTATTTACATCATCACAATGGATTGATGCTTGATTAGGTCTACTAAAATATAAAATAATTAAAATAACTAAAATAACATAAGTATTATTAAAAAATAAAAAAAATTAGAGAAAAATAACTTGTTCCTTTATGAAATATACGAGAAACGAAAATCCTAAAAACTAATTTTTGAAAATATATTACACATTATTGTCTTGTATAGGACAAAAAAATATTGTTATTTACATCATCACAATGGATTGATGCTTGATTAGGTCTA
The DNA here is from genome assembly GCF_009730915.1 of Dioscorea cayenensis subsp. rotundata. NCBI lineage: Eukaryota > Viridiplantae > Streptophyta > Magnoliopsida > Dioscoreales > Dioscoreaceae > Dioscorea > Dioscorea cayenensis. The sequence continues at coordinate 15,954,114 of NC_052477.1, read as the reverse complement.
CTAAAATATAAAATAATTAAAATAACTAAAATAACATAAGTATTATTAAAAAAATAAAAAAAAATTAGAGAAAAATCCTAAAAACTAATTTTTCAAATTATATTACTACGATGTTGATGATCATGTTTGATGTTTAATGGCTAGAAGGACCAAGCACCAACTTTTCCACTAGCTCCTTCCTTTTCTCCCACGGACATCCAAGCACTGCCTATATTTTCTCAGGACGTTCAATGAAATAAAGGTAAATAGTAGTCATTAAATTTGAATCTATTCCTATGTCCTCCAAAAGCTTCCAAATGTCACCTTCTAAAATTCGGTCAAATTGAGTATTGACTTTTTCATAAATGCATTTCCCGCAATTAATGCATTTGCAACCATTTCAAATCCCTCTTTAATGAGTTCTCCATCTTTGTCATCTAATTTTTGCTGCTTTTTCGTTTGTCTGAATTGTTCAGAACTTCAAAAGAAACTCTAGATCGATTTTCAGGGGATTTTGAAAGATCAATAAAGTGACCTCCCATAGTGTCATCATTCTCTAATAATATCTCATTCTGGAGACTAAATGATCAATTTCTTCAATATTCTCCCTTAAATCATAATTATTTATTTCAAAAGATTGTTGTTTTCATTTCATTTCTGAAGCAGTCTCACTTTGATCTCTAGTGGCTCGATCATTACCATACAGAATCACCAATTTATCATAATTAGGAATGGGTTTAGTCCACCACTCTTTAGCTTGAGGATATTTCTGAAAAATGGTGAGCATTATATCATGTGAATATAATGATTAAAATGTATAATAGAAAAGATATGAAATTAAAATAATATAATATATAAGAAAATTTTACCTCAATCAATTGTTCCCATACTTCAAGCTCAGTGCCCCATAATTTAGAAACTGGATCCCAAGAAAATCCACTCATCCCATTATTCTTGAACAAGTCATAACACTTTGAGAAATTTTACTTTATTTTGTTCCAACGATTTTTTACTTTATCCTTATCAACAGGTTTCCCAAATGTTGCTTGTAGCTCAATATCTATACTATCATAGGCATGTGTATTAAAATGTGGAACCAACTCTATTCCTTGTATTATGTTGATGCAAAAATGCATCAACAAGAGCATCATCCATTGCTGGTGTCCATGTCAAAATATCATCATTACTTGTCCCTTGGTCATTTTTCTTCCTCACCATTCTACACATTATCAACACACACACACACACACACACACACACACAAAAGGTTACTATATAGAATTAACAAGTTAGTCTTAATTTTTTTTAAAAAGAAATAAAACTTATTCCATATGCATCATCACAAGTACCTATTATTATAATAAATTAATAACTCATTATAGTAAAGAAAAAAGTACATGAAGATAAATATATATATATATATATATAAATAAGTATAAAATTTTAAGAAAACAAATAACTATTAATGGTCACTTTCTATAATCTATCCACATTGCATTTGCTATTGAATCTCTTATTTGTTCTCCTTTTAGCAGTTTCTTCATTCTCATTTCTTGGAGCATGATATTCTTGTTCAATAAATTCGGCTGCTAGTTCTTTATCAACCTCGATTATCAGGGTCTGCAGTCAATAAGTAATTATGCAGAATACAACATGCTAAAATTATTTCGTTTTGCTTTCGCACTCCGTATGTTGGTATATTTGCACTCGCAATTATATGAAATCTTTTTTTTTAAACACCAAATGCTCTTTCAATTGCATTACGTAGAGATGAATGTCTATGGTTGAATAATTCTTGAGCATTTTGTGGGTGATTATTTGTGAATTATTTTAAATGATAGCGGACACCTCTATAAGGTGCAATCAATCTGCTTCTTAACATAATTCCAACATCAACAAGATAATATTTACCTATTCAAAGTTTAAAGTTAGTATTGTAGTGGTTTTATAAGTAATTAAATAAAATATAACATATATATAACTACTGTTTGGAATTATAAGCCTATCTTCTCTTGATAATGCATCTTTCACTATTCTTGAGTCAGATGCGGTGCCTTCCCATCCCGTTAACACGTAAGTAAATTTCAAATCAAATGAACATGCTGCCAATACATTTTGTGTTGGGTAATCTTTTCGACCACGATATTTTGGAGCCTCTAGATTTGACACTTTAACTCGAATATGCGTTCCATCTATAGCTCCAACACAATCCTAACAATTATTATATGCGTCAAAATTTATTAATATAAAAATAACCTTATAAATTAATTAAAATGAGTAAATATTTTTTTACCTTAAAGTATGGGTAGAATCTACTATTCCCAAGTATCTCAATAGGAATACGTAAGCCATTTTGTTGTTTGAGGAATTTTTCTTCTAACTTTATTATAGCTTTTAAAACACGATGCAAATGACGACTAGTTGTTTCTCCTGAACACCTAAACCAAAATTGAACTTCTCTATTTTTTGCATGATGAGACAACACATAAAGACTTTTAGCCACTTGTTCTTCAATTGAAACTTGTCTTGTTGGTTGTAGGCCACCATGTCTTCTAACATAGCACATAAATCTAGAAAAGCTTTAGGTCCCATCCTTATTATATTCCGACTCCTTTCACAACAAACAATTCGGCTCATTATTTCATCTTTAACTCTGTCTCTTTCCGAACTCATACTATGATCAATAGCTTCACGCTATTGTTTTTTTCGCACATACCAATAAATAACTAAGCAAACAGCATATACAACTGCCCTTCGATGTGTTTCTTGCCACAAATACTCCAACGTTGCCTTATTGCTTTGCTTGTCCATGAACGCTAAAAAATATACAAAAAAATTAAAATATTCTTCTCTTATATAACAAGAAATAATTCATAATAGTTATATTTGTGGCATAATAGGAAAGGTTTTTTCCTATAGATGGAAAGATACATATTGAAGAATAACTTTCAAGGAAATAACCTATATTTTAAACCAATTAATTATTGTTTTTTAAAAATAATCTATAAATGAAATTCTTGCAAATAATTTATTCTAATCACTAAAAATTACCAAATTATAATAAAATACAATTGCATTAATGTCTAATCTCATAATTTATAAAAGAAAAATTAATTATTCAGAGATTTGAAGCACAAATAAACTATTATTTATCATATAACTATATAATATTTGCATAAAGAAGACAAAAACAAAGTCGAAGATAAAAGTGAGACCAAAATATATATTTCCCAAACATCATTTTTTTTTAAAATATAAACAAATTATTAGTCATCAAAACCTATAATTGAAGAACAACCTACCTTTTGAATAGCACGTTATCCTATGTAGTGCCACGTATGAACAATTAGGTATGCGGATGCAAAATAGCTTCTAACTATTCTTAGAATAGTTCCCTCTCAATTATGCAACACCAATTTACTTAATTAGGATTTAAAGACTAATTCCTCCTACAATTCTATATGGATCATCACAAGATCACTTTATCAATTTGTTAATAAACCTATTTTAATATTTTATTTCATAGCGTAATAATCATGTTGAATTAGATAATTATTAGTTTTTTTTCTTACTCAAAGAAAATTTTAATTTTATTTGTACTTCAAATAAAACTTTGGATAGCAATAGAATTATATTAAGAATAGAATTCCATTAAGATAAAACAAGCCCTTAATATTGAGGATTTTGTCACTTACAATACTCTTAACCTAGTGCCTAATGAACTTTTTAATAACAGTACTCATGTTGATACCATATTGATACCTTACTACATAGCGGTGTGCATAGGTACTTTATTGTTTTCTCATTTAGGGTTATAGAAATTCAACTTTGGTAGCACATATATGGTTCAACGACTTAGTGCTGATGGCATATGGTTTACCAAAATTTCTCAATTCTTAAGTTGATATGTGATAAGTGCTTGTGTATTAGTAATATGAAGTATTCTTTTCTTACGATGAGTATTACTTTTCTCAGATTTTATCGCTAATGCATGTGTATTTCTGTTCTTTTATGCATGTCGGGTTATGAAGACAAATATAGAAGAAAGAAGCCAAAGTAGATTACAAGTGTACTTAGTTGATGAAATCTTGGAGTGAACAAACGTGAAGACACAAGTTGTGCTCAAAGACATGTGAGTGTGTGCCAACCTCCGTGGTGTTCAAGGAAATATGCAAATTGGAGGGACACAAAAGCAGTCACACTCGTGTTTCGACTTATGCAAAGCTAGCAAGATTGTCATCAAATGTGCTTTTATTTGAAGGTGCAATGCAATCTACAGCGTAGATGTGTGCCGTTTATGTTGACTCGATGAAAAATGTGGATTCAGGAGTATTTTGGAGAAGTATTGTAGTAGGTTACTGTAACAAATCAATGTAGCAATTTACTGTAGTAGTTACTATTCACAAGCCACAGAAAATCAATTTCCTGGAGATTCACATGGGCGTGTGGAAATTCCACACGCCTGTGTGGATGCCCGATTCCAGCCCTATTTAAGTCACGATTTCAGCCCGATTTGAGAAATCCTCTTTTCCATCTTTTGGCTATCTTTCCTCCACATTTTGAGGCATCCGCGGCTAGGGTTTAGAGAGGCTATGGCTAGGTTTGGGAGCAGTTTACGACCTTCGACATCGCATTTCCTTTGGAAGAGAGTTATTGGGGGAGCTTGCGTCGGCATCGATCTGGTGAGTTGTGCCCTAGGCTTGACGAGAGGACCTTTGGAGAAGATGCGGCCACTCCACAAGACCATCGACACGAACACCAAGGGGGTTTTATTCATGGATTGTATAGTTTTACTTTTGATTTCATTATTGATTATATTTTGCTCCATGGAGAGCTAAACCCCTAATGGGTATTTGGACTTGTAAACCCTAGGATGATATTGTTTTTTTGACCTCTTATTATGTTTTCATTAATTAATGTTTTAATTGAGTTCCAATCTTGAATGTTTGTTGAGTTGATTTTCCCTTAGAGTGACACTAGGGTTGAGAATCCATTTTGGTAATCCTTGTGGATGAGTGACACACCATGAGGGTTAGACAATGCTAGATTGGAGATGGTTGAGAGGGTGAGTCGAGAGGTAGCTTAATGTCCCCTTCCCCCTCCGGTGTGATTTACCCTACCTCCACGTTCCAAGAGTTATTTGCGGTCACAATAGAGTGAAGTGCTGAGAGACGAACTCCACTGGGGCTTAGTTGTGCAAGCAACAAAAGTGAAGCGTTGAAGTAATCCTTAGTATCTAGGGCTTAATTATGATTAGGGGTCTTTCGCCTGGACTAAAGGGTTTGATCTATTTTAGGGAATAGAATTTATCACTTGGAATCCCTAAAGCCTAAAGCAACCTTGCACAGTGTGAGGTGTCGAGACTGAGAGATTTCTCCATCGAGGCATAGTGTAGGGTTAGTCATGCTTGACCTTAAGTTTTGGGACCATGTGTTTAAGGATTCCCACGACTCATTAAGCATCAGTTAGGGAACATAATGATAGGTCTTACACTTGAAATAATAGTCCTAGGGTGAGTAATGTCTGAGTACCCCATTTATCATCGATTGCCTCTCCTATCTTTTATTTACGCATCTTTCTTCTTTTCTTATTTCTATTTGCATTGATTCTTATTCACATCATTATCGATTCATCTTCATCCTAGTTAAATAGCAATCTTTGTATTCTAATCAATATTCCCTGTGGATTCGACTACCCATTCACTAGGGTATTATTACTTCGACAAACCCGTGCACTTGCGATAAACACGCGAAAAGGCTTTATCAAGTTTTTGACGCTACAACACTCATACAAAGCGCTGTGTGGATAGGTATAGCATGAGCCTGGGGTGTCCAAAGCCATGTGTCTTTCCCGACCTACTTATCGCTACATTCATGCCATTTTGAGCAGGTCAATGAACGGCCGTGGTGACAGCACCGGCATCCTGAGCCGACAGGATCTGTTGTACCTCTACTCAATGGTTCAGAGCGTGTCACTTCATCTAGGACATATCCTGGCAGAGTATTTACGGCATCAGGGATAGTATGCCATGATCGGTGTCCTCTTCTCTGGCCCTTACATTACTAGACTCATCATCGGAATGGGTCTACTGGACGCTATTAGAGGGGCCGAGAAGATGATTGTACCTACACCCTTTGGCTTAGAGACTATACGACTCATGGGCATGATTAGATGATACAGAGATGGGGTGTATGTGATGAAACATGCCCCTACCAGAGCCAGTTGAGACTGAGGATGATGCAGCGGAGGGTTCTCAGCCTGCGCCTGAGCCACAGCCAGAACCGATGAGGACCGAGACCCCACCTGCAGCACAGGAGCCACTCCTAGTACACATGTTCTCTCCATCTAGAGCCTATGATCGGTTTGAGAGGCTCGAGAGTGCTGTAGGGGTGTTACGAACAGAGATGGTTGAGGTTCACGCACTACAAGCAGCGAACCACATTGAGGTGATGGCACGTCTGAATATTCTACAAGAGTTACTTGAGAGAGATGTGACCTCACCATTCATTATGAGGCCCAGAGCTCCACCAACCCCTCCAGCATCACCGGCACCATCATCACCAGTTCCAACACCATTCGATCCACCTGTTACCTCTTTGCCGCCACCAGCAGTAGCAGAGCAGCTACTAGCAGACACTGACGCTTGAGGCGTCTTTACTTTTCTTTGTGTTTAGTTTCCGTATTTTATTTCTGCATTATATTTTGGACTTGTACTACTCAACAAGGATCTTCCTTCTGAGTTTATCTTTTCTTTTCATTGTCCCGAGTTGTATTTCATTGCTTTATTTTTATATACTCGAGTTTTATTTTATTTTTGTTGAGCTTCACTGAACCCCCTTGTGTATACGTGCAGATGGTTTTGTGAGTATGGAATTTGAGGACTAGTCATAGACACGGTAAATGTGATTTTCACATGGTCGTATGTGCTCCACAACCCATTGGAACTCAACTGTCAAGGAATACAGATCCATCAAATGTACCATTAGGAGTTTAGGGGAGTATTGTTTCAATTGCCCACCTTCACATATGATCTTGAATGTTATACTTTTTATTATACTTGCTTGCATACATTGAGGGCAATGTACATCTTAAGTGTTAGGGGAGGGGGAGTTCACATTACACATATTCTTTACACAAGTTTTTACTGAAATTACATGCTCACATAGCCAATGGTAGTTCACCTTAGTTGTAATGATTGTATTCTTGAGTTTAGGAGAATTTTTAACATCGAATGTTCTCATGCTCTAGTTTTTACTTGAATTTTTAGGAATTTTTTCCCGATTGACACTTGTTGCATTACTCGCTCTTGAAACCTTGTGGAAACTCAAGTTCAATGTGTAAGGGACTAGTTAGTTTTGTTTCTTATGTTAATTTTTGAAAAAAAAATTTGAAAAAGAAAGAAAAAAAATAGTTGTTTTGGTTGTGCATTTGGGGTGAAAAGAGCTACCACCTATGAAGTATGAACCTACTCTCATAAGTCGGATACTAGTTATGCCCTAATGAGAGAAAGAGCTATCTCATGGGATGAGTGAAAGCTACTACCCCGGTAGAAAGAGCTACCACCTCGAAAGTGTGAAAGCCACCTTAGCGGCCGCTTCGGAAAGGGCTACTGATAAGTGCTTGTGTACTAAGAATACAAAGTATTCTTTTCTTACGATGAGCATTACTTTTATCAGGTTTTATCGCTAATACGTATGTTTTTGTGTTCTTTTGCGCATATAGGGTTATGGAGCTAAATAGAGAAGAAAGCAGCCAAAGTAAATTGTGAATGCATTATGTTGATAGAATCTTGAAGTGGACACATGAGAAGACGCAAGTTGTGCTCGAAGACATATGAGTGTGTGCCAACCTCCATTATGCTTGATGGAATATGTAAATTGGAGGGGCACAAAGGCAGTCACGCTCATGTGTTCCGATTTGTGCAAGGCTAGCAAGATTCCCATCAAATGTGCTTTTACTTGAAGATGCAACGCGATCTACAACATAGAAGTGTGCTCGTTTTTGTTGCCTCGATGAAAAGTGTGGATTCGGGAGTATTTTTGGCGGAGTATTGGCGCAGTACTGTAGCAAATCACTGTATTAATCTACTATAGCAGTTACTGTTCACAGACAACCGAAAACAGATTTCCTGCAAATTCACACGGGCGTGTGAAAATTCCACATGCCCGTGTGGATTTCCGATTCCAGCCCTTTATAAAGCTCCGACTTGTACCAATTTGGGGATACTCTTTTCCATCTTTTCTCCATCTTTTCCCCAACTTTGGAGAGGCCTGCGACTAGGGTTTAGAAAGTCTTTGGCAAGCTTTTTGGAGTGGTTCTAATGCCTTCGACACCGCGTTACGCCAAAAGATAGTTATTGGGGGAGCTTTCGTCGGCATAGATTCGGCGAGGTGTGCCTTTAGGCTTGACGAGGGGACCTTTGAAGAGGCCAAGGCTATTCCACAAGACCATCGACACGAATACAAAGCGGGTTTTATTAATGGATTGCATCTTTTTACTTTTGACTTCATTGTTGATTGTATTTTGCTCCATGGAGAGCTAAACCCTAAGTGGGTGCTTGGACTTGTAAACCCTAGGATGATATTGTTTCTTTAACTTCTTATTATGCTTTCCTTAATTGATGTTTTTAATTGAGTTCCATTCTTGAATGTTTGTTTTGTTGATTTTCCCTTAAAGTGACACTAGGGTTGAGAATCCATCTTGGTAATCCTTGTGGATGAGTGACACACCATAAGGGTTAGACAATGGTAGATTGGAGAGGGTTGAGAGGGTGAGTCGAGAGGTAGCAGAACGTCCCTTTCCCCTCCTGTGTGATTTACCCTACCTCCAAGTTCTAAGAGTTCTTTGCGGTCACAATAGAGTGTAGTGTTAAGAGATGAACTCCGATGGGGCTTAGTTGGGCAAGCAACAGAGTGAAGCGTTGAAGTAATCCTTAGTATGTGGAGCTTAATTGTAAATAGGGGTCTTTTGCCTGGACCAAACGGTTAGATCTATTTTAGGGAACAGTGTTTATCACTTGGAATCCTTAGAGCCTAAAGCAACTTAGCATAGTATGAGGTGTCGAGACTAAGAGATTTCTCCACCGGGGCATAGTGTAAGGTTAGTCACGGCTGACCTTAAGTTTTGGGACCGTGTGTTTAAGGATCTCCACGACTCATTAGACATCAGCTAGGAGGCATAAAGATTTGTCTTGCACTTGGAACAATAGGTCTAGGGGGAGCAATGTCCGAGCGCCCCACTTTCTATCGATTGCCTTCCCTCTCATTTTATTGCGCCTCTCTTTCTTATTTTCTTTAGTTCTTTTCATATTGATATTATTTATACCACTATTGATTTATCTTCACTTTAGTTAAATAGCAATCTTTGTGTTTCTAATCACTATTCCCTGTGGATTCGACTACCCACTCACCAGGGTATTATTACTTCGATAAACCCAGTACACTTGCGAGTCACACGCAATGGGGTATGTTAGCTACCTTAGAGGATGTGTGAAGCTACTACCGTCTCATTGCTTTAGTCTTGTACATAAATAAGTCCCCTATGCTTAGAACTTTGACGAGTATACGTTTGGTCGACTTGAGTGAGTCAACACACACACGATTTTGGGTTTGTTATCCTTTTTTATTCGAGTTTTTAGCTAGAGCATTGACTTTCGTATTTAGTGTAGCAAATCAATGTAGCAATTTACGGTAGTAGTTATTGTTCATAGGCCGCAGAAAATTGATTTCTTGGAGATTCACACGGGCATGTGGAAATTCCACACTCTCATGTGGATGCCCGATTCCAGCCCTATTTAAGTCGCGATTTCAGCCCGATTTGAGAATTCTCTTTTCCATCTTTTGGCTATCTTTTCTCGACCTTTGGAGGCGCATGCGGCTAGGGTTTGGAGAGGCTTTGGCTAGGTTTTGGAGTGGTTTACGGCCTTTGACATCACATTTTATTCGGAAGAGAGTTATTGGGGGAGCTTTCGTCGGCACCAATTCAGTGAAATGTGTCCTAAGCTTGACGAGGGAACCTTTGGAGAAGACGCAGCCACTCCACAAGACCATCGACATGAACACCAAGGGGGTTTTATTCATGGATTGTATATTTTTACTTTTGATTTTATTATTGATTGTATTTTGCTCCATAGGAGCTAAACCCCTAGTGGGTACTTGGGCTTGTAAACACTAGGATGATATTGTTTCTTTGACCTCTTATTTTGCTTTCATTAATTGATGTTTTAATTGATTTCCAATCTTGAATGCTTGTTGAGTTGATTTTCTCTTAGAGTGACACTAGGGTTGAGAATCCATTTTGGTAATCCTTGTGGATAACTCTAGAGGTAGTGGAATGTCCCCTTTGCCCTCCGGTGTGATTTACCCTACCTCCAAGTTTCAAGAGTTTTTTGCGGTCACAATAGAGTGAAGTGCTAAGAGACGAACTCCGCTGGGGCTTAGTTGCGCAAGTAACAAAGTGAAGCGTTGAAGTAATCCTTAGTATTTGGGGCTTAATTGTGATTAGGGGTCTTTCGCCTGGACCAAAGAGTTAGATCTATTTTAGGGAATAGGGTTTATCACTTGGAATCCCTAGAGCCTAAAGCAACTTAGCACAATGTGAGGTGGCGAGACTGAGAGATCTCTCCACCGGGGCATATTGTAGGGTTAGTCACGGTTGACCTTAAGTTTTGGGACCGTGTGTTTAAGGATCTCCATGACTCATTAAGCATCAGTTAGGGAACATAATGATTGGTCTTGCACTTGAAACAATAGTCCTAGGGTGAGCAATGTCTGAGTAACCCCATTTATCATCGATTGCCTCTCCTATCTTTTATTTGCGCATCCTTCTTCTTTTCTTATTTCTATTTGCATTTATTCTTATTCACATCATTATCGATTCATCTTTATCCTAGTTAAATAGCAATCTTTGTGTTTCTAATTACTATTCCCTATGGATTCGACTACCCACTCATCAGGGTATTATTACTTTGACAAACCCATGTACTTGCGGTACACACGTGAAAAGGCGTTTGTCAATATGATTGCGTTATTGCAATCCATAAAGGATAAGAGGACAACTTTTTGTTAGTTTTATGGGTAAGAAAAACTATCCCCATCTAGAATTTTTGTTTATAGAGATTTGGTTTATTTAAAATTTTGGACTAAGAATATCAACCTTTAACTTTTGTGTCTGAATTTAGATTGATTTTTTTAAAAAAATTTATAACATGCCAAATGATTGAAGAATCCAAGAATCCATTATTTTCTAATAGGCAATATTTCTCAAAAATGTGATGTCTAAACCTTATGTCGTATTACTTTATATATTCTTTCTTTGTTGCAATCTGCATATTAAAAAATTATGCATTTTCTATTATCATTTTTACATACAAACAAATAAATTTATATAGGAAATAAAATATACACTATATCTAATAATCAAGACCAATGAGAATAAACAAAGAAGCAGTAGTTTTCTTTCACCGACTCTATTGTTTTACATATATCAACTATTTACCTAATTGAAAGTTTATTGATCACATGCAATAAAATAGAGATACACAAGTTTACCAAGCTTGTGGTTCCTAAATTGTACCTATTTTTATATTGGATCTTTAAAAGAAAAAAATCAATTGGTTCTTAAATTTTAATAAAAATAAAAAAAAATAGCTTCTAAAACATACAGATATGAGCATTTGTTTTTGTTGCCTCTATTTAAAAAAATACTTTACATTAAATCAAATATTTTTTGTTGATTCATCACGTTAAGTATTGTAAAATAGTTCAAACGTTAAAAGAACATATAAATAACCTGAAATAAAAACTACTTCTTCTATGTCATGAATATTGAGAAAGGTTTGGCCCCACCACTAGAGGAACATATCAAGATCGCCTGTTGGACCCTAACCTCTCCTCCATCCTGATGAGTATGAATAAGACTACTTAATGGGATCTTGACTAAAGTTAAAGTGATACAGGCTTGATTTTGAAGAAAGCATAGTGTGAAAATAATGGAAGGTGAGGGACCATTCTCCTTGTGTGAGTTAGCTTGCTATAGCATTTAGTTGGTCACTTAACACTTGCACACTTGCATTTAATTAGAGATTCTGATCAGGGTCCATGAGAGTCGTTATGCTACAGAGTTTTGTAGTACGGCAATGTTGTTTCAACTAACAAGTTTTTCAAGTCTATTTTATTAATCATGAACCACTCACTTGCCTTTGGATCTCAACTTGCTTTTCAACCTTTAAAAAAGAAGAAGAAGAAGATTTAGTGTTTGTTTTTCGTGGAATTGTTAGGATGATAATGCTTACTTATTTGTGTTAAAATATTAGTGAAGTGTATAATGATATAAAGTGAATTTTCTTCCTTTTTGTTTTGACATTTTTTATTGTTTTATTGATAAATATTGTAAAAAATTTCATATTCGTTTTTCATAGTACTTTTAAGATAATAATGTTTATTTACTTTGGTATGAGTATTAGTAAATTATGTTCCATTGATGTCAATATTTAAACGCCCATTCTAATAATTGAATTCTTCCAACTATTAAAATTTTTAGAAATTAGTTAAGGTTCTTTTGGGTTCCCCTCCGCGGCTCCGCCTGCCCCCAAAAAGAAACTTTCAAATAATTAGAGAAACTAAACTGTATTTATTTAATAATAGTACAACACTTGCCATTATTTACAAACTAACGAATTGACCTTTCAAAATATTCTAATGATTAATTCATCCTAAAAATAAACCAGCTTCTATGGTTTTTTTTCAACAACCCAATTTAAATTAGCAAAACTATTATAATGCATTATTGCAACTATACAAATTTATTTATAACTCTAAATTTGTAAATTATACTCAATAATTTTGAAAAAAATGATTTCAATTTTAAGATATGTTTAGCTGTTTCTTTTAAATTTAATATTTATTAGTTTTACATTAAAATTATAAATTGCTTTACTGAAAATGGATATAAAAGTAGTGGTCTTAGGTTTTGTGTGGGGAATATTTAAAATATTTAATAAATAAATCTAAAAAATAAATTTATTTGTTTTAATAAACTTTTTTATTTGTATATATTTTTACTTAGTTTTTTTTAATCATTGGTTGTGCTTGTTGAAGGACGTGTTCTTCACTTGAGTATTGCGGTGCGTTTATTTGGTGGTCATAAAAACATGAGAACAAGATGAAAAACATTTCTTTTTTTTAATGTTTCTCTTATTTCATCTATTTTAATTTTCTGATTTTGATATTGCTTCATCATTGGACACTGAGACAAAAATCCATCACCATTTTTAAATCGTGCTTGAAAAAGGTGAATTTCAGTTATTCTTTGAAAAGGATTTTCCAAAATATTTTACACAAAATACCTTATAAGGCAGTGATTTATTAATGTTCCTGAGTATCTTATTATTGTAATTATTTTTAAAAAAAATTGTTTTAGACAACCAGAAAAAGATTACATTTGAGGTTTGTTTGTTTGCGTGTTTATTTAAAATTAGTTAATATTATTTTGTGCCATTTCACATTCAAATATTAATTGCATATTATTTTATAATAGTTTTAATGTACACCAAATTCTAACCGAAGTCCTAAAATAGTCTAATTCTATTGGCACCATTTAGTTGGGGGAGAGTTAATTTGGTTAAGTATGGATATGATGATGCTTTTAGATCTTTTTAATAGAATCACTTATATTAGTTAAATATTGTAAATTAATATCTTTATTAGATTAATAAAAAACCATGTAATATAAGTTAGTATTATAAATAACTACCTAGTTGAACCACTTATATTAGTTAAATATCATTATTATGTTAATAAAAAATCATATAATATCAGTTGGTATTAAAAACAACTACCTCGTTAAATCTAGAGAAATATTTTTAAAGTATATATTTTTTATATTAAAAAATAATTTCGAAAAATAAATTTTTTCAAAATTTTAAATTATAAAATATCTAAAATAGTTTTTGGTCACAAAATAAAAAAATAAAAAAATATTATGGATTACTCTTGTAGATTAAGCGGATGCTTGATTAAACAAAAAAGCTTTTTAGGGCAAAAGTTTTAATTTATTAGCATTTTATAGTCAAGTGCTTAAGTAGTTAATTTTTTCAGCACATAAGCCATCAAAGTAAGACCAACTCATTAAGCTAAGCTACCCAAAGTGTATCCTTCTCTAATAAACAAAAGAGATCCAAAGGTTGATTGACCAAATTAGTTGTCCTTATCTCGATAGCTTTGAGCCAAAATTACCAGAAAGTCCACACACTTCTTGTCCTCTTGAAAGATATGCCGAATCACTTAATTTGACCTAACCTTCACTAACAACATTGTATCATGTATCAAAACAAAGCAAGGATGATAATCATCTACATTCTCAGTTAAAACCCGAACCATCATTACTATATCTTTCTCAACAATAAATGATGAAAGACCAAAAATTCCTTACTAGTAATAATAGTCCTTCACATATACCTTAGAGTTATGCCATAAGGCTAGCTGTAGGATCGAAATTAGTAACAAAACCTCTTACCACTGTCTACTTCTATCTCTGATTAAACCACTAGCTGAGGTTGTGTTCATTCTAGCTTATGAGTGCATTTTATACACATATTTTACATACCTCTTATTCATGTTTTGCTTGTCTCTTAGTATTTGTTTATATATTTTAGTACTACTTTGAGTATCTTTCCGTTATGGATGCAGATTAGCAGATAAGTATTAGAATGAATTCGGCATCAAAAGAATCAAGTTGCAAATAGCCAGGGCAAGCACGGCCTAAGCACGACTGTGCTTTTGAGGTGTGCAGATTACTGGACTTCAAGAAATATTCAGAGGATTAAAAGCATGGTCAATGTTCCCAGAGCACGGTCATGCTTATGGAAGTATGAGAATGCTTTTGGGCCATGCACTTACTATCTAGCTGAAATTTAATTGATGCTAAACCCTAGACCTAGCAGCAAAGAGCACGGCTGAAAAGCACGACCCAAGCACGCTGGTGCTTTGGTCAAAAACTCCTTTTTAATTAAGTTCCAAAGATAGGGTTTCAAGGGGGGTTCGACTTGAGGATTTGGAGGTGACTTTGAGGCGACCTTCACTACCATCTATCTGGAGATTAGAGCAATGATTGAGAGGCATGATTCAGAGTGGAGCTTTGCCATTGGATTGTTCCTAGGAGCACAATTGGATCGATTGAGAAGCAATGGGGATTCTATAGATTTCTACTTGATTGCTTTCTTTGTCTTTTTCACATTGTGTAAACCTATGAGGGGCTAACCATCTCCGGTGCCCCATATTCACGAACCTATGTGCTAATTTGTAGTTTGATTTAATCTCTTGTAATGACTACGGAGTTCTATTGTTTTCTATGTTAAAACTCGTGTCATATAACTGGATGTGCTGATTTGTGTAGATGTAATTGTAAAACTTGCCGTGTGTTAATTGTCATAGTTGTAATCACCGTAGGTGGTTAAAAAACTGGATGTGTATGATTCATGTAGTTACAGTTGTAGATCTTGGCGTATTTGATTGCCATAGATATGACAAATCTTGAGAGCACACATAGAATCCATCAGATGTACCAGATAGTCATTGTAGGAGAGTTACTGCTCATTTCACTAGGGGATTGATCCGAGGCACCACTCCCAATCACTGCTACTTGCTAGATTCATCTCCTTATTTTCCATACTTTCTTCCCTTCTCTTATTCTTTCTTAGATTCATAGATTAGAATCCTTCACCAATCATTAAGCAGACTAGATATTGGAAGAACAACTAGTATCGAAAGATTGCTAGTCCCTGTGGAATCGACTACCCAATCCCTTATTGGGTACACTTTACTACTTTTTATGACTCGTGCACTTGCGGATACACAAGGTGCATATTATGTTTTTGGCGCCGTTGCCGGGGACTAACAACTTTTAGGAACATTAGGGTTCTAGTAATCTAGTCATTTTTACATTACTTTCTTTCATCTTTTCTCTTATTTTATTTTCTTGTTTTTCTGATTCTTTCTCTTTGCTTTGTTTACAGATACTCATAACATGGATACATTGTTTGCAGCATTAGGATATCATCGACATCCTTCATTTGAGCACCATGCGGATCATTTTGTTCTAGAACCAAGTTTGACAGATGTACTCTTACATTTTACTCAAACTAATCATGTGGGACAATAGGGGGAGCACGAGGAAGATATGTCTACAGAGGAGTTAGTCTCGAAATTTCATGAGAAGTCAAGACAGTGGGCATGTATGATAGTTGCGGAAAATGAGGTATTTTTAAAGGATCAAGAAGAAGAACAAATAGAAAAACAAGTAATGTCAGTTTTAGTGGGATCAACGCTGAAGAAGTCAAATAAAGAAAGTGAAAGGTTTGAGCCTTGTTGCCATCCAATTCCACTAGATGTGAGTTTTTCTACTGAGGGCGATCATTCAGTTACCCGAGACGTTGTCTATGGAATGGGACAAACTGAAACAATCGCTAGAGGAACCTCCAGAATTGGAGTTGGAAAATCTGCCCAAACATTTAGAGTATGCATTCTTGGAGAGTAACAACAAGCTACCTGTGATCATAGCAACAAATTTATACCTCACCCAAAAGGAGAAGGTGCTTCAGGTTTTAAAGGACCATAAGTGGGCAATTGCTTCGAGGATTTTTGCCATTCAAGGAATTAGTCCGTCATTTTGCACTCACGTAATTTTGATGCAAGACGAAATCAAGCCATGAGTTCAACCACAGAGAAGATTGAATCCTAACATGAAGGAGGTAGTCAAGGCCAAAGTAAAAAAAAATGTTAGATGCAGGGTTAATTTACCCAATTTCAGATAGTGCATGGGTTAGCCCAGTCTAGGTAGTACCTATGAAAGGAGGAATGACAGTGGTTCAGAATGATCATAATGAACTGATTCCAACCCATACAGTTATAGGATGGCGGGTGTGCATTGATTACAGAAAATTAAACGATGCCACTAGAATAGATCATTTCCCACTACCGTTCATTGATCATATATTGGAATAGCTGTCAAGGAATATATACTACTGTTTCTTGGATGGGATTTTAGGGTATTTACAAATCCCAATTGCGCCTGAGGACCAAGAAAAGACAAGTTTCACATATCCGTATGGTACTTTCACATACAAACGGATGCCTTTTGGGTTATGTAATGTACCAACCACCTTCCAACGGTGTATGACGTCTACTTTTGATGACTTTTTAGCGGACATCATGGAGGTCTTCATGGGTGATTTCTCAGTTTTTGGGGATTCTTTTGATATTTGCCTCAGCAATCTAGCCAAGGTTCTTGCTCAATGTGAGGAGACAAACTTGGTGCTTAGTTGGGAGAAATGCCACTTCATGGTGTAGGAGGGAATAGTCTTGGGGGACAAAAATATCAAAATCTGGAGGTGGACAGGGCCATACTAGTAACCATTGAAAAGCTTTCACCATCGACAATAACAAAGGATATTCGAAGCTTCTAGGGACATGCTAGTTTTTATAGAGGGTTTGTCAAGGATTTTTTGAAGATCTCAATACCAATGACTAAGCTTTTGGAAAAGGATACTTCTTTTCACCTTGATACAGACTACCTAAAATCTTTTTAGATGATGTAAAGAGAGGTTGATTGATGCCCCGATCTTGAGATCGCCTCATTAGAGTCTCCCTTTAAACTGATGTGTGATGTAAGTGATCGAGTAGTAGGAGTTGTGTTGGGATAATGACATGCCAAGCATTTCCATCCTATCAATTATGCAAGCAAGATGTTGACACCCGCCCAAGAGAATTACACTGCTACAGAGAAAGAATTGTTAGCCATTGTGTATGCTTTTGACAAATTCTGTTCTTGCTTGGTGCTATCTAAAGTAGTGGTGTACACTGATCATGCTGCCCTACGATATCTATTGACTAAATCAGATGCAAAACCACAATTGATTTGATGGGTTCTTCTTCTTCAAGAATTTGACATGGAAATCAGGGATAGAAAAGGGTCTGAGAATGTTGTGGCTGATCATTTTTCTAGTTTGGAGCATCTACTAGGTGAAATAAACTTGGAGAAGGAGGTGAACGATGCATTTTTGGAGGAGCATCTCTATCAAGTTCATGTGTAGAATTTTCATGATACAGATACGCCTTGGTTTGTCGACATTGCAAATTACTTGGCTGGAGGATTATTCCAGCACAGTTTGCGTATCATCAGCGTAAAAAGTTTCTTTTAGATATAAAGCACTATGTTTGGGAAAATGCATTTTTGTACAAGATTTGTGCCGACTTGATGGTAAGGCTTTGTGTCTCACATTTTTGAAGGTTGTGAAATATTACGGCGGTGTCACTCAGGGGTTGTGGGAGTCATTTTAGTGTCAACCGAACTGTTGACAAAGTTTTGGAAGCTGGTTTCTTCTGGCCAACAATGTTTAAGGATGCTCGCAAATTTGTGATCCCATGTGATCATTGCCAACATAGTGGGAATTTGTCAAAGCGTAATGAGATAAGGTTGAATCCCATCTAACAATGTGAAGTGTTCAATATTTCGGGGACCGATTTGATGGGACCATTTCTAAATTTAAATGGAAACAAATATGTGTTGTTCACTGTGGATTATGTGTCTAAATGGGTAGAAGCACAAGCCCTAACGACAAATGATGCCAGGGTAGTGGTGAAATTTTTAAAAAAGTTATTCTCAAGATTTGGGAGCCCAAGGGCAATCATAAGTGATCGGGGGACACACTTTTGCAACACAAGTTGAGAACGTGATGAAGAAATATGGGGTCATGCACTGCATATCCACAGCTTACCACCACCTAACAAGTGGTTAGGTGGAATTTACCAATTGTGAATTGAAGAGAATTCTGAGAAAGACTGTGCACCACAACAGAAGGAACTGGTCCGAAAGATTAGATGAGGACTTGTGGGCCTATAGGACGGCATTCAAGACCCTGATAGGGCACACTCCTTATTGCTTGATCTATGGGAAGGCCTGTCATTTACCAGTGGAATTAGAACATCAAGCCAATTGGGTTACAAAATTTCTAAACTTTGACATTGTGGAGGCTGGGTAATAGCGAAATTTTCATATAAACGAGCTTAAAGAATGTCACCAGAATGCTTATGAGAACTCTAAGCTATATAAGCAATGAATCAAAAAATTTCACGACAATCACATCAAGGGAGACAAGTAGTTTTGGTTTGGTGAGAAAGTATTGCTATATAATTCACAACTAAGACTTTTCCATGGTAAACTCAAATCTCTATGGTCTGGACCATACACAGTTGCCCAAGCTTTCCACCATGGTGCGATAGAGATTTCTCATCTAACAAAAGGCACTTTCAAAGTAAATGGGCACGTTTGAAATGCTACTTGCTTATGGAAGATGTTTCCCATGAAGAATTGTAGGAAGAGATGTCACTACAAGAACCCCCATGAGGAGCATTCATACACGTTAAGCTCGTGACGTTAAACAAGCGCTCCTTGGGAGGCAACCAAAGAACTTTAGTTTTCTTCCCTTTTACCATTTTTGTTTTGTTATTTTTATTTTGTTGAGTTGATGTATTGGATGTTGAGTTTGGATTTTTGTTTGAGTTTCTCAGGAGTCCTTTCATGTGTTTCCAGTGATTTCTTGAAACCGATTGTTAGCAAACACACACTTGTGCTTTATAGATTTAGAAAACAGGGGAGCCAGAGGTCTGGAGACCTTCATGGGTTAAGCCCGAGGTAAGCACGGCCATGCACTTCACTGGAATTAGAAAAGCTAGGATCTCTAGGAAGCACAGGCTAAGCATGCCTGTGCTCAGGCCGTGCTTTGCAAAAAGCATGGTTACCTTGCCCAGAGCATGGTCGTGCTTCCCAATTTCTTTGTCGTCTTTTTACCTTCTTTCCATTTAAATCGAAAGACACCTAGGATTTTCATCCATCTTTCTTCCTCTCGTGTTTTCTCCACCTCCCACTTCCTCTATGTGTTCTATTGATCGATTTCTTTCTTGGGTTTACTCCTTGCCGTAATTGCTAGTTTTTATCCTTGATTCATCATTTGCATCTAGGTTCTTCATGCTAGTTATATTGTTTCATTACATAATTTATTGTTTAGTTGGGAGAAAGTAGTTATTTACCTTAGATCTTGGTCATTTCATGATAAGTTGCTATGTTATTTTCTGCTAACATACATTTGAAAGATCTGAGCCTGAGTATAAAAGATTTTTCTAGATCGGTTTGGGGAAGAAGAAGATATTCCCAAAGCACGTCTGTGCTTTTGCAAGCATGGTCGTGCTTTGGCAAGCCCAGTTGTGATTATTTTAAGCACGACCATGCTTTCTTTCAAAGGGTTGTTTCTTAATTTTACAGGTTGACATACCTCAGAAGTGAGCTACTTCTGGGCCTCCCTCGAAGAGAGCACGAGCTACAGGAAATACAAGGGAAGACCCCCATAAACCGCATTTTGAATTACCAATTCATCAAGATCGATATCAGCGATTGTCACAACGCTGGTTTGGAAAATTTCTTACCATTGATTGGGATGCATTAAGGAAAACAAATTTAGCAGATGACATGGAATGTCTCATTAACATTGGTGAATGGTGACATGTATTCAATATAACTGATCCCTCTTATCGCGAGTTGACTTTAGAGGTTTTAGCCACATTCAAGAAAACACGGGGGCAGGTAGCTTGGGATAGGGCAGATGTAGTCAGTTTTCAACTTCATGATGCACACATCATCTTAGTTACACTGAATTTTTCCTTTGCATCCGTCTTTATAATGAGGAATACACAAGAATAGCTGAGAATCAGAACCTTAATTCCTATTGGCCTTTAGGGGAACCCCGAAGTCATTGTTGGGCGAGATTAAGAAGTAGCCCACTCGACTAAGACCCGCGATGGTCCAAGGCATCTACCCTTAAGTCTTCCACTTTTCGGTTTATTCATGCTCTATTTAGTGGGATGGTAATAGGGAAGGGAGATAGTACCATAGTCATTAGCAGCCGGGATTTTGTGTATCTTCTGAGTATGGCGGATAGGGGTTCCCTATCATATAGGATATGTGCTTGCCACTATGCTTCATCATCAAGTCACTAATCCTAGGGTTGGCATTATCTTTACAGGACCGTATATTACCCAGCTAATTCAAGGGATGGGCCTATTCGGTGGCATAGACCGGATGTGCTAGGTTGGGGGGTTTCTTCTCATTAGTCAGGAGAATCTGCGTGCCATGGGAATCTATTCAGTAATAGCTCCATCTCCACCATCCTCGTAGCCCACTCTATTTCCCATGATACCAGCTGATGCGTCCCCATCACCTGAATATTTCCCTTTTAGCCATTAGCTAAGAGAGAGTTTGCAGCGTATCGCCAAACATTGTATGACCTCATTATCTATACTACTTCATCTTCCTGAATCTACCTCATGCCATGTGAGTGTAGATACATTAGATTAAGTTGGCACCCATTCTGATTTTGGTGGCATGGAGCTAGCTGAGAAGAGTGATAGCCCAGAGTCCTAAAATTTTTCAGCTATTTATTTTGATTTTATTTTACTGTTGGACTTGTTTTATTTATTTTCATGGTATTTTGACTTGTACTTTTGACCAATTAGCAAGGGGAGTCCCCTGCTAAATTGACATTTTGGTTTGTTTACTTTCAACATTTGCTTTATGTGTATTTCCTTTCATCTTTTATTCTATCTCTTATTGGCTTGAGATTCACTTGTGCTAATTTTTGTACTTCTTAGGATGTGTGGTTGAATGGACAAAGGAATACTTGTTGAGAGCAGCAACATGACTCTCCATGTTCAAAGCAGTCCTCCCATAAGTTTTCCTCAATTTTTACTTATCCTTACTTTCTTTTATTTTGCATATATTTTTGTACATTGAGGACAATGCATGATTCAAGTGTGCGGGGAGGGTTTTCATTTGTGTGTTATTATGATAGTGCATGACTTAGGATGAACAATCACTTCTTCATTAGGAATTTCTAACTCTAGGGGGACAATGAGTGTGTTAGTGTACTTTCTTTTAGCTTAAGTGTAGATTCACTCTTGCTTTGAAAACTCAAGTTCTATCACTCTACCCTATTTGTGGAGCCACTTGTATTTATGTAAGGCTTTAGCCAAAAGACCCTTAGTTATTATTTTCTACATTAAAAATAAGAAAAAACTTGAGGTTTCGATGGCATTCAACTTAGATATAATTAGAATGGTTGGAGGCATCTTGAGGTTGCATTGTAATAGAAACTGACACTCAGTCAAGGTTAATAAGATGCCACATTGCAAGCTCAGTTGTAACAAGAGTTACAATGGCTAAATTTGGAAAGTGTCCAAGTTAGAAAGCGCAAAAATTATAAAAGAGAAAAGTTCTTTCTTTGGGGCATGAAGACATCTATATATGACCCTGTTTTGAAGATTTAAGATGAGTCACTAGAGAGAAACTCAAGAATATGGGTGAGAGAGTGGCCATCTTGAAATAAAGAGAGTGTGTCCTTTTAATCCTTGGTTAGGATGAGTAGAAGACTTGTACCCATATTTGTTTCCCTCTTTTAATGGATTTATCTCCAGGCTTAGTCCCCTAGATGTAGGTTATTGTTGAGCTAAACTGAGTAACCAATTGGTGTGTCTCTTCTCATGCTTTTATGTGGTTTGGTTTTGTGTGTGCTTGCATGAAGTATTGAGTGATCATCTATCCACAACACCTCTGCAGAACTTTCAAGAACTTATCACAAGCTCATGTTAAATAGTAAAATTGGTACAATCTAGTCTTATTTATAGAATCATGAGAGATAGTCTAACTAATAATAATGATCTAACTTAGAAGAGGAAAAAGTGGAGTTTTATTAAAGGCAAATAGATCCAATGTAATAAATCTCCTTGATACTACATAAATCTATCCATCTTAGTTTCTATTTAAGGGATGTGTTGTCAACATATATAGAGTTCTTCATTGCTATTGATACTTCCCAGTCAAGCTACAAAAATACTAAACCTAATTAAGTAAAACATAATCTATAAGCCCCTCTTAACCACAATCCCTATAATCTAGATTGAAGATTTAATTTATTAAATTTAGATTCATCCTAGATTATGTATAGCATGAAGCTATATTTCTATTCTACAAAGGAAATTAAGTAATAGATCAATCATATATTATTCAATTTAAATGTTTAACATGGAGTGCTTTCTTGTGTTTTTCAATTGATGTCATTTTATCTATTGATGTGTAATCTAACAGTGCATTAAGATCTACTTATGTGTAATCCAACAGTGCATTAAGAGTAAGTTGAATAAGTAACACAATATTCCATAAGATAAAATAAAAACAATGGTGAAGAATTCATTAGGTAACAAGGTTCATTGCTACTCTAAACTAGTGTGCTTAGTTCATGATGTAAGAAAGAAAAACAAATAAAGAATAATGGGCCTGATGAGTGCATCTTATATAGATATTTTATATACCCAATTATATGATTTACTTGTCCCTTTAACATGTTTTTGTTATAAACCGATGCTACTTGAGGTATGTTTGCTAATTGTTGCAAATAATTTGGTTTTGGACCAAAAGGAATGAATAAAGACGAATTCTGACATAAAATAGCATTGGAGTACAATTTTTCATAACAAGCATGGTCCGAAGCACAACCATTCTTGGAAGCACGATCAAGAGCATAGGCATGCTGAGCCCTGTGCATTTTATTGGAGTATGCACAAGGCTTGGAAGCATAGTTTTGCCTCTCCTAGCACCAGCTTACTGAGGGAGCATGGTCGATAAGCACGAGCGTGCTACACAGGTGTGTTTTACTTGAAATCTCTTGGAAATATTAGCACTGCCACAGGGCTCCTTGCACCATTGTGCTCAGCAACCATAGGCAATAAGCATGGGCATACTGAGCCTCGTGCATTTTATTGGTTTTGTGTCAAAGATCACTTCCCAGATCTGGAGCGCAGCACGGTCATCGAGAAAAGGGGTATTTAAGCCCTAAAGTTAGATTTGAGAAGGATCTTCTTCTTTCTTTTTAGAGGCATGGGTTAGGGCAGCCGTCAGCATTATTCAGGGACAAATTCAAAGTGAAGATAAGCATGGGATATGAGGATTTTCGGCGATGATCATAGTCAAGCCTTCTTCGGCGCGATTGTGAAGCAAGAAGGGTGTCTAATGGATTATTTTTGTTTCTCTTATTGCTTTTCTATGACTGATTGTAAAACCATGAGGGGCTAACCCTTTTTTGGTGGCCCGGATTATGAACCTTGATATTATGATGTATTGACTTGTGTTATTCGATTATTGAGTTTCCTTGTGAACTCCCACTTGTTTATTTGGATTATCTTCTTATGTTGATTGCCATTGATGTTTGTATGTTGCAAAACTCGACGTGGGAATTGTTTCTTTCTGCGAGAGCATAGATGTGGTGTGCATGTCCCCCGTAGTTGGAATTGTAGTTAAGAGTGCATGTTAGCCCTATGATTTCTTGCTGTCTAGAGGATAAGCTTATTGGTATAGCTAGGGTACACTTAGAGAAGGGGTTGAGTCCACTCCGAGCCTTGAGTGAGGACGTAGACTATCAAACCCTAAATAGGTGGTCACCACGGTCCAAGGTGATGCCCATGTAATCAATAGCACAATCAATACATTTGTCAAGAGGATTAGTCCAAGACACTATCTTTCCCACTATTATCACTACAACCCTAAACGTTGTCTCTTTCTCCTTTCTTCTTTTCTTCTTCTTAAGTAATTTTGATTATTGCATATCCAATCTTTAAACTGGTTAGATACTAGGAAGCAAACAAGTATTGAGAGCTTTTACCAGTCCTTGTGGATTCGACTACCCGATCCCTTTGGGTTCACTTTACTATTTGTATGATCCGTGAACTTGTGGTTACGCAAGGGGCATATCAATTTTTGGCGCCGTTGCCGGGGACTGGCAACTCTTGAGAAAGTTTTACTTTCTAGTAATTTAGCCATTTTTTTTTGTACATCTTTGATTCTTTTATTTTCTTTTTAATGCATTGATTCTTCCTTCATTTCAGGAGGCCCAAAATATGGAAGAGCTACTGGAAGTTTTGAGATATAGTCCAAATTTCCTCCATGAAGAATCAAATCTGGTCGATATGTTATGTCCATTTGCACAAGAATGTTATGATGGTTGTATTGGGAAGTATGATAATGACGGTAGTTTAGAGACAATAATATCATCAATGCATGAGAAGTCTTTGCAATGGAGTAAAACAGTGTTAAAGTGTCAAGAAGAGATACATTTTTCATACTTTAGAGCAACTCATGTCAATCTCATCAAATACAGTGTTACGTACAACACATATCGTAGAGGAGACCGAATTTGAGAATGAGAATGGTGATATCCAATCCACGGAAAGGCAAAGTGATGGTGAAGAAAATTTTGAACCCGATAACTCCAACAGAGAATATTTGATTTTGGGTGGGGACAAATTGAAGTCATCATTCGAAGAACCCCCAAGAGTTGGAATTAAAGAAGCACCTCAAGCATTTGGAGTATGGATTTTTAGGGATGACAAGAAGTTGCCAATAATTATAGCAGCAGTTTTAGACCTAGCTTAGAAAGAGAAGCTACTTGAAGTGTTAAAGAACCACAAAAGGGTAATTGCTTAGAAAATTTCTAATATTAGAGGGATTAGTCCATCATTTTGTACTCACAAAAGTTTGATGGAAGATGAAATTAAAACAAGGATGCAACCACAATGAAGATCGAACCCTAATATAAAGGAAGTATTCAAAGCAGAAGTAAAAAAACTGTTGGATGCAAGAATAATCTATCCAATCTCTAATAGTTCGTGGGTTAGTCTTGTACAAGTGATACTAAAAAAAGGGGCATGACAGTAGTGCAGAATGAGCATAATGAGCTGATTCCAACTCGTACAGTGACAAGATGGCGAGTTTGTATTGATTACCAAAAATTGAATGATGCGACTGTTTATATAAAAAAATAATAATAAATAAATTAAATGTACTCCTAATTTAGACAAAATATTCAAAATATCCAAATCTCAAGACCAGCTAAGAGCACCGATCTCAAGGCGGTCTGAAATACTCAAATCTCAGGATCAGCCGAGAGCACCGATCTCGAGGCGATCCAAAATATCCAAAATACACAAATCTCGAGACCAGTTAAGAGCATTGATCTCAAGATGGTCTAAAATACTAAAATCTCATGATCAGCTGAGAGCACCGATCTCGAGGCGATCCAAAATACATAAATCTCAAGACCAGCCGAGAGCACAGATCTCGAGGCGGTCTAAAATATTAAAATCTCCAGATAAGCCAAGAGCACCGATCTCGAGGCAATCCAAAATACTCAAATATCAAGATCCGCCAAGAGCACCGATCTCGAGGCAATCTAAATATTCAAATCTCGGATCGACAGATCTCAAGCGCAAGAGCACCGATCTCGAGGCGATCCAAAATACTCAAATATCAAAATCCACCAAGAGCACATATCTCAAGGCGATCTAAAAATACTCAAATATCAAAATCTGCCGAGAGCACAGATCTCAAGGCGATCTAAAAAAATATTCAAATATCCGAATCAGCCAAGAGCACCGATCTCGAGGCATTCTAAAAATAGTCAAGTCCTTAGATCAATCAAGAGCACATATCTCGAGCCAAATATATATATAATGAGTAATAAAAATAATAATAATAAAAATAAATTAAAATAAGATAAAAGATAAAATCAAATAAATCAAATGATAAAATGTATATATACATATATAATAAGATAAATTTAAAAAATATATATAATAAGAAATAAATAAATCAACTTAGATAAATATATATATATATATATAATTAAAATAAATAACCTGATAATATATAAATTAATAAATAAATAGATAAATAGATAAATAAATAAAATCAAAATCAAATTAGATAAAGATAATATATATATATATATATATATAATCAAATAATATGATCAAAATCAGATAAAAAAAATATAATAAATAAAATATAAAAAATAAAAAATAATAATAATAATAAAATATATAATAATTTAAATTAAAATGAAATAAATCAAATGAAATAATATATATATATATAATAATGTATATATAAATAAATAAATAACTAAAAATAATAATAATAATAATTAAAATAATAATAAATAAATCAATATAATAAAATAATAATAATAACGATTAAAATAAAAAAAATAAAAAATTAAATTAAAATAAAAAAAATCATCAAATAATATATATATATATAAAAAAATAAATAAAGTAAATCTAATCAGTGAACTATATATATAATAAAAAAATCAATATATAATTAAAAAAATTAATTAAAAAAATTTTAAAAAAAATTCGCTATGTTGAGTCGTGGCCCCCCATGATCAACACGTTATCTTCACAACCGCCCACCGTCCCACGAAAGACCACTCTTCATCCAACAGTTCTGGGTATTTTAAAAGGAGAAGAAGCGAGGAGAAAGAGAGGGGAGATTGAAGATGAAGGAAAAGGAGAGGAAGAAGGTAGAACCGGAGAGAAATCAAAGAAGAGGAATGAGGAAAGAAGACCTGCAAAGGAGCCAGAGAAGAGAAAGCAGATCTGAAGAAAACGAGAGAAAAAGGTGTTCATCTCTTTCCCCATATCATTATATATATATATATATATATCGCACCCGTTACCGCTACTACTCCCGTCGTTGCTTCCTAAAGCCATGCTGCATGTTGCCCTTGTTGCTGTTTATATCCTTTACTCTGTCACTGGAGAAAGCATTGAAGCTGCTGTTGTCGCTGCCAGAGAGAGAGATAGACTTGCGAAGAAGGTGATACTAGTCCTCAAAGAAGATAGAAGAATCGAGACGATGATAGCCACCGCTGCCGCCGTTGCTACCATTGTCGTCGTCGCTACTGTCCCACTACAAGATGAGAGGAGACTAAGAACAGTCAGACTCCTAGTTAGACCTCAAAAGCATCGATTGATTGCATTCCCTTTACCTCCACAAAGGTCCTCGAGGATGTCGCCGTCACTGTAACCGCTACCACCGCCAACTGAAGAGGAGATAGATAAAGATGACGCAAATAACAACACAGAAAAATGACAAAGTTTATGATAATGCTCATGAAAGCTCACGGTATGGTTCATAAGATCCCTTTCCACCGCCACCATGGCCACCGATGATAATGATCACGAAGCCATGGCTTACCGCCATATGAGCTACCTCATTAACCTAGAGCGGGAAGAAGGTTCTTTTGGTCGGCTAATCTCACATGAAGCATTTGACGTGCTGGTGGTCGTCCCAACATCTCTAATCCTTTCATAGATCCCGAATAGGCCTCAAAGATGCTATCTAGACGCTATCGTTGTTACAGTTATTGCTGACGTTGCTCCAAATGATGCTGCTGCTACTTGCTGCTGTTGATGTCTGCCGTTATAGCTGCTATGATGCTGACGTTGTTGCAAATGATGTTGCTGCCACTACGCTACTATTGCTGTCTGACAAGATCCCCTTGCGTATATCTTGCAAGTGCACGGGTTTGTCGAAGTAATAATCCCGGATGAGCGGGTATCGAATCCACAGGGAGTAGGGAATAAAAACACTTAATCCGCTTCTTAGCTATGTGAAAAATCAGTAGAGATAAGTGTGACAATGATTCAATTCTCAAAAGTAAAAACAACAAGTAAGAGAGCACGAGTAAAGGAGGAGGTAAGGCAATCGATAAAGATGGGGTACTCGGATAATGCTCCACCTAGAACAATTGTTTAAAGTGCAAGAACCCTCTATTATACTTCCTAATCAATACAATGGTGAGTCATGGAAATCCTTAAATACATAGTCCCAAATCTAAGGTCAACTATACCTAACTCTATACATGTCCCGGAGGAGAGATTAGATAACCTCTCAACCTCGCACTCGAATAGAGTTGCAATGAGCTCTAGGGATTCCAAGTGATAAATCTCTTCCTAATTTTAGACCTAACCGTTTGGTCCAGGTGGAAGATCCCTAACCACGATTAAGCCCTAGATACTAAGATCACCTCAACGCTTCACTCTGTTGCACGCGCAACTAAGCCCCAGCGGAGGGTCATCCCTTAGGCCATTCACTCTATTATGGCCGCAAAGAACTCGAGGAACGGAGGTAGAATCTATCACGCCGGAGGAGAAATGGACACTCCTGTACCTCTCGACTCACCCTCTCAACCCTCTCCAACCTAGCTTTTGTCTAACGCTTGTGGTGTGTCACTCACTCACAAGATTACCAACAAGAACTCTCAACCCTAGTGTCACTCTAGAGGAAATGTTCATACAATCAAGCATTCAAGGTCGGAACTCATAACAAACATCAATTAATTGAAAGCATAATAAAGAGATTCAATGAAACTAATACATCCTAGGGTTCACAAATACCCAAGTACCCACTAAGGGTTTAGCTCTCCATGGAGCTAAGTACAATCAAAGAAATAGAATGTAAAAGCAATGAATCCATAGAGAAACCCCCTCGATAGTCGTGTCGATGGTCTTGTGGAAAGTCCTCTACTCGTCGTCCAAGGATTCCCTTGTCCGGTATAGGATACACCTCGACGGAAGCTCCCCTACCAACCTTCATCCTAAGGAATGACGATGTCACAGCCATAGAACCTCTCCAAAACCTTAGCCAATACCTCTCAAAACCCTAGCCGAAACCCTCTCTCAAGTTGGAGAAAAGATGGAGAAAAGAATCCTGAAATCGGGGCTGAATCGGCTTTAAATTGGGCTGGAATCGGGCATCCACACAGTCCTGTGGATTTTTCACACGCCCATATGGAATTTCCACACGCCCGTGTGGATTCTCTGGAATTGTGATTTTCGGCCGGCTGTGAACAGTGCCTAGCCTAAAATACTTCCCGAGTCCATACTTTCATCGAGGTGACACAAACGGGCACACATTCACGTCGTGGATCGCTTTGCTTCTTTTATGACGGACAAGTTGGTGGAGATCTTGTTCTATGTGCATAAGTCGGAATGCTTGAGTGTGACCGCCTTGTGCCCCTCCAAAATGGTTGTGCTAACTCAAATATGAGCGAGGTTGGCACACACTCTAGCATCTCACACACGACCCTATGTCTTCACGCTTTGAACCTCAAAGAAGATTTCCTCCAAAATCGGTGCATTATGATCCATATTGGTTTTTTTCCTTCATACTCGGCCTCACAACCCTACCTACACGAAAAGTAACATAAAAACACACATATTAGTGTAAAAACCCGAGAAAAGTAATGCTCAACATAAGGAAAGAATGCTTCGCATTCATATCACACAAACACTTATCACTGTCGTTGCCTCCCCACTCTCATGAACCCTAACGTCTTCTCCAAACAAAGCTCAGCGAGTGATGGGGGAGCGTTGGGAAGGTTGTTGTTACCGAAGTAAAGACATCAAGTTCCTCAGTCCTTGGGAAACCACATCAAAGAATTGCTGCTTTCTCTCTCCCTCGAACAATGAAGATGCTAATTGAAGAAGCCAAGTGTAAAGGACAGTAGGATCATCAGAGGATAATATGATCATTTTTTCAAAAAAAAAATAATAAGTGTTTGCCAGCCCTTATGTTGTGACTGTTTAAGTTGCATGCCTTTTATATGGGAAGGTGCCTATGAAAGCTAATCTCATATTTGATGAGTATACCAGGAAAAGAAACACGTCGATGAAGGTGGTAGTGAGCTTGGTGGTACACGAGATGCTAGGTAGTCGAGCGTTGGAGGTTGATAAGTCCATAATTGACTACATTATCAACTTCCTCAACGACGAGGAGTTCTACTTCGGCGTTGATGGCAAAGAGGTTTGGCGAGCATTATTCCTGAAGAATAAATCATTTAATGTTCAAGAAACAATCCATGATGCAATTATCAGGTAATATCAAAGTTGAAGGAGAAATTGAAATAAATGCATGCGAAGCACTCAGTGAAGGTTTCAGGAAGTTTTTAGTCGGAGTGCTAGCCGTAAGAAGAGCAAGAGAGAGGGAAGAAGAAGCAAATGACGTTGAGTGCCTTCTTCATCACCCCAACAATCCACCTCGATCCACCACATGAGAGATCCCAAGAGAAAGTTCTTGCTGAGAAGAAACCCAAGGCCAGGAAACATCCTATGCTTAAGGACGTTGCCTATTAAAAAAAAAAGGGAACGAAGAAGAAGGAGCTCATTCAGGCAAAGGTGATCACCGTGCTGGAATGGGTTCTCAAACAGGCATTTATGGTGAAAGAGTTCTTGCATCAATCCAAGGGACAAGTTCGAAAAGCCAATATGTCATGAAGAGTGAAAATATGGGCAATAGACTTCATCATCTTCAAGCAGACATTGTTATGTGGAGGAATGGTTGAAAATGAGGCTGGAATGACTGAAGTTCTTCAAAGAAGTGGAGATGGAGTTGAGTTATTTGATGTCTCTGGGAAGCCTTCTTAGTTGATTTGACTCCCAGGTCTTAAAATATGGAAGGTGCCAAATCAAAGTTTTTGCTATTATATATCTAGGATATTCCCTTCTGATCAATGCTTCAATTTGGACCAAACAGAACATGACAACATGGAAGAAGAATCTATGATAGTTGATGCGGTTATTAAAAAAAATGCAAAAATGCTTGCATGGTTTGAAAGAACGTGCATTAAATATATATAAACAAGGAATGTGCATGGTATATGGTTTCATATATATCTAATGATGTGCAGAGTGGGCCCATCACTGTTAATTTCATGTAAAAAAAAATCTCTTCCAAGATAAAAAGAAGAGTAATGGCTGTGGTTGGATATCATTGTGAACTTTGAAATAATTGAATATGGGCCCACCACTGTTAATTTCATGTAAAAAAAAAATCTCTTCCAAGATAAAAAGAAGGGTAATGGCTGAATTTGGATATCATTGTGAATTTTAAAATAATTGAATATGGGCCCCCATTGATATAACTTAAAATGTACAAGACTGAAAGGATTAATGGGAAAGTTGTGATGTTGTTATCCTTGCAACTGGCTACGTGTCATATTATTAGTTAAAGGGAAGTGATACATAGAAGGAATGATGTCATCCACTGGGTTTTGAATAAGAATGTTGCCAGTTTTTTTGTGGTGATTAAATAAAATATATATATATATATACATGCATGCCAGCAAGTATATACCACAGACGACTAGTAATGAAAAGTAAGAAATAGAAAGTTTCGTATCGTCTATGGTTTATAGTGTCCATCATGTAAGCCTATATTAAAGGAAAGGGGAGGGAAATACTTATTTTGAAGCAACCACAGAACTACTCATTGCTCATTCCTAACAATGACAAGAGTGCTTATCTCGAAGCAACTGCTAAATTTGTTTCAAGGTAGCAATAAGATATGCACCCTAAAGCGGCAACAAGGCATGCAATGCGGTGACAAGGCACAGGCAGCGACAACGATATATAATACATATATATATATATAAAGAAAGCCATATGTTGACAAATAAAGGATGTAATGAATATATATATATATATATATATATGTAGTAAATAATAAAATTTATAATTCACAAATTTTCTTGCCTTTACTTGTACTTAAGCCCTTAATCGGAGGTTCCTAAGATCTCAGTCTGGGGTAATTAATAATGGAGGCTTGCCTCTATTAGGAATGGAAGAGCCTACAAAGATAAAAATAAATAAAATAAAATGACATTTGTGATTCGATATTATCGCCTGGTGTCTCTTCACCGACACGATGCCATGGTGCGTATTTTCGATCCCACAGCGACAAGAAAAGACCACTTCCTGCTACCATTCATTGATCATATTCTTGAACTGGTCGCATGTATTACTGTTTCTTGGATGAAATGTTAGGGTATCTGCAAATCCCTATTGCACCTAAAGATTAAGAGAAGATGACGTTTACTTACCCATACGATACATTCGCTTATAGGAGAGTGCCTTTCGGATTATGCAATGCACCCGCTACATTTTGACACTAATGATGTCAATATTTGATGAATTCATAGAAGACATTATGGGGGTCTTTATGGATGACTTTTCAGTGTTTGGGGGCCCATTTGAGTGTTGTCTCTCCAATTTGGAAAATGTGCTTGCTCACTATGAAAAGACCAATTTGGTGCTCAGTTGGGAGAAATGTCATTCCATGGTGAAGGAAGTAATAGTCTTGGGGCACAAAATTTCACAAGCAGGGATTGAGGTGGACAGGGAAAAACTAGAAACTATAGAAAAACTTCCACCTCCGATAATGACCAAGGATATTCAAAGTTTTTTGGGGCATGTTGGGTTTTACTGACGCTTCATTAAAGATTTCTCAAAGATTTTAAAACCAATTATTAAGCTTCTAGAAAAGTATGTACCTTTCCACTTCAATGATGAATGCCTTAAATCCTTTCATGTGTTGAAGAAGAGATTAATTGGAGCCCTAATTATGAGGGCGGCTGACTGGAACCTTCCATTTGAACTTATTTGTGATGCAAGTGACCGAGTAGTGGGGATTGTTTAGGGATAGAAACATGATAAGCATTTTCATCCCATTTACTATGCAAGAAAAATGTTGACACCAACCCAATAAAATTATACCACTACAGAAAAGGAACTGTTATCTATTGTGTATGCTTTTGATAAGTTTTGTCCGTATTTAGTGTTATCCAAGATAGTGGTGTATACCGATCATGCCACGTTGCAATATCTCTTGACCAAGTCAGATGTAAAGCCACTGTTGATCAGATATATTTTGCTTCTTCAAGAATTTGATTTGGAAATTAGGAACAAATGGGGATATGAAAATATAGTGGCCAACCATTTATCTCATCTTGACCACTCTAAGGGCTGGTTCAGGCCAAAACAAAAGGTGAATGACCCATTCACAAAAGAGCATCTTTATTTAGCACAAGAACAAAAATGGCAAGATTTAGATATTTCTTGGTTTGCATATATTATAAATTATCTAGTGGGACGAATTATTCTGATACAATTTTCATATCAGCACGGTAAAAAATTTCTCTCAGATGTGAAGCATTTCTTTTTTGGGAAGAGCTGTTTCTTTACAAGATCTGTGCTGATCTGATGGTGAGACGGTGTGTTTCACATGCGGAAGGGTGGAAGATCCTACGCCATTTTCATTCAAGAATTGTTGGAGGACATTTCAGCACAAACTAAATAGTCAAAAAAAATTTAGAAGCAAGATTTTTCTGGCCATCAATGTTCCATGACGCTTGAAAATTTGTTGAGGCTTGCGACAATTGTCAGCAAAGCAAAAATCTAACTAATTGCGATGAGATGAAGTGGACTCATATTCAACAATGTGAAGTGTTTGATGTTTGTGGAATTGATTTCATGGTACCTTTCCCCTCCTCAAATGGAAACAAATACATTTTGGTGGCAGTGGACTACATGTCAAAATGGGTAAAGGAGCAAGTATTGCTAACAAATGATGCTCGAGCTATAGTAAAGTTTCTGAAGAAATTGTTCTCGTGGTTTGGTAGTCCTAGGGCATTTAGATCGGGGTGAACATTTTTGCAATGCTCAGTTTGAGAGGGTGATGAAGAAATTTGGAGTGAATCATCGGGTGGCCACCGCATATCATCCTCAAACCAGTGGTCAAGTTGAAGTTACAAATAGAGAATTAAAGCACATTCTAGAGAAAACTGTGTATCACAATTAAAAATACCTGTCTGAGAGGTTAGGCGAAGTATTATGGGCTTACAGGACAACTTATAAGATTCTCATAGGCCATACCCCCCATTCCGCCTGGTCCATTGAAAGGTATGCCATTTTCCAGTTAAACTAGAACATCAAGCTTATTAGGGCGACCAAGCTTGTAAATATTGATCCAGTCAAGGTTGGGAAAAAATGAAATTTCAGCTTAATGAGTTGGAGGAGTTCCAGCAATCGGCTTATGAAAATTCAGTTTTGTACAAAGAAAGAATTAAGCGCTTCCATAACAAACACATCAAAGGTAGCAAACAATTTTAACCTGGTGATCATGTGCTGCTATTCAATTTGATGTTAAAACTATTTCAAGGTAAGTTAAAATCTCAATGGTCGGGCCCTTATACCATCATTCAAAAATTTTCCTCATTAAGCAATTGAAAGTCTTACATCCCGAATAGGGAATGTTTGAGGTAAATGGTCGTCGTTTGACACTTTATTCTCTTGGGGATAACTCATTCTCAGTGGAATCCCATGAGCAACTACTGTTATATCATCCAATTGAGGAGTAACTAGGTACATCAAGCTCGTGACGTTAAACAATTGAGAAGTAACTAGGTACGTTAAGCTCATGACGTTAAACAAGCTCTTCTTGGGAAGCAACCCAAGTGTTTTGTTTTCCATGTTTTGGTTTGTTTTGGATCAAGTGTTTGTAAGTCGGATTCATTTGTTTCTTCCATTTTTGGGCATTTTGGGAGCTCAAAGTTATTTTAAATTAATTTATACCAAGCTCTGTTTTGTTGTTATAAGTACTCAGGAGTGGTTGGTATTATCTTGAAGGTTCCCCCATCTCCATGTCAACCATGGCCATGATTTTAGTCTTGCATTTTTTTAGGAGTTACTGAAACTGTGAAACATGGGCAAGCACATGCGTGCTTTTGCCTGTGCTGGCGACTGTGCTTGAAGAGACACTGTATGGCAGCTCCCTAGCATGGCTCTGCTTTATTGTACAAAGTTTTACAATAAAAAGCACAGCTTTCAGCATAGTCTAGAGCATGATTGTGCTCTTCTAGGGCTTTGTTTTTTTCCTAAAAAAAGGGCGAGCACAACCTTGTGTAGGGGTCGAAGCACAGCCGTGTTTACCATTTTCTTTAAAGACCCCTACTTTCTTTTGGGTGTTAGGTTTGTAGCTAGTCTTTGGCTCTTGAGTTCTTGCCTTTCTTCGTTGAAGCTCAAGGTATCATTATTTCCCTAGTTTGTTTCATCCTTCTTTCCCTTGTTTCTATGGTTGGTAGGTCGCACTTAATCTTTTGTTTCCCCTTAAGTGATGTATGCACTACTTAACCCTTGTTGTGCTCATCTGCGCTTAAGCACAGTCGTGCTTCTCTGAAGCACGCCCGTGTTATTTGTATTCATAGTTATTTTGACTAATTAGTCACCATTCCTTCTCATACAGGTTATTATGCTTAGGAAAAAGACCAGTAAGGGTCCTCAATTGAAGAAGTCATGTGACCATGAGAGTACAAGGATTACTTTCATGGAACCTTTGTTCAAAGCATTGATTCATAGGGAACATTACCGACATTCCCTAAGCCGTCGATTGAGTGTATTCGCACTATTGATTGCGACACATTGAAGGTAGATAATCTAGCCGATGAAGTGCAACGGTATTTAAGTATGGGTTCATTGTTTCAAATTTTTGATATAACTGACCCTGCTGACAGTGAGCTAGCTTTGGAAGTCTTGGCCACTTTCGAGAATAAAAAGGGGAAGGTATCTTGGCATCGACCAGATGCACTTAGTTTTCAAATTTTTGGGGAAGCATTTTGTAATGAGTTTCATATAATTTGCAATTCTAATGGGGGTTTACGATTAAGAGTTCACTCAAACATTGGAGTATGCAAATCACCAACTCTTGGGTATACCGTCATTACCACAGTGGCGCCGTCTATGTATTAATGATTTGCTTTTTGACCCACATTTTCCCAAGGCTTCTACTCTCTGATCCCAGGCCTTCACATGATTCATTTATTATCGAGTAGATCAATTACTAGTAGAGGTACAAATACGGGAGTTGTCACCCGCAGAGATTTCCAATATTTGATTAGTATGGCAGATTGAGTTCCACTTTATTTGGGCTACGTTTTAGCCACTGATCTGCATCATCAAGCAACAACCCGCTGGGCCTGTGTCATTTCTATTGGACCCTTACATCACATGATTGGCAAAGGGGTTGAACTTATTGGCAGCTATTGATCCAGCAACGATTGCCGAGTAATTCAAGCCTATTACTATCCTTCCTTTATGAGCAACGGGATTATTCACTCTATAGGGTTTCACTAATAATAACCTTATCACCACTATTTCTGAAACTCAGTCTCTTAGCTCGGCATCCACGCCCACTCCAGATCTTGCTGACTCAACTTTTGTTTGATGATTCTCTATTTAACAGGTGGCTAATGCGGAGTTTACAAAAGATTGCTGACCATTGTGAAGCCTCATTTGTTGGGTCTTCATCATTCTCGTACAGCATTGGCGTGGATACTACTAATTTGCAAGATCATTTTGTTGATTCAGGAGATACCTTAACAACTAAAGATAGTCAAGGAAACTCAAATGCCACAGAGGTTAAGTCTGATTGAGCAGCCTTCGACTTTCTATCTTTTTATTTCTATTTTTAATTTCAATATTTGGACTTTGTATTTCATTTTCTAGTGTGGACTTGTATTTGTGTCACAATTAGCAAGGCGAGCCCCCTACTTAATTGTTTATCTTACTGCTTTCTATTTTTCATTTCAGTACTTTATTTTACTTTATTTTGTTTTTAAGCTCCATATTGTGCCCTCCTTGCTTTACAGGATGTATGTTGTATTTAGAATTTTGAGTTGTTCATGTTGAGAGTGGCGTCATCACTCTGCATGTCTAGGGAAGCCCTTATAACTCTGCTAAATTTTCATTATTGTCTTCTTTTCTTTATTTGTGTGCTTGCATGGTATACATTGAGGACAATGTAAAAACATTAAGTGTGGGGGAAGGTTATCTTTGGATTTATTATGATGATGCATGACTTAGGACGATCTATGACATGTTGTTAGGAATTCATAGGACTAAGGGTGACATTAGAACTAGTGTACTTCCTTGGTTTTTCACTCGTGCTTCAGAAACCCTTTTCAGTTCACTTTTTACCCTAGTTGTGGGTGTAATTGTATCCTATGAAGGAGTGTATCTTGTAGACCAATTCCTTCTTTTGTTTGAGTTGAAAAGAAAAGAAGAACTTGCTTTTCTTTATAGTTGTCAGAAAATTAGATTCGAATGAATGCCCTACCAATGTTGTGTAAATAGTTTGTACTAAAGATGGTAGAAAAAACTATCTCCTTTTGAAGTGTGAAAGTGATAAGCGCTTGTGTATTAGTAATACGAAGTATTCTTTTCTTATGATGAGCATTACTTTCCTCAGATTTTATCACTAATACATGTGTATTTGTGTTCTTTGGTGCATGTAGGGTTGTGGAGACAAGTATTAAAGAAAGAAGCCAAAGTAGATTGTGAATGCACTTTGTTGATGAAATCTTGGAGTGAACATACGTGAAGACACAAGTTGTGCTCAAAGACATATGAGTGTGTGCCAACCTCCGTTATGTTCAAGGAAATATGTAAATTGGAGAGGCACAAAGGCAGTCACACTCATGTGTTCCGACTTGTGCAAAGCTAGCAAGATTGTCGTCAAATGTGCTTTTCATTTAAAGATACAACATGATCTACAGCATAGATGTGTGCCCATTTATATTGCCTCGATGAAAAGTGTGGATTCAGGATTATTTTTGCGGAGTACTGTAGTGGATTATTGTATCAATTACTGTAGCAATTTACTGTTCATAGCCCGCTGAAAATTGAGTTTCTGCAGATTCACACGGGCATGGGGAAATTCCACATGCTCGCGTGGATGCCCAATTGCAGCCCTTTGTACGTCGTGGTTTCAGCCCAATTTCAGAATCTTTTTCCCCATCTTTTGGCTATTTTTTCTCCACCTTAGGAGGCACCCGCGGCTAGGGTTTCGAGAGGCTTTGGCTAGTCTTTTGGAGAGGTTTGAAGGCCTTCAACACCGCATTCCTTTGGAAGAGATTTATTGGGGGAGCTTTCGTCGGCACCGATCCGATGATGTGTGTCCTAGGCTTGACAAGGGAACCCTTGAAGAAGACGCGGCCACTCAACAAGACCATCGACACAAACACTAAGGGGGTTTTATTCATGGATTGCATCATTTTACTTTTGATTTCATTATTGATTGTATTATGCTCCATGGAGAGCTAAACCCCTAGTGGGTACTTGGACTTGTAAACAGTAGGATGATATTGTTTCTTTGACCTTTTATTATGCTTTCTTTAATTAATGTTTTAAATGAGTTCCAATCTTGAATGCTTGTTGAGTTAATTTTCCCTTAGAGTGATACTAGGGTTGAGAATCCATTTTGCTAATCCTTGTGGATGAGTGATACACCATGAGCATTAGACAATGCTAGATTGGAGAGGGTTAAGAGGGTGAGCCGAGAGGTAGCGAAACGTCCTCTTTCTCCTCCGGTGTGATTTATCCTACTTTCATATTCTAAGAGTTCTTTGCGGTCACAATATAGTCAAGTGCTAAGAGACGAACTCCACTGGGGCTTAGTTGCGCGAGCAATAGAGTGAAGCGTTGAAGTAATTCTTAGTATCTGGGGCTTAATTGTGACTAGGGGTTTTTCTCCTCGACCAAAGGGTTAGATCAATTTTAGGGAATAGGGTTTATCACTTGGAATCCCTAGAGCCTAAAGCAACCTAGCATAGTATGGGGTATTGAGACTGAGAGATTTCTCCATCGGGGCATAGTATAGGGTTAGTCACGGCTGACCTTAAGTTTTGGGACCTTGTGTTTAAGGATTTTCACGACTCATTAGACATCAGTTAAGAGATATAATGATTGGTCTTACACTTGAAGAAACAGTCCTAGGGTGAACAATGTTCGGGAGCCCCATTTATTGTTGATTGCCTCTCCTATCTTTTATTTGTGCCTCCTTTTTTCTTTTCTTATTTCTATTTGCATTTATTTGTTTTCACATCACTATCAATTCATCTTTACTCTAGTTAAATAGCAATCTTTGTGTTTCTGATCACTATTCCCTGAGGATTCGACTACCCACTCACCGGGGTATTATTACTTCGACAAACCCATGCACTTGCGGTACAACACGCAGAGGGGCGTTATCAAAAAGCCACCCTTGAGTATTCAGATCTTGGACATTGTCGATGTTCACTTAATGACTTATTGAGGGAAAGGGCTACCTATAAGGAGTATGAAGCTACTACCCACTTAGTTTTGTAAAAAAATAAGATCTATTGAGCTAGATTTCTTTTCAGAGGAACATGGGACACATTCCTAGGATGAACGCATACATAGAGGGGGAGTATGGAGTTTGGGTAAATTTATTTCATGAGTAATCAACTGTTTACCCACTAGTCTCTAACCTTCCCTTGTTGTCTTTGAATTCCCTATCTTTTATGAGATTTTATGTCATGCACTCATTTTCTTTTCTTATGAGCTGAGTATTGTTGCTTGAGGACAAGCAAAGGATTAAGTGTGGTGGTATTTGATGAGTGCATTTTATATAGATTATTTATATACCCTATTGTGTGATTTACTTGTCCTTTGAGCATGTTTTTGTTATAAAGCGATGCTACTTGAGGTATGTTTGCTAATTGTTGCAGATAATTGGGTTTTGGACAAAAAAATGAATAGAGATGAATTCTGGTGCAAAATAGTGTTGTAATGCAATTTTCAGAACAAGCATGGTCTAAAGCACACCTGTGCTTGGAAGCACAGTCGAAAGCATGGGCGTGCTGAGCCTCGTACATTTTACTAGAGTTTACACAAGTCTTGGAAGCACGGTTTCACTTCTCCTAGCACCAGCATGCTGAGGGAGCATGGTCGGTAAGCACGTGCATGCTTACCCCCATGCATTTTATTGGAAATCTCTTGGAAATATTAGCACCACCATAGGGCTCCTTGCACCATCTTGATCAGCAAGCACGGGTAGTAAGCACGAGAGTGCTGAGCCGCATGCGTTTTACTGGTTTTGCGCTGAAGGTCACTTCCCAGCATCTAGAGCCCAGCATGGTCATCATCACGGCCGTCAGCACGGCCGTGCTTGCATCGAGAAAGAAGTATTTAAGCTCTAAAGTTAGATTTGAGAATGATCTTTTTCTCTCTTTCTGGAGGTGAGGGTTAAGTTAGCCATCGGCATCATTCATGGCCGGATTCGGAGTGAAGATAAGCATGGGATAGGAGTATTACCGGCAACGATCATCATCAAGCTTTCTCCAGTGTGATTGTGAAGCAGAAGGGGTCTATGATTAATTGTAGAACCATGAGGGGCTAACCATCTTTCGATGCTCCAGATTACAAACCTTGACATTATGATGTATTGACTTGTGTTATTAAATTATTGAGTTTCTTTGTGAACTCCCTTTTGTTTATTTGGATTATCTTCTTATGTTGATTATCATTGATGTTTGTATGTTGTGAAACTCGACGTGGGGATTGTTGCTATCTGCAAGAGTATTGATGTGGTATGCATGTCCCCTGTAGTTGCAATTGCAGTTAAGAGTGCATGTTAACCCTAGAATGATTTCTTGTTGTCTAGACAATAAGCTTATTCGTCTTACCAGAACATACATTAATGAAGGGTTGAGTCCGTTCTGAGCCTTGAGTGAGGGCTTACACTATCAATAGCACAGTCAATACATTTGTCAAGGTGATTAGTTCAGGGTACTATCTTTCCCGTTTCTATCTCTGTAACCCTAAACCCTGTCTCTTTCTCATTTCTTCTTTTCTTCTTCTTAAGTAATTTTGATTATTGCAAATCTAATCTGTAAACCAGCTAGATGTTAAGAAATGATGGAGTATTGAGAGCTTTTACCAGTCTCAGTGGATTCAACTACTCGATCCCTTTGGGTACACTTTACTACTTATACGACCCGTACAGTTACGGTTATGCAAAGGGCGTATTAGGGCCGTCATATTGAAAGCAAATTTATGGTGAATTTTTTGCCTTCTCTTGTTATTGCCAAATCCTCCTTTGATCTTTGATCCTGTTCTCTTTGATGGTTCAATGATAATGGATGATGAATGATGGATGATGTTAATGGAATTCAAACTTGTTTAAGGGTTATATATAGTTATTTTAAGGGACCCATGACTTTGAATCAGGACTTATATCACCCTCTTTGGATAATTTTCATTAATTTGGGTTTTAATTTTAATAATCTTTAAATGAGAACTGTAGATGGCTCTTCAGGCACTGTAGTGGGCTAGTCTTGGATTGTAACTTTAAGTATACATGTCTAACCATTACAAGATGACTCTAGAGCACTACATGAGGTAGTTTCTATTTCACTGTGTTTTTCCTTAGAATTAGCTACTGTAGAGGCCTAGCTACTTGCTTCTTACTCAAAATATTGTAGCACTATTGGACTTTCTTTTTTAATTAGAATTCTCTCTTTTAAAGTCTAAATTAGATAATTTTTAGCGTATTAGAAAGCTAGATCTATCTTTACAATTTTTATTATTTATGATTTTCCTCATTTGAATAAATACATTAAAATTGTTTGGAATAATTTCAACAAATTGTTATTGTTATCACAAAAGCTTTTTTTATCCAATCAAATAATTTGTGGAGGCTTTCAAAAATTACTTAGGAACCTATTTATATTATACATCACATATTGATTTTGTTATTAGTTGTTGACAGCGTATAAGCCATAATCTATTAGGTCAATGAACAATTATCCTCTTCCAATCTATACTTTTCTATATGGTATCACCATGACTTTCTTCCTCTCTATTTCAAAAGATTCATGTATGTCAACAAATTGACGAAATTGTTTCTTTCTTACCTTTCCATTACATAAGGTTATACTCTTATAGAGCATAAAAGGCCACAGAACAACTATTTACATGTCATATCCCTGGAAAAATGATGATCCATATTCCAAAGAATTGATTGATTGTTTTTTCATAATTTTAGCAATCAATTGCAGCTCATGCTAACACTCCCCCCCAAGTTGATGCATAGATATCTTCAATGCCCAACTTGTCAAGTGAACTATGAAACACCTTGCTTGAAACAACTTTAGAGAGAATGTCTGCTAGTTGGTCTTCTGATTTCACGAATGGGAATTGAACAATTCTGGCATCAAGCTTTTCCTTGAGGAAATGTCAGTCTACTTCAACATGTTTGGTCCTATCATGTTGAACTGGGTTTTGGACTATTTCTATAGCTGCTTTATTGTCACAAAACAATCTCATAGTTGTCTCCGATGAGTAGCTAATCTCTCTTAACAATTATTTTAACCAAAGAAGCTCACACAGTCCTTTTATGATCCCTCAAAACTTTGCTTCTGCACTGGATAATGCAACCACCTTTTGCTTCTTGCTTTTCTAGGTTACTAAGTTGCCCCCAACAAAAGTGAAATATCCCGATATAGAATTTCTGCTAGTAATGCTTCCGGCCCAATCCGCATCAGTATATCCATCGATATTCAAGTGACTGCACTTTTTAAACATGAGCCATTTTCCTGGAGATGCTTTTAGATATCGTAGGATTTGAAGTATAGCATCCATATGTTCTTCACTCAGATTATGCATGAACTGACTTACTAAGCTCACAGTATAGGAAATGTCAGGTCATGTGTGAGACAAGTAGATTAGCTTTCCAACAAGTCGGTGGTATCTTTCTCTGTTGGTAGGTTTTTGGTTTGGGTGTTCTTCCAACTTGTGATTCTGGACTATTGGAGTGCTTGTAGGCTTGCAAGCAAGCATACCTATTTCAGCTAACAAGTTAAGGATATATTTTCTTTGTGAGAGAAATATTCTTTGATGTGATCGAGCTACTTCAATTCCCAAAAAATACTTTAGGCCTCCAAGATTCTTCATTTCGAATTCAGTTGCTAGATGTCTTTGTAGCTTTACAATCTCCTCCTCATTATTTCCTGTAATAGTCATATTGTTAACATAGATTATAAGAGTAGTTACCAACTCTCCTTGATGCTTTAGGAATAGTGACATGACCGAATATGCGTGTTAACCACAAGTGCACGGGTTTGTCGAAGTAATAAATCCCAGATGAGTGGGTATCGTATCCACAGGGAGTAGGGAATAAAAACACTTAAATTGTTTCTTAACTAAGTGAAAAGTGAATAATAGTTGTGTGACAAGATGTAATGTAACAAAAGTAAAAGAGACAAGAAAAAGAGCACAAGTAAGGGGAGATAAGGCGATCGATATAAATAGGGTACCCGGATATTGTTCACCCTAGGGCAATCGCTTCAAGTGAAAACCCTCTATTATGCTTTCTAACTAATACATTAATGAGTCATGGGGATCCTTCAATACATGGTCCAAAATCTAAGGCCAACCATGCCTAACTCTATACATGTCCCGGAGGAGAAATTGAACAATCTCTCGACCTTGCACTCGTATAGAATCGCAATGAGTTCTAGGGATTCCAAGTGATAAATCCTCTTCCTAGATGTAGACCTAACCCTTTGGTCCAGGTGGAAGGTCCCTAGTCACAATTAAGCCCTAGGTGCTAAAATTACTTCAACGCTTCACTCCGTTGACTCTGCAACTAAGCCTTAGCGGAAGGTCATCCCTTAGCCCATTCACTCTACTATGACCGCAAAGAACTCGAGGAAATAAAGGTAGGATAAATCATACCGAAGGGGAAAGGGGACGCTCCGCTACCTCTCGACTCACCCTCTCAACCCTCTCCAATCTACCTTTGTCTAACTCTCGTGGTGTGTCACTCACTCACAAGGGTTACCAATAAGAACCCTCAACCCTAGTGTCACTCTAAGGAATTATTCAAACAATCAAGCATACAAGATTGGAACTCAATTAACACATCAATTAATGAAAGCATAATAACAAGGTTTAATGAAACAAATACATCCTAGGGTTCACAAATCCAAGTACCCACTAGGGGGTTTAGCTCTCCATGGAGGAAGTTACAATCAATGAAATCAAATGTAAAAACAAGTAATCCATAGAAAAC
This sequence comes from Dioscorea cayenensis subsp. rotundata, assembly GCF_009730915.1. Classification (NCBI taxonomy): domain Eukaryota; kingdom Viridiplantae; phylum Streptophyta; class Magnoliopsida; order Dioscoreales; family Dioscoreaceae; genus Dioscorea; species Dioscorea cayenensis. The sequence goes on along the minus strand of NC_052477.1, from coordinate 15,909,486 downwards.
CCCCTCAATAGTCGTGATGATGGTCTTGTAGAGAAGCCTCTACTCGTCCAAGGGTCCCTTTGTCCGGCCTAGGATACACCTCGCTCGGATTAGTGCCGATGAAAGCTCTCCCACTAACCTTCTTCCAAACGGAGCGCGATATCAAAGCCGTAGAACCTCTCCCAATCCCTAGCCAATATCTTTCAAAACCCTAGCCACAACCCTCTCTCAAGTTAGGGAAAAGATGGAGAAAAGAATGCTGAGATCGGGGCTGAAATCGGCCTTAAATAGGGCTGGAATCGGGAATCCACACGCCCCTGTGGATTCACCGCACGGGCCTGTGGAATTAATGCATGGGCATGTAGAATTTCCACATGCCCGTGTGGATTCTCTGGAAACCACTTTTCTCGGCCGGCTGTGAACAGTGCCTTCTACAATGAGTTGCTACAGTGTTTGCTACAGTCCCTGCTACATTACCGGCCCGAAATACTCCCGAATCCATGTTCTCATCGAGGTAACGTAAACGGGCACACGTTTACGTCGTAAATCACTTTGCTTCTTCAATAAACGGCTATATTGGTGGAGATCTTGCTATACATGCACAAGCCAGAATACTTGAATGTGACTACCTTTGTGCCCCTCCAAATCATTGTGCTAACTTGAATACGAGGAGGTTGGCACACATTCTCGCATCTTGAACATGACTTATGTCTTCGCATTTGATCCTTCTCAAGATTTCCTCCAAATGGTGCATTCACGATCTACATTGGCTTCTTTCTCTAACATTCAGCTTCACAACCCTATATGCATGAAAGTAACATAAATGCACACATATTAGCGCTAAAACCTGATAAAAGTAATGCTCATCATAAGGAAAGAATACTTCACATTTTTATCACACAAGCACTTATCAAATAGAGTATATTCTGAGTTGCTTTGCTTGTAGCCACACTTCTTCATTGCCAAACCAAATAGTCCAAACCAAGCCCTTGGTGATTGTTTTAGCCATATAATGCCTTTTGTATCTTGCACACAACTTCAGTTTGTGGGGCTGCAAAGACTTGGTGGGACTTCCATGTACACTTCTTCTTCAAGATTGCCATGAAGGAATGCATTTTTTTATGTCAAATTAGTGTTGTGGCCAGTCCAAAATTGCAGCAATTGATAGCAGTGCCCTAGTTGTATTCAGTTTAACTACTGGTGAAAATTTCTCTCAATAGTCGATGTCATATGATTGTGTGTATCCTTTGGCACCATATACATATCAACTATTCCATCTGCCTTGTATTTCATGGAGAACACCCATTTACACCCTACTACTTTCTTCCCTTCCGGTAATGGCATGAGTTTCTAAGTATTATTTTTTGTAAAGCCTCCATTACTTCAGTTATTGCATGGGTCCATCTAGGATCATCCAAAGCTTCTTGCACTGTATATGGGACATGTTCTGAAGATAGCTTGTGCACAAAGGTCTTCATTGGTTGTGATAATCTTTGGGTGCAGACATGATTTGCAATAGGGTACTTTGCCTTTCCCTTTCCTTGATCTAGTGAATATCTAGCTTGCCATGATTATATCTGAAAGGTAATTTGTATCCAACAAAACTATTTTCAAGATTATTGAGAGAAATATGTTGAGATTGTACCTCAGGATTATTCTCAGGAGGTTGGTTGATTGATACTAAACTGAGAGGGGAAAGGGGTTGTTCTTACTCTTGTTCATTCTTAGGTTGGAGAAGAGGTTATTCTTGATTTTTTTTCATTCTCAAATTGTTTGCCAATCACTTCTACTTGGCCATCTCCTATGTTATTTTCTGATTTCTCATCTTGCTTTGGTTGAGTTTACACTAGAGATGCTTCTTTAGATGCAACACATGGGTCTTGAAACCATTGCCAATTCTCCCAACTATTGTTTCTATTCTGTTCTTCATTAAGAATCTCCCCTGAAGAACAGAGTAAGAAATAGGTTTTTGAAAGAAAAATTCATGTTCAAGATATGTAACATTCATCGAGACATAAAGGCATCTAGTAACTGGATCATAACATCGGTAGCCATTCTTATGTGTTGCGTAACTTAGAAATGCACAATGGACTACACAAGGATCAAGTTTGGTTCTTTGATTTTTATGAAGATGGATATAGGCCACATATTCAAATATCTTTGGCAAAGCATAAGAATAGAAGGTAAAGGTATATGATGGGCTAAAACCTATACTGGAGTTGCAAATTTCAACACTCTTGATGGCATTTTGTTCAACAAGTAAATGGTGGCAACAACTGCATCTGTCCAATACCTCTGTGATGCATGTGCTGCAATTAAAAGAGCCCGAGCTATTTCTAGAATGTGTCTGTTCTTCCTTTCTGCAAAGCCATTTTGTTGTGGTGTTTATGAGCATGTTGTCTAATGATACATCCCTTTGTTATGTGCATATTCATGTAGCTCCTTGTTATCATACTCTCCACCATTGTCTGAATGAAGGATCTTGATTTTAGCAAAGAATTGAGTATAAATCATAGCATGGAAAGCCTAAAAAAATTCAGCTACCTCACTTTTATTTTTCATCAAATACAACCAAGTCATACGAGAGCAGTCATCCACAAAAATAACAAACCATCTAATGCCTGAAGAAACTAAAATAGGAGTTGGCCCCCAAACATCATAATGGATTAACATAAATGGTGTTTCACATATTTTTTTGACTCATTGGATAAGAAACCCGATGACTCTTAGCTAAGATGCAGGTTTTGCATTTGAAATTAGTACCATTTAAGCTTGAGAATAATCTTGGAAATAAAAATCTTACGTAGGAAAATGATGGGTGTCCTAGCCGCTGATGCCACAGCCAAATCTCTTGTTCTTTGTTATCCGTCGACCGACAATGTTTGCCCGAGCAATGCTGAAGTCATCCTTGTATCATAACCATGCTTGGTATATTATCTTCTTTTGTTAACATCACCAGCTGTTTTAGATCTTCATGATGAACATTCGCATAAGCTTATTCCACCATCGGGAAAGGTTGAAGTTGAAGGAAATCAGCTCGAATATTGTCCAAACGATCATCCAGTCCATCCAGAAAGGTACAAACTCTATCCTCCTGCATCATAGAGTTATACTTCTGAATATTAACCTCGCATTTCATGGGATTTGGCCTCTGGAAATCAATCTCTCTCACAGACCTTGGAGAGTATTGTAATATGTCTAGATTGATCCCCTATCTTGCTTGAGTCTAGTCACCCTCAGTTTGAGATCATAAACTTGGGAAGTATCAGAGCCATCAAAAAATGTTGTAGCAATAGCATCCAAAACTGCTTTTGCTGTTGGAAATCTGCTGAAATTTCCAATGAGTTTTGGATCAAGGGAATTGATTAGCCATTTTCTACTGCATTTTTAGTCCTCTATTTCCTAAAAGTTGGATTTGTGTCTTGGGCATGTGGAAGATCTCCATTTACATATCATAATTTGTCTTTTCTAGAGATATACATCTCTACAACTTGGGACCATAATCCATAGTTTGTGCCATCTAATCTGATGCTGATTGGTGTAGCAGCAGGTTCTTGAATTTTGGAGTCATCATCTGCAATATCCTAGATGCCAAGTCATCTAGGATTGAAGGATCTGCTTGAGAGCTTCTGATCAAGAGGGTTTGATCTCTCATTTTCTAAAAAAAAAAAATTCTTTGGCCCAAAGATCTATCTCTCTGATAATATGAAAAAATTGTTTCTTTCTTACCTTTCCATTATACAAGGTTATACTCTTATAGAGCATAAAAGGCTACAGAACAACTATTTACATGTCATATCTCTGGAAACATGGTGATCCACATTCCAAAGAATTGATTGGTTGTAATCCCATAATTTTAGCAATCAGTGACAGCTCATGCCAATACAAATGCATTTTTTTAATTTATTACTATTATTATTATTTTATTTTATTTTATTTTTTTATTTATTAAAGATCCTCATGTAACTTCCCAGGCCTCAAGTGATCACCACATAACTCTTATTACTACAATTTTAGAGAACCTCTTAGGAAGAATTGAGTTTCATAATCTTTGATTGATTAAAAGAGAGAACTATCAAAATTAACAAGATTAGTGCTTTTGGTGTTAGCAGGTAAAAGCAAAATTGGATTTCTAGATAGTGGTATTCTTTTGTCTATTGTTAATAAACATTAGTATCATGTATGGGCTAGATGTAACACAATGTTCATTGTTATAGCTCCTCAGCTACATTTCACCCAAATTCGGAACTAATGTGCTTAATTTTGAATCAACAAAAGAGATGTGAGTTGATTTAGTAGACAAGTATGTTAGAAAATTTCTGAATCTAGTTAAGATAAATAATTTTTAAATGATATTTAATCAACAATTAATTAATTATCCAAAAAAAATTACATGAATATATATAATAAATCAAGGTTATATCACAGAGAATTCATAAGGGCAAAATCCTTCCTCATGCAATGCTTTTGAACTTTTCTCCTTGAGTTTAGAAAACTGATGCTTCTCTAACTTCAAAAAACTAATGTAAATATCATATTTTGGTTTTTTTTTTTTTTTTTCTTTTCTTTTCTTTTCTTTTTAGCCATCTTTCAATAGCAATATTTATATTTAAAGAAAAAAACTCTAATATCATAAGTCAATCATATATATATATATATGATGATTGGATCAAGTTATAACATGTAGGGTGATGCTTATTTGGGATCTCTACATCTTTAGCAAATTAGTCCATACTAATTTTAATAATCACAACATGTTCATCAACAAATTACAATTTGATCTAAAGAGTTAGAGATATTTATATGTGAGACTCCCGATATAATATTTTACAAATTAGTTCCTATATTAATAAATATTTTATATAAGTATGATTAGATCATTACCAACATTGCCAATCCCCACTTATTGCATGTCTCCTTACTATTTTGGGTATAAAAATTTTTATAACATTTATAGTAATTTATACTTTTATCAATAAAAATATTTTCAAAATTAACCTTCTAGTTTTTCATTCAAAACATATAAAACACAATTTAAAATATTCTCTCCTATGATAGGGTGGCAAATCCCATGTTTGATGACTAAAAACCTTTAAGCATTTATTATATAACCCAACGTATCCACTACAGTCAAGGAAAGCTCACACATTATTCGTGTTAAGCTATGAAGTTAATCATACTAATTAGGTATCACTGGTTGACAATACTAAAGTAATATAGTTTATACATAAAATTTAATAACACCCTTACGTAGTAAAGATTTTCTGCATGTGAAATAGCTCTTTCTCTCTCTGTGTCAATATTTTGTTTAAGAGTTTGCAGTGGTCCATTTCAATATTGGTCAACTAGAAATATCCACAATATTAAAAGTCTTCACTGTAGTGGTTGACACATATCAATCTATCACACATACCAATACAACATGTGGCAATAAATAATAAATACAAAATCATATCTTATCTCATATGTTTATGTGAAAAACTAGTATGGCCTACAAAACCAATTTTAGTTATTGTTTTATAATAAAATATTTTTATTTCATCGCATGCATAATTGTGGGTATTGTATTATTCATATTTGATGATATATTTTATTCTAGGGTTGCATTGTATAGAAATCAAATTAATGATAGAGATCATTAAAGTGAGATACGATTATCTATGTTCCTTGCAACCCAAAATGGTTCACAATCTATGATTAAAATAGGATTTTGTATTCATTATTGGCTGCCATATGTTGTACTACTATATGTGATAGAGTGGTATGTTTCATCCACTCAAAAAGAGGCTCTTAATAACATTGTGGGTATTCGTAGTTGATAAATATTGAACTAGACCATTAAAGAACTATTAGACCAAACACTATCATAGAGAGGAAGAGTTATTCTGCTATAGAAAGTCCATATTACCTGTGAGTACTTATTAAATCTTATGTATAAATTATATTACTTTGATAGTGCCAACTGTTGATATCTAATTGGAGGTTATATATCGACATGTTGAGTTATATATTATAATGAATACATGAAAGTTTGTAGTCATCCAAAATGAGATCTATCACTCTTATTGTAGGAGAGAATATACTAGATTGTGTTTCTTATGTATTGGATGAAAAATCTGGGCAATTAATTTTTGAAAGTATTTTATTATATATAAAATATATATTATTATACATGTTTTTTAAATTTATTTTATGTCCAATAGTATAAGGAAATACACATATAAGTGGGGATCGACGGTGCCATTGGTGGTTTACTCATACCCACTTATATGAAATATTTATTGATAGAGAGACTAATATATAAAATATTATTTGGGGGTCTCACATATGTATATTTCTAATCTTTGGATTAAATTACAATTTGTTGATGGATATGATTGTTAGTATAGACTAATTTAGTAAAGATATAGAGATCCAAATGAATCCCACAGAACATGTTCTAACTTTATCCAATTACTCCATACTATAAATGTGTTCATATGATAGATTATTAATGATTAATCAATTGGTGATTAAATATCAATAATTGATAGCCTTAATTCTATTAGAATAATTCTTCCTAACCCTAATTCGATTAGATCGATTCTACCAACATTATGAACTATTTTAAGTTTATAAGAAATGTAAAGAATCATGTCTCAATTTTATAATCAATATCATTAATTTGATTTCTATAAGACACAATTCAAAATAAAATATGTAATCAAACATGAATAATATTATATTCATAATTATGCATGTAACAAATAAAAATTATTTTATTATTAAATAATAACTAAATTTGGTTGGCATTTTACTTTTTTAACTTGTAAAAAAAATTAGGGTCTGAATTTTGAATTTCAAATGGGGGTAAGTTGTGTTATTATAAAAAATTTAATGAAAGTGAAAAATATAAAGAGTGTATTTTTTTTAATTATTATTTTGGCTCACATTAAAATAGAAAGAGTAATGATATTTTTACCAGCTGGGTTTATTGAATAGATTTCCCAATGATGTAGATGTCAAGTTAGTATCCACGTCATTATCTATGTATTTTTTTTATCTTTTTCTTTTTTAAAAACTTAATTTTCTATTATTAGTAAATTATAAACCGAAAACCTATTTCCTAAACCCTAAATTGTAAACCGCAAATCTTCTTGCGGTTTACAATTTAGGATTTAGGGTTTAATATTTAAGGTTTGGATTTGTAAAAATTTTGGGTATTAGATTCTGTAGTATTTGGATTTAAAATTTTAAAGTTTTAAATAATATTTTATAATATTTTATAATTTTTAGAATTTAGAGATTTATTTATACAGTTTGAATTTGAAGTTTATGATAAAAAAATTACGTAGATGCCAAGTTAACATCCACATCATTCCGAAAAATAAATCTAGTATGTAAGTATAATATCGCTCAAATAAAAATTATTCATTCACTAAAAAAAATTCTTTGCATTTTTCAAAAATAACCCACGGTATATACCTTTAAAACCAAATTAATCATTAAAAAATTACAATGAAGCAAAGAAAAAAAATAATATTTTTTATTTTTATTTTTTGCTCTCAATAATATCCATCAAGCATGACAAACGTTAGATGTTGCTCAAGACTAAAGAGCCTGGAGTCCGTATTTATATCCACTACTCAACTTGCAATATCCAAATAGCATATGTAATAAAAGTCATCTTCTTGATATTGTCCATTATAATTTTATGCTTAATCGTTTGAAAATATTTTTCTATAGGTGAAATATAATTAGAAACGAATTATTATATATATATTTATTAAAGTTAATTGATATAACAGTATTAGTTACTCCAAAACGTTATCAATTGTTACTAATATAGGACAAATTTCACTTTTAATTCATGTTGTCTCATTTGGCACACCATATATTATTGGTATGTTAACAACTATGCCACATCATTTACGAATTGATGTTTAGTTTTAAGTCTACATTTAATTTATTTACTATTAATATTATTGGAAATTTTATTTTAAAAAGTTCATAACCATGTCAAATTATTGGAGTCGTTGGAATATTTCGAGTCCAGAGACAAATAAACAAACACATCACTTTCACTAATGAAAGCTCTCCGGATAACTTACGCATCAAAATGATTAATGTGTTGACTCGACTCAAACTATCTACACACAAGTTGATGATGTAGTATAACAATTTTAAAATTTTTAAATATTTATATTATACATTTTAAAAGTAATATGTAAATCTAAGTTACCCATTTATTGGGACTTATCTAATCCATTGGAACATCTTGCCATTAAATGTCATGTAAGGTTCACTAATCCCAATTAATTCAAGTTAATTTTGAATGATCCTTGCAAATATGCATGCCCCAATATAAGGTGCATGCATGTCGAGTTATGGTCCAAAATACAGAATTTAAAGCAATATGCTTTAATAGTCCTATGGATATTACAAGAAGGGAAGTCACCTTCTTTTTAAGAAAAATAATGGTGTTCCATTTTCATTCTTTTTCTTTTGTGTGACCTTGCATAGTGGTTGGCCATATCTCCCCACTAATCCACACACAATCTATGAACTTGGCCTTACCTTTCTTCTCATCAAGGGTCCCTCCATCTCTTGGAGCTACCTTTAAAAGAGAAGGTGATTATGATATCATTTTAACCAATGTTTGATGTATGGTTTACAAACTATGAGCCGACTATGCAAGTATATTTATTTTTTTATTTAATAAATATGAATAAATTATGTGATTTATTTCTCTACAAAATTGAGGAAAAATAAAATACCAATTCTCTTATGGTAAAGTTGGTGTTTTAGTATACTTATTTAATTATTATTTTTATCACTCATAAAACATATATATTCTTATCGAAAATTTATCAGCCAAATTATTTATAAAACCTAAAATATTTTTATAAACACCATGCAAAACTTAAAATATATATATATATATATATAAGGAATATGCGCAGAAGTCTTGGTTTTAGGAAACATATATCATCAATGCGGACGGTGTTTGTAAAAAACAATAATAATAATAATATATACATACTATTAAAGTAGATGTATAAAGTGCTCTAGGAGTGATTCAAGGAATAATTAAAATATTTTTATTATATTAAATATGGTATTAATAATTAAAAATTTTAATTGCATAATAGGCATTGATTTTATCATGGACATTAATTGGTTTATATTAAATATTTAATATGATGTTCTAATAAAATTGGATGGTAATATGCTTGGAGAGGGTTTTTAAAGAAGATTTTTATTTAATTTTTTTTCATATATTTAAAGCGTCATTGATTTCATCATGACCATTAAATCAGTTTTATATTAAATCCTTCATACTTTTTTAAAGCTTTTTGGTTTAAAAATATTTAAAAATATTTATTTGGTATTATATTAAATATTAAAAATAAAAAAAATATATAGGAAACTAATAGATAGTATTATTATATTAAATAAGATTTTTTTAATGAAAACCGATGATAATCTGACTGGAGAGGGTTTCAAGAAGGATTTTTAAACTCTTTTTTAAAGAATTTTCCCCATTACATTATTAACATATAAGACTTAATGGAATTAATTTATCATGGGCATTAAGTCAGTTTTATATTAAACATTTAATAAGACGTACTCATGGAAACGGATGGCCTTTGGAAATTAAAAATCTTTGCTAAATTTATTTGTAACTATTGGTTTAGAAAAGAATAAACAACATTTATTTGGTATGACATAAAATTTGAAAAATTAAAAATATTGTGTTATTAATTAAAAAATTATAATTAAATGAATAAAAAATTAACGACATTTATTTGGTATTACATTAAATTACAACATAAGCTTTATTTTTAAAATTACCTATAGTTTCATATTTATTAAATGATATAGATTGGATTTATGGGAAGTTGAATAAACAATTGTAGAAGAAGATGAAAAATCTAAAATAAATTTAAAATTTTTTATTATATTAGTTATGATAGTAATAATTAAAAACTTTATTTACAATTATTTATTTATGCAATAATTGTCTATAAGATCTTTGAAACTAAAATCATACAACAGTTTCCATTCTATTAGTTGTTTAATTATATTATTTTAATCTGCTCCTACGTGTTTGAAGGAATAAATTTAATTTTTTTATTACATTTAAATATTTATATATATTATTTATGATATTAATAATAAAAATTTTTAATTGTATTTATTTATTTATGCAATAAATGCCAATAAGACCTTATGCAACAGTTGCCATTGAGTTATTTAATTATATTATTTTTATAATTTGCTCTCAGAGTGGTTCAAAATATAAATTTAATTTTTTTATTATATTTAAATTTTTATTTATATTACTTATGATATTAATAATTAAAAAAAATAATTGAACTTATTTATTTATGCAAGACTCCGATGCGGAGCCGAAAAGAATGCCTAGTAATAATATTAATAACAATAAATAAAGCATTGAAGCAAGTCAAGCAACAATGCCATTCTTGTAATTTTTTTCAAAAAAAGCAGACCCTTTTCTCTCGTTAAGCAGAGTTTCCAGAAGGTAAAAGAAAAAATTGAATAAAATAATAAAACACAATAAATGCTGGCACTGTGAGTCGTATTGCTTTCGGGCTCGTGCGGCGGGTCAGAGTCCGCACGTGCGCCCACGTTGTGAGGGACCAACACCAGAAAGCGAAACAAAAAGCCCAAACCAGCATCCATCTGACCCCGTTAAGTTTAACGGCATTACGCTCACCTCGCTCGTCACGCCGTCATACCACGTTCGATCATTGTCACGGGCCCCACATTATTCATTGCTCGTTCGTGCATTGTCGTATACGTTTCGGAATAACAATGTGACACGTGGATACGGGAGTCGGTGGGACCCACGAGAGTTAAAAGCGCGTTCACGGGTTCTGAGATGCCATCCACATCAACGGAGCACATTGGTCTTTAATTCCTTCCCACGGTTCAATTCCAATGATCAGGTGTGCAATAAATTTTTATGTCTTTAGTTATTTATTTTTTTAATATTTATAAAAAGAATTTAAATGTTTTTACTTCTTTTAAATAGATATAAAAAATTTAAAAATAGTTATTTTTTGGATAATAATTTTAATCCTGTTGATATAGAAATTGTGTTGACTTGGCCATCCCTACCGGTTCTTTCTTATTTGTTAATATTTATCATTAGTTTTAATAATTTTAAAATACAATATGTCATGTAAAGATATCCTATGAATATGCACATAGAAAATTGGCATCTGGGTTGACCTGATTGGTTGGACTTATTTCAATCGGACCTACCCAAGTCACCAATTTGGATTTATAAATAATAAATATTATTTCAATGTTTTTAGATATTTTATATGAGTTGTTTTCAGTAGCTTAAGTGGTAGGTGTTTTCCAAACAAAAATGAGGTTTGGGTTCAGATCTTAAACAAAGTATGCGTTTTTTTTTAAATATAAATTTATTTTAGAATAAAATTTTGTATTTTTATTTTTCAAAAATAAAAATTTATGCATCTCTTAATTTTTAAACGCATAAGCATAAATATTTATTTGTGTAATCGAATTAAATATTAATTATAGTTCTCAAAATCGAATCGGGTTAGTTGGAATCAATGTTAAATCTCGGTTTACACTATTTTTTTTTTATATACTCGTTAAATATATGTTTATGATTTACCTCATATGTATGCATGCTAATCATTATATTTATAGATCAAAATAATTTGTTATATGATAGTAGAAGATATTGGATTTGTAAGTATTACTGTTATTTGTTGGTACTTATAAATTATAAAAAAATTATTTGTTTGTTATATTTTATACTATTATTTTTTAAATTCTTAGCAATTTGTAATACATATTATATATTTATCTTTAATTAAAATTATATATATATATATATATATATATTATTTATAACCTGCTTAACCTTGGTTTAACTTCGGTTAGACTATTGATCTGTGATCCAAGAGTTTTTCCAGATCATTTTTAGGTGTTAGATTTTAGAACATTGGGGGAAAAATGCAAAATAAATGGAGTTGGTGTTTATAAAAAAAAATATAAGGGAACGGGGACGTTTGCACAGGATGTGGCCTTATTTAGAAATATTTTACTAATTACTTTATTAATAAATAATAAATGTTAAAATTAATATAATTAGGCGTGTGGATGTCATGAATGGTTACTATTAGAATAGGATTGATTACGTACAATGATTTAATCCCATGTTTTGTTACACAACTATTGTAATTGAATTGAGTACTGTAGAAAATATTACCTACGGTTAAAAAATTGTATTACCCCAAAATTAGGGAAAATGAGGAATAATGAACACTATTTATAATGAAATGACACTTGTCACACCTCGACCCCTGGGCCACGGGACTTGACACCTGCGGCTACAACCCAAGGAGGAATACCCCACCACTTAACCCTCGAGTCATCTCAAGGCTGATAAAAACAGTTGGAATCAACAATCCTGAATAGAGTATGTAAAACAGAAAGTTCAAAAGTATGCAAGAGAAGCGTTGACAACATGACCTGATAGTAGAGCTCAAGAACTATACTGATCACAAGTACAATGAAGTTTCCAATAAATTAGGCAAACATACAAACCATGCCTTTAGAGTTTCAAATACACTAATGGATCCATGCTCTAATACAACATATATATGCTCAAGGATAATATACATGAACTTAGAAATGAATGAAAAAGACAGTGGATGCCCATCACACCGCTTCACACCACACTACTACCTACAACAACTTGGGAAAAAGAAAGAGGGGTGAGCAACCTAAGTCACTCAATAAGTGGGTTAGCACAACACTACAAAAATACACCAAAATACATGATATAACTCACCAAAATAATGCTTTACTAATAATAAAAATAGTTTAGAACATAAATACACATAACATTAATCATCGATACAATATAACAAAAGATAGTGTCAAGAAAGCCATTTACTCCAACTAGGGCTTTACAACATCTAATCCACGAAATACTGAACTTGGGGTCCAATTTATTAAACAAGTTGAACATCAAACCAAACTTTCATAATAATGCAAATAGATTAGAATAGTTCCACACACACACACACCCCACACACACACACACACATATAACTATATAATACGAGTCTCAAAATCCATAAAACACAATACTCACTACCAAAGTAAATTTCTGGGAGACTGTTGATAAGTGCTTGTGTGATAAGAATATGAAAGTGTTCTTTCCTTATGATGAGCATTACTTTTCTCGGGTTTTAACGCTAATATGTGTGCATTTATGTTACTTTCATGCATATAGGGTTGTGAAGCTGAAGGTTAGAGAAAGAAGCCAATGTAGATCGTGAATGCACCATTTGGACGAAGTCTTGAGAAGGTTCAAACGCGAAGACATAAGTCGGGTTTAAGATGCGAGAATGTGTGCCAACCTCCTTGTATTCAAGTAAGCACAACGATTTGGAGTGGCATAAGGGTAGTCACATTCAAGCATTCCGGCTTTTGCATGTATAGCAAGATCTCCACCAACGTGTTCGTTTATTGAAGAAGCAAATTGATCTACGGCGTAAACATGTGCCCGTTTACGTTACCTCGATGAAAACATGGATTCGGGAGTGTTTCGGGCCGATACTGTAGTAGGCAATGTAGCAAACAATGTAGTAGTTACTATTCACAACCGGCCGAAGAAGGAGTAAAACAAAGAATCCACACGGGCGTGTGGAAATTCCACATGCCCGTGTGAAAAATCCACAGGGGCGCCCACATGGGTGTGTGGATTCCCGATTCCAGCTCTATTTAAGGCCGATTTCAGCCCCGATTTTAGCATTTTTTCTCCAACTTTTCCCTAACTAGAGAGAAGGCTTCGGCTAGAGTTTTGAGAAGTATTGGCTAGGGATTTGGAGTGGTTCTACGGCTCCGACATCGCGCTCTGTTTGGAAGAGGGTTAATGGGAGAGCTTTCGTCGTCACCGATCCGGTGAGGTGTATCCTAGGTTGGATAAAGAGACCCTTGGACGAGTAGAGGACTCTCCACAAGACCATCGCTACGACTATCGAGGGGGTTTCCTATGGATTCTTTGCTTTTACATTTGATTTCATTGATTATAATTAGCTCCATGGAGAGCTAAACCCCTTAGTGGGTACTTGGGTATTTGTGAACTTTAGGATGTATTCATTTCATTGAACCGCTTTATTATGCTTTCAATTAATTAATGTTTTATTTGAGTTCCAATCTTGAATGCTTGATTGTATGAATACTCCCTTAGAGTGACACTAAGGTTGAGAGTTCTTGTTGGTAACCCTTGTGAGTGAGTGACACACCACGAGAGTTAGAAAAAGATAGATTGGAGAGGGTTGAGAGGGTGAGTCGATAGGTAGCGGAGCATCCCCTTTACCCTCCGGTGTGATTTATTATGTATTCATTTCATCAAGTTCTTTGCGGTCATAGCAGAGTGAATGGGCTAAAGGATGACCTTCCGCTGGGGCTTAGTTGCGGGTGCAACGGAGTGAAGTGTTGAAGTGAGTTTAGCACCTAGGGCTTAATTGTGGCTAGGGACCTTCCACCTGGACCAAAGGGTTAGGTCTATATCTAGGAAGAGGATTTATCACTTGGAATCCCTGGAGCTCATTGCAATTCTATACGAGTGCGAGGTTGAGAGGTTATTCAATTTCTCCTCCGGGACTTGTATAGAGTTAGGCATGGTTGACCATAGATTTGGGACCATGTATTTAAAGATCTCCACGACTCATTATTGCATCAGTTAGAAAGTATAATAGAGGGTTCTTGCACTTTAAACGATTGTCCTAGGCGAAACAATATCCGGGTACCCCATTTATATCGATTGCCTTACCTTCTCCTTTACTTGTGCTCTCTTTCTTGTTCTTTTAATTTTGTTATTTCACATCTTTTCACATATATCACTATTCATCTTTCACTTAGTTAAGAAACAATTTAAGTGTTTTTATTCCCTACTCCCTGTGGATACGATACCCCACTCATCTGGAATTTTATTACTTCGACAAACCCGTGCACTTGCGGGACATACGCAAGGGGCGTTGTCAACTGCCCTCCTAAGAGTGACAGTTAGGCTTCGGCTCTTCAATATAAATTTAATATGGAACTGCAAAAGAAACACAACATGGTTTAGAAACCTCTCTAAACACTCATGTCCTTGACTCTGACCCATCGGTCTACGGTGTGGTGACCATGGCTTCCTGATGAACATCCAGTCAGGGCTCTATAGTCCCACCTGAACTAGACCAATAAGTTTGTCGGTCTTCCACGCCACCTCAACTGGCTGGCCATAGAAACCGCCTACTGTAGTAGGTTGTCACCAACACAGTAATTTAAACTTGCACCTCACAACGATGGGTCCATAAATAGAACAATAATCACAACTGAACAACCACCATTTCCATACAAAGGACATGAGGAAAACACAAGCATACCCAAAGCTTTGCAAAGTCAATAATTCACAACATTACAAAACATGCATCATCATGAAAATCCTTCCTTTTTAACAACAATACTTGTAAACATGAAGTATGAAATAAATAACTCATTTCAAATCAAACAAACCTCGATTCAAGTATAAAACCAATACAACTTTATTCAAGCAATATAATATAAAGTTATTCTTCTAAAAGATTTATGTTTAATTAATCTCACTCACAACTTAGATGATGCTAATCCTCTGCAGGTTCCTTGCCTTGAGTCAAAGCTTCACCTCCTTGCCAAAACACAATAAAACACCAACAAGAATTAGCGCAAAATAAATCAAACCGTAAGTTTATCTAACAAACAACCCTAAATTGATCATAGGATTGGCTCAAAACTAGGTCTAAAGGTTATCAATGAATTCTTAAGAGTATGAGCTTTACTTTAATCCAAAGAAATTTCTTTACAAACATTCACAAAAATGAATAACAAGTACAAGGGCTTCAATTTGAACCATTAATCATCCACACAACATGCTCAAATCTTAGGTTTTAAAAATATTCAAAAATGATGAAATACGAGTAAAATACAGAATAAAATCTTAGAAAAACTCTTAGAATACTCACAAGAATGGGAGGAAGAAGTTTCTAGCTTGGTTCGCCAGAATCGGGCCGTCGGAAAATCTCCAAAGGATAACAAGGGTTCGACAAAGAGAAGAAGAAATGAAGAAGTAGAAAGGAAGAAGAAAGAAACATAAACTCGGGTTGCTATAATATCATATAGAGAGAGAGAGAGAGAGAGAGAGAGAGAGAGAGAGAGAAGTATAAGGGAGAGAGGGGGGCCGACAGGTGACAGGGGGGGCGCCTGCCCCACTTGCCCCCCCTCTCCCTCCGCCCATGAGTCATGACTCATGACTCATGATTGTCTATTTGTCCGGGCTGCTGGCCGAGGAGCGGAGCTGCCGTGGTCTAGAGGAGGGGCTGCTGGCCAGGCTGAGGGGGTTGACTCTGTGTTTTTCGGCCAGGCAAAGAAGAACTCCGGTGCCGAGAGGGGGGGGGTTGAAGCCCCTGCTAGCCCTCCTTGGTTTCGTCCCTTTTGTCTAATACTATTTAATTTGTTGATCCTGATGTGGGTTCTTTTTTTTAGGTTGTATGGCATTGGAGATGAGTGATCATTAAGCCATTGTAACTATTGCACTATATCCTTGCTTGTTGACCCGTGGGGGATTTAATGGTTGAATTTTAGTCCATAATAACAATATTGAGAAAACTAATGGTCATAAATTAATCATGTTTTCCACTTGGATTATTCCACTATATGTATGGTTGTGACGGTGGAAGTATGTTGTTCTTAATTGTTGAAGGAAAACAAAGAGAAAAAGCTAAATAGCTTTTGAAGAAACGTTCTAACTCAGTGAATAAAGTTTATATTCTTCCTTGAGCAAAAATATTTATATTAAAATCATTAGTAACTTTATTTTAAATTAAATAAGATAATAGTTGCTATAATATTGGTGAAACTAATAAGTTAAATTCAAGTAGTTCAATAATTATAACATATTTCTAACATGCAGGGGCGGAATCAAGGGGGGGCTAGTAGGGGCTTCAGCCCCCCTTGGCACCGGAGTTCTTCTTTGCCTAGCCGGAAAACACAGAATCAGCCCCCCTAGGCCCTGCTAGCAGCCCCTCCTCTAGACCACCGCAACTCCGCTTCTAGGCAAGCACCCCGGACAAACAGAAAGTCATGAGTAATGACTCATGGGCGGAGGGAGAGGAGGAGTAAGGGGGCACCCCCCTCCTCACCGGCCGACCCCCTTCTCTCCCTTATACTTCTCTCTCTCTCTCTCTCTCTCTCTATCTATCTTTAATTCTTCATAGATTTTTTTTTTTATTTTTTAAATATCTCTCTTTATCACTATATCTTCATAGAATTTTTATTTTTATTTTTTGTAAATATTTTTTTAGGTTTTTATTTTTATTTAAAAAAAATCATTTTTTACAAATTAATAGCTATACTCTAAAATATAATAATATTTTTAAAAATATTTACAAAAATTATTATTTAATCTATTGATATGTTATAAATTACTTTAAAAAACCAATTAATTTATATAATATATAAAATTATATTATTAGTAGAATTTTTTTAATAATTATTGTTTGACACTTAATTTTTATAAACAAAAATATAAATTAACATTTAAATAAATTTAAAAAATTATAAAAATTTTATTAATTGAATTTATGCGTGTAATAAATAGAACATGAATGATAAACTTCATTTTTATAAATATGCCTACAATGTGTTCGATTGAATGCCTTAATGAGTTAAAATGTTGAAAATATCAAATATCAAATATTAATATGTATCATAAATTCATAATGTATATATGTATAACTAAGGGCCTGTTTGGGCATAATTTTATTATGCAGGAAGTGCAAGTGATTATTACAGAAATTATGACATATTTTATTTCTACAGAATGAGTGTTTGGGTAACAAAATAAAAAAATATTACAAAAATTATTACATATTTTTTTCTTACATAATGAGTGCTTGTTTTGCATAATAAATAATTATTACATAATAAATATAACCGTTGGATTATAACTGTTGGTAATTAAAATTTGAAAAATAACCGTTAAAATATAGCCGTTGTAAATATAGTCATTATAATTATAGCCGTTATCATTTTTCCCTATTTATACACAACATGATTCCTTTGCATTATACACATAACTGAAAAAAATTCATAGTTGTAACCATTGTTTCACGATGGATTCCTTAAATCTTTGGAGGAAAAAAAATGAAGAAGATGATCTACTCATGATCAGCAATTGGTCAAGAGAATGTCCAGCACCTTCCATAAATGTAGAACATCACACATCCATTCTTACAGGTGATGCATATGTACAAGAAATTCTTCAAGGTCATGAGGAACATTGCAAAAGAGAATTTTGTATGGAGTCTTATATATTTCAAGCACTGGTTGATCATTTAAGAGTAAAATCTCTCTTCTGCAACTCAAAACAGACAATAGTCGAGGAGCAACTAGCAATGTTCATGTACACTCTAGCTCATAATGCTAGTAACTGTGATGTGCAAGAGCGATTTCAACATTCTGTAGAAACGGTTAGTCGATATTTTACTAAAGTACTTAAAGTTGTTAATTGACTTGCTCGTGAATATATAGAACCTCCATCGATACTGACATCACCGGTTATTTAGAATACCCGAAAATATTTCCCCTATTTCAAGGTAGGCAAATCTATATATTATGAATTTTATT
The DNA here is from genome assembly GCF_009730915.1 of Dioscorea cayenensis subsp. rotundata. NCBI lineage: Eukaryota > Viridiplantae > Streptophyta > Magnoliopsida > Dioscoreales > Dioscoreaceae > Dioscorea > Dioscorea cayenensis. The sequence goes on along the minus strand of NC_052477.1, from coordinate 15,890,802 downwards.
GTGAACTTATTTTTGTCTTTATAGATGTTTATATGTTTTTTTATTTTTTTAGGATTGTGTTGGTGCTATTGATGGAACACATATTCCAATCACGATTTCTTTGGATAAGCAAGATCCTTACAGAAACAGGAAGCAAACGTTATCACAGAATGTTATGGTTGCATGTAATTTTGATCTTCGTTTTGAATATGTATGAGCTGTTTGGGAAGGTTCTGCTTTTGATGCTAGGATTCTCCAACGTTCGATTGAACAAGGTTTTGAAGTCCCATGGGGTAAATATTATCTAGTAGACGCAGGATATGCTAATACCCTGAATTTTATTGCTCCATATAGAGGTGTCCGTTACCATTTACAGAAGCAAGGTCGAGCGCAAACTAGACCGAGCAATTTATAAAGAACTGTTTAATTTGCGACATGCGTCATTACGGAATCATGTTGAACACATCATCGGCATTTTGAAGATGAGGTTTCCAATCCATAAAGTAGCAAATTTTCACCCAATAGACTCTCAAACTGATATAGTGGTTGCTGCTTGTATGTTGCATAACTTCATCCGTATACATAATGGTACAGATGTGGTTGAGGATTTCGATAATGAAGCCGAAGAAACTATTGTTCCTAATGGAGATGAGTCATATGGAGAGGATGTTGACACCATGAACTCTAAACGAAATGCAGGTGCTCGTAAAAGAGATGAAATAGCAATGTAAATGTGGAATGATTACTGTAGCTATCGCGAGTTAGACCATAGGTGTGTGGCAATCATAAAATTGTTTCTTATCCATTGTATCACTGATCACTTTTAGATGAATGAATCTTGGGTCTTGTTCGAAACCATTTCCTATACTAAAATAGCATTATAGAGTATATTACAAGACAAAAGGATACTTATTAACAAATTCATGCCAAAAAAAAAAAGACCTACAATCATAATTACACATAATGAAAAGATTCCCATAACAACTTTAACAACAAAAGGATATTTAACAAGTTCAAGATTACAAGTTCATAATCAAAACAAATTCATGGGAAACAAAATTGTGCTTATGAAAACATTTAAGTTCAAGATAACAAGTTCATAATCATCTTCTACTCAATTTTAGAGAACATCATTCTGAGCCATGGCACTTTATGATCTTCCTGAAGACATAAGAAGAGTTCATGATAACTCTTATCTTTATGAAAATTTGGGTAGCTTTGAACATTTCTTCTTCAGTGAAAATGCCACTCATTTGATTGAACACCTTCATGCAATCTTTTATTGTGTGTTTTTCCACTACTTGAGTGCCCTTGGGAATTTTGAGATATTCTTTGTTCTCGCACTCTCAAAATGCAATGTATTTATCCATATTGAATGATGACTCTTGCGGCTTTTTCCCTTTTTGCTCCCTTTTTCTTCTGTGTCCATCTTGATCTCTTAGTCCCGAAGAATTTCATTGCTTGAACTTTGAGTTTGAGGATTCCGTGGTTGAGAACTAGGCAGTTCCACTTGCATGATATCATCATCCTCAGTCTCGTGTGTAGGTGATTGTTGCCTTGAATCATTTGGAGTAAAAACACTTGGACTTGGGGTGTGCATTGGAGATTGGGAGATATCTTCATAATCTTCTATACCATGAGACCGTTTGCCTTCAGCATATCTCCTTACATTTTAAATATATAATATGTTAGTGAAATACAAATTTATAAATGTAAAATATTAGAAAATATATGCTTACCCTCATAAACCTCCTGCAATGCCATAAAATATGGAAACGGTCTAGTATGCCACTTCCTTGCATCTCTATTCCTCTGTTTGATTTTTTTCAAATTAGATGGTTGTAATTAATGAAACCAGTCATTATGTATGTACATACCTCTAGTAGTGGTGCCCAAACATCATCAGGAGCCGACACAATATGTCTTTCATAATCCCATCCAAAGGCACTTAATTCAAAAAACCCTTTTAGAAGCTTGTAGGTTTTTTTCAACTCTTGCTCTAATGCTTTGACTTGGCTTGTGGTGATGCTTAGATTGGAAAACTTGGTTATCATGTCACGTACCATCTTGTTCCATGCTTCTTTGGTCCATCCATTTTGTGAACAGTACGCAGGAGTATTATACTCACCTAATAACTTTACTAGGTGAGACTTGTGAATTTCATTCCACCTTGTCCTAGCTTCATGTCTTCCTTCACTTGCCACACCTTCACTTGCCATAACTGATCAAGCACTGTAAATATATGCAAAGTAAATCTTTCAACATTGATGTTTAGACAAGGTTGAAACATTTGTATTTTAAATCTGTGGAGAATTGTCTTGTGGTTTTAGCAATTCAAACATTTACTAATATTTGCAAATCTAAATGTCTAGACTAATGATGACTTTTATAGTCATCATTGATTGCCAAAATAATGTAGGTGCCTTCATATAAAGAGAAAAATGAAATGTGAAATTGCATATGATAAGTCATTTCTATTCTTTCATTTTGTTTTCCTCTATCTACAATCAGTCAAAGCACATTCTTGTCCTCCTATTTCCAAGGCAAAATGAATATGAAAATTAAATCAAGTCAACCTAGAAATTCCATGCATCATGAATTATATAGATTTGGAGAATACAAAAATTATCAGACAGTGCTACTTTTGGGCAAAAAAAGGTGGAAAACATTAAAGATGCAATGCATGTAATGAAGATAATTAACTAATGAACACTGTCATAAATGAACCAAGTATGATTTTTCATGAACATGTCTTTCACTTTCCAAAGCTAGATTGATATTGGCAATAGAAGATAACATTAGGTATATAATGCAAAATTAAATCTCATTTGTGTTATTCTTGGTGATTAAAAGCAGTTGAATCCATAACGTGTGCTAACAACCTAATGTGTAGAAGAATGTGCCAAAAGTTATATCAGTCACCAGAGATCATGAGCCAATTTGAAAAATTGTCAATTAAAGACTCAAGCCATAGAATGGCCATGATGGATTGGATCTCTCAAAATTGACTCACTCGAAGTTTAACAATATTGAAATTTTTGAAAGCAAGATAATTGGTTTAAACATATATATATATATATATATATATAAAATCAGCTGAAAGAATCTTTCCCCACAGAGTTGTATAAAAGATTGGAAGTTTGGGGATGTATCTTTGCTACATTAAATGCACAATAATAAGATGTTATCTCAAATTTCTCAATGATTCAAAATTTTTTTTTAACTCTATGCCTATGGTATGAAATGACATAGGACAAGGAATTATAATTATATGTATCAAAGAAACCATTTCTGTGAAAATTTATTTTCATTGAACTATTTCAAGCATAAGTTTGCATAAATAAATCCAAGGAAGCAGGCATTAAATAAAAAAGCAAGCAAAATGGTCATACAGACAAAACTATCAGGTATTTAGGCAGTTATGAAAAAAGATGTACCATTTCCATGCCAAGAGATTAATATCACTTTCCAAAGCTAGATTGATATTGGCAATAGAATATTCTTCCACTAAATTTCAAGAGAAACACTATAAAGAATCAAGAAAATCATCCATCCTTTCCATAACAAACACACACTCCTCTCTATACAAACAGTAAAGAAGTATAACCTTAAGATACTCTGTAATTCTCATTTTATTTGGGCTTTAATCTTCCATAAATGTAATTAGAACCACCAAATGATCATTCAAAATGGCAAACAAATATGTGATTCATAACACTATAAACAAATATGAAATGTGACCTATCAAAAACCATTTTGAATAAAACTACATGATATTTCCAACAAAATAGGTAAAGATTTATGTTTGCAGTAATTAAGAATAGTCATTAATTATGTTTGCAGAAATACTCTGCATTGATTCACCAAAATTCCAATGAAATCCAGACACAAATGGACACAAATAGAGATCATACACCAGTTTGATCTAACAACATAATTAAGAGTACTTATTAAACACAAAGTCTAGGTTTAAATTCAAGTAATTTATGTTTGTAGTGAAGAGCATTTGTCTCTGACGCTAGGATTCACCAAAACAATTCAAACAAAAAAAATCAAACCTTTCTGATTGAAATCAAGATCAAACTTTTTTTCTGAATAAAATCACGATCTTGGATCAAACGCTCGAGCATACCAATCACAAAGATCGAACTTTTATACATCAAATCCTTTGAAAATGAATGCATGACCATTAAACAGAGAAGAAAGAAACAAATCTGAAAGAAAAGCTCAGCATACCTCTCCGGTTTCGCCGCCGCGTGAAGAATGAAAAGAGGTGGAACAAGAAAATCGCAACACCAGCCCTTTTATAGACTCTGAGAGTTGGTGCCCTAGATCAAACCCTAAACCTTGTTATCATGGCTTCAGGCGTCGGTGTTGCTGCTCATTAGCCGGTGACACGGCTGTTGGAGGTGGGAGGGTGCTTTGGATGTTCCACTCTAGCAACGGCTTCAAGCTTCTGGGCGTGGCAGTCGGCAACGCAGCAAACTGAGGCTCTGGATCCGGTGGAGTTTTTGAGAAGAAGGAAATTTGTGCGAAGGAGAGTGGGCGAATGAGGGGTCATGACTTTTCATAATAAAAAAATATTCCAGTTCCACTGGAATATTTTTTTTTTGGCAGAATCTACACATTATGCCATATTATTCGGGTGTAAATTAGGCACCCAAACGACCATTATGGCATAAATCCATGAAAATATTTTTTTCTACCATAATGCACGGATTATGTAAGATTTCTGGGTTATCCAAACATGGCTAAATAATGTTTAGTGTTAAATCTATATAGCAAAATGCATGATTGTCTGTATTGAGAAAGAGGTTTTTGCAACCATTGACAATGAGGTGATTCTACAATGTTTTCGAAAAATGCAAACTCGTCATATTCAATTACCTCCTCTGAGTAGCATGCATCGCACAGATGACAGTTCTAGCTCGAGCGTGCGTAGATAAACGTTTTATGTTTTTTATAATTGATTTAATTAAATATCACAATATCACACTATTTTGTATCGAATACAATTGTTATGTTGACTGAAATAGTTTTTTGACATTTTACCATCAGCCCCCCCATGAACAAGTCATAGTTCTGTCCCTGCTAACATGTGTTTCAAGATCTTGGGACACAATAGTTAATATTCTATAGTTCAAGTTACATTTATTTTTGGTTAAATTAAAGAGTTGCTCAAGGACTAGAATAGGAATGAAAATAAACTTCTTCACCGTAAAATAGTTTAATAAGCCATTCCTTTTTAAAGAGGACTACAATTAAAGATATGATTTATGTCTAGCTAGGAAACATCATTTCCTTAGATAAACATAAATCTGTCTAATAGAAGAGAATTACTGCTATGTTTTGCCAACATAGCTACGAAAGGAAGTGAGAAAATGGAAGTGAGAAGATTTTGAGGGCCTAGTAAAAGGATGTTGACAAGATTAATTAAGGAGGCTCAATAAAGGGCTAGAAGGACTTCTCATCTAAAGTGAAAAAGCTGTTTGCTAGCTCTTAGAAGAGAATTAGGCCAAGAGACCTCCCTTTGGTGGAATAAGCCTATAAATACTCCCCTATTCTCCATGTAATGATCATCAAGTGTTCTAGAGAATTGAGTATTCTAGGAAGAGAGACTTGGTGAGTCTTGGCTTGGGTTATAAAACATTCTTTTAAACTAATAGAGAGATTTACCCTTTTCTCTCTTGCAGTCTGTCTTCCTCCCTTCCTATCTTCTTTTACATAGCATTCTTAGGCACAAATTTGGGCTAGATTGACTTGCACAAGGCAAGTGCCACATGGGTCAAGCTTTGAGAAATAACCCAGTGCCACCTAACATGATGGATTTCTCAATCTTCAACATGCCAATTAAATATGTAATTAAGGCTTTTGTACACAACAACATCCTAAATACTATGCAAAAATTTACAAAAGCTATAATTTAATATTGTTGTACGTGTGAGCACAAATACACTATCAAATAAATTGCCCAGGTATCTCAAAGATATAGAAGTACTTATTTAGCGGGATGCATAATTATTTTGTAAAAACGTGGCTCCAGAGATTGCCAAATAAGTATATACCTAGGTATTATATAATTAAGGTCTTCCAAAACTTTCATATATATATATATATATAAAAATATATATATATATAAATATATATATATATAAATATATATTGATAAGTGCTTGTGTATACATATTAATTAGTATAATTTACTTACATTGAGTATTGCTTTTATCAGGTTTTATGGCTCATTTTTGTATTTTTTTGTTCTTTTGTGCATTAAGGGTTGTGAGAACATGTTAAAGAGATTGGATGCAAAAATAGGCCATGAACGCAGATTTTGATAATTTTTCTTGTATGGAAAAAGGATCAAGACACAAGCCTTGATCATATACATGAGGGTGTGTGACAACTTCCAAGAGTCTTCAAGTTAATTCATCAGTTGGAAGGGCATAGAGACAGTTACACACTCATGTTCTATCTTGTATAGAGATTTTAAGAGCCTTCTCAACATGTTTGAAAGACAAGAAGTGACATGACCTACCATATAGGTGTGTGCCCAGCCATGTGGCCTCAAAGTAAGAAAATGAAATAGTATAGTACTATTTACAGTTTTCTGCAGCAAATTACTAGTCACAAGCTAATGTAGAAGATTACTGTTTACGGTGCCAAAATAGAGAATCCACATGGCCGTGTGAAGCCCCGATTTCCAGGTTTAAAAGCCCACTTGAAGAGTTATTTTAAAGATCTTTTTCCTATCTTTAGGGAGAAAAGTGTGGCTAGAGTTTGGAGTAGGTTTTTGTGAGGTTTTGGATCATTTCTAGGCCATTCAACATTAATTTCCTTCCAAAGAGAGTTATTGGGGAAACTTTCATCGGCATTAATTTGACTAGGCGAGGTGTGCCCTAGGCTCAATGAAGGAGTCTTTGGATAAGGAGAAATAGCTCTTGGAAACCATCATCACAGAACGAAAGGGGGTTATCTTTATGGATTTTTTGCACTCTTATTTGATTTCATATTTGATTTTGTATTGCTCCATGGAGAGCTAAACCTCTGGTGGGTACTTGGACATGTAAACCATAGGTTATAGTTGTTTCTTTGACTTTATTGCGTTTCCTTTAATTAAAGCCTTTAAATGAGTTTCAATCTTGTATGCTTGATGCTTGATTTTCCCTTAGAGTGACACCAGGGTTAAGAATGTATTCTAATAATCCTTTTGACGAGTGACCATCAACATTAGGATTAGATTAACTAAGGTTAAAGAGGGCTGAAAGGATGAGTCGAGAGGTAGCGGAAAGCCCCCTTTCCCCTCTAATGTGATTTATCCTACAACCACATTCAAAGAGTTCTTTCCAATCACAACAGAGCGAAGCATTAAGGGTTCCCTCTCTGCTCGGGCTTAGTTGTGATTAGGGATCTTTCGTCTGGACCAAAGGGTTTAATCTAAATTTAGGAATAGAGTTTATCACTTGGAATCCCTAGAGCTTTAAGCAGTTGTATGTGATGTGAGGCGTCGAGAGTTTCCTCTCAACCGGCATCTCGTATTGGACTAGTCATGGTTGACCTTAGATTTGGCACCTTATGTTTTTGGATTTTTATGACTTATTAAATATTAATTAGGGAAGCATAGTATTAGTCTTGCACTTGAAATAAGAAACCTAGGAGGAGCATTTTCCTAGTACCCCACTAATAAGTGCTTGTGTATTTGTAATATGAAATATTCTTTTCTTACGATGAGCATTACTTTTATCAGTTTTTAGCGCTAATATATGTGTATTTGTGTTACTTGTGTGCATGTAGGGTTGTGGAGCCAAATATAGAAGAAGGAAGCCAATGTAGATTGCGATTGCACTTTGTTGATGGAATCTTGGAGTGAACAAACGTGAAGACACAAGTTGTGCTCGAAGATACGTGAATGTGTGCCAACCTCCATGCGCTCAAGCAATTACATGGTTTGGAGGAGCACAAAGGCAGTCACATTTGCGTATTCTGACTTGTGCAATGATAGCACGATCTTCGTCAATATTATCCCTTATTGAAAAAGCGACGCAATCTACGGCATAGACGTGTGCTAGTTTATGTTGCCACGATGAAAAGTGTTGATTCGGGAGTGTTTTTTGGAGGAGTACTATAGCAGGTAATGTAGTAATTTACTGTAGCAGTTATTGTTCACAGGCCACTGGAAAACCTAGTTCTGTAGATTCACACGGGCGTTTAGAAATTTCACACGCTAGTGTGGATTCCCGATTCCAGCCTATATAAAGCCGTGATTTATCCTGATTTTAGAATCCTTTTTTACATCTTTTCTCCATCTTTTCCCCAACTTTGGAGAGTCTTCCGGCTAGGGTTTAGAGAGGCTTTGGAAAGGTTTTAGGAGTGGTTTTACGGCCATCGACACCACGTTCCTTTGGAAGATAGTTATTACTGATCCGGCGAGGTGTGCCCTAGGCTTGACAAGAGAATCTTTGAAGAGGACGAGGCTACTCCACAAGACCATCGACAAGAATACCGAGGGGGTCTTACTTATGGATTGCATGTTTTTATTTTCGATTTCATTATTGATTGTATCTTGCTCCATAGAGAGCTAAACCCCTAGTGGGTACTTGGACTTGTAAACCCTAGGATGTTATTGTTTCATTGATTTTTATTATGCTTTCCTTAATTGATATCTTTAATTGAGTTCCAATCTTGAATGCTTGTTGAATGATTTCTCCCTTAGAGTGACACTAGGGTTGAGAGTCTACATTGGTAGTCCTTGTGAATGAGTGACAAACTATGAGGGTTAGACAAAGCAAGATTGGAGAAGGTCGAGAGGGTAAGTCGAGAGATAGCGAAGCGTCCCCTTTCCCCTTCGTTGTGATTAATCCTACCGCTGTGTTCCAAGAGTTTTTTACGGTCACAATAGAGTGAAATGCTAAGAGAGGAACTCGGTTGGGGCTTAGTTGCGCGAGAAACAGAGTGAAGTGTTGAAATAATCCTTATTGCTGGGGCTTAATTGTGACTATGGTTCTTTCGCTTGGACCAAAGGATTAAACTTATATTAGGGAATAGGGTTTATCACTTGTAATCGCTAGAGCTTCTTACAACTATACGCAGTGTGAGGTGTTGAGACTGATTGATTTTCCCAACAGGGTATAGTGTAGAGTTAGTCATGGTTGACCTTAGGTTTGGGACCATGTGGTTTAGGATTTCCACGACTCATTAAGCATCAGTTAGGAGACCTAATAGTTGGTCTTGCACTTGAAGCAATTATCCTAGGGGGAGCAATGTCCGAGTGCCTCACTTTTCTATCGATTGCCTTGCCTCTCATTTTTTGCGCCTCTCTTTCTTATTTTCTTTAGTTATTTTCATATTAATTTTGTTCACACCACTATCGATTCATCTTCACTTTAGTTAAGTAGAAATCTTTGTGTTTCTGATCACTGTTCCCTGTGGTTTCGACTACCCACTCACTGGGGTATTATTACTTTGACAAACCCGTGTACTTGCGGGTCACACACATGGGTTGTGTCAAGTTTTTGGTACCGTTGCCGGGGACTAGGTGTTTTAGAAGCACTTTGCACTTTGCTATTTTAACTATTCACCATTTATTCTATTTCAAATTTCCTTATTCTTTCATTATTCTCATTTGTTTCATTTATCGTTGATTTCACGAATAATGATTAACATACCCGAATTATTTGACACAATCATGGGGATGGTTGAAGATATAGAACAGAAAGTTCAGATTTTTGTAGTATAGTCCATTTCATTTTGTTCCCTGCAAGGGCAATTAACCATCAACCATCCCATGGAAGAATTAGTTGATGATTACAGGGATAGAATTCAGGATCAGAGTCATGAGTTAGATAGTGTGCTAGATCAGTTTGAAAAGTCCGTATTGGCATCTATGAGTAATCATTTGGAAGAAAGTTTGGAGAGGGTCCTTGCTCAGTTCGACTCATCCTATCATGAATAAAGACAAGAACTTTTCTCATTGGGTGTGTTAACTTCAGCACAGGAAATTTGCAAGATAGAAGATGTGGTTGTTGTTGAAGGTTATTCAGATGCCCATGCAAAAGAGGAAGAGGTGGAGAATAATCTTGAATAAGGGTCGGACGATTTTGAGGAAATTGATAGACTGAAGGAAAGTAGATTGCGACCATCTATTAAGGAACCACATGATTTAGAGCTTAAGACTTTGCCGGCACATTTGGAATATGCCTTTCTAATGGAAGGGTTAAAGTTTTCAGTGATTGTGGCTTCAAATCTTTCTCCAAATCAGAAGGACAAGCTTATGAGCATGCTAAACAAAGCATAAATCTACTATTGCTTGGAAGATCTCTGATATAAAAGGTATAAACCCATCATTGTGCACTCATAAAATCCTAATGGAGGATAGCTATAAATATGTGATCCAACCCCAAAGGAGATTAAACATAAACATAAAGGAAGTTGTCATGGCTGAAGTGGTAAAATTTTTGGATGTGGGTATCATCTATCCTATCTTCGACAGTGCATGGGTGAGCCCAACTCAAGTAGTTCCGAAGAAGGGAGGAATGATAGTTGTGAAAAATGAAAAGAATGAATTAATTCCGACTAGGACAGTTACAGGATGGCGCATTTGCATTGACTGCAAAAGGTTGAATGATGCAACGCAGAAGGATCATTTTTCATTGCTGTTTATTGATCAGATGTTTTAACAATTGGCAAGGCATCAGTTTTACTGCTTCCTCGATGGTATGCCAGGATAATTCCAAATCCCCATAGCTCCGGAGGATTAAGAGAAGACAACGTTTACTTGTCTCTACAAGATTTCTTTTGCTTATAGAAGAATGCCTTTCGGGTTGTGTAATGCACCAGCGACATTCCAGCGTTACATGATTGCCATTTTTGATGATCTCCTAGAAGACATCATGGAGGTGTTCATGGATGACTTTTCGGTGTTTAGGGATTCTTTTTGACATCTTTCTAAGGAACTTGAGAGAATGCTCATAAGATGTGAAGAGACAAATCTTGTTCCTAACTGGGAGAAATGTCTCTTATGGTCCAAGAAGCCATTGTCTTTGGGCATAAGATTTTTTAAGTGGGAATGGTTGTAGATAAGGAAAATATTGAAGTCATAGAAAGACTCCCTCCACCTACAAATGTTAGAGGAGTTTGAAGTTTCTTGGGGCACATGGGATTTTACAGGAGATTCATCAAGGACTTCCCGAAGATAACTCAACCGTTGACAAAGCTTCTTGAAAAGGATGCTCCCTTTGATTTTTGAGATGAGTGCCTAATTGCTTTTAATTCGTTGAAGGAGAAGTTAGTGCAAGCACCCATTTTGATCACACCAGATTGGAATGAACCCTTCGAGCTCATGTGCATTGCAAGTGATTATGCCATTGGAGCAGTGTTGGGTCAGAGGCAAGGCAAACATTTTCAACCGATTTATTATGCTAGCAAGACTCTCATGAGTGCTCAAGAAAATTATAGAACTACAGAAAAAGAATTGTTAGCAGTGGTTTTTACTTTTGATAAATTCAGGTCATACCTCATCTTATCGAGGGTTACTATATTTACCGACCATTTGGCACTCCGCTATCTCATGAACAAAGCCGATGCTAAGCCAAGATTGATTCATTGGATCTTATTGTTGCAAGATTTTGATTTGGACATAAAAGATAAAAGAGGAACCGAAAATGTGGTTACAGACCATCTGTCTTCATTGGAGGAATGTGCAGGTCAAGAGCCACAAGTAAGGAAATTAACGATTTCTTTCGAGAGCAACATTTGTACGTAGTTCAAAGTTCAAAAACAGAGGACACTCCATGGTTCACAGATTTCGCAAATTACTTATAGGGGAAAGTGCTCAAGCAGGGTTTAACCTTCCAACAAAAGAAGAAGTTGTTCAGTGATTTGAAGAATTATTTTTGGGAGGATCCATATTTGTTCTGTATCTGTGTAGACCATGTGGTTAGAAGATGTGTATAAAGGGAAGAAGGTTGGGACATCCTTGCACATTGTCATTCCGGGGCAGTTGGGGGTATTATGCTTCAAGTAGAATGGATGAAAAAGTTTTGGCTGCTGGATTCTATTGGTTGACTTTATTTCAGGATGCATATCGGTTTGTTCTTTGATGCGACAGTTGCCAGAGAGCCGAAAATCTATCATGACGGGATGAAATGCCTCAGAATTCGATGCAATTTTGTGAGGTATTTGATGTGTGGGGTATTATTTCATGGGACCATTTCCAAAGTTTAATGGTAATTAATATATCTTGGTGGTGATCGACTATGTCTCTAAATGGGTGGAGGCGCAAGCTCTGCCCACCAATGATGCTCGAACCATGGTAAAATTTCTAAAGAAGTTGTTCACTCAATTCGGAACTTCGCGAATTATCATTAGTGATCGAGGAACTCATTTTTGTAACACACAAGGCGAAAAAGTATTGGAACGCTATGGTGTGTATCACTGCCTTGCTACTCCCTACCATCCGCAAACAAGCGGTCAAGTGGAAGTCACTAATAGAGAGCTAAAGAGAATCTTAACGAAGTCAGTGGAACAAGAAAAGCGGGATTGGTCGGAAAGGTTAGATGACACACTTTGGGCCCATAGAACGGCGTATAAAACACCAATAGGACTACTCCCTATAACTTGGTGTATGGTAAATCGTGTCATCTACCCGTGGAGCTCGAGCATAAAGCCTACTAGGCCATCAAAGCCATGAACTTTGAATTGCCAAAAGCGGGGGAACAAAGAATGCTCCATCTTAATGAATTGGATGAATGGATGATGAGTGCATATGAGAATGCAAGAATTTAGAAAGAAAGAATTCGGAAGTGGCATGACAAGGATATCAAGAATCGAAAAGAATTTAAAGTTATAGATCAAGTGCTATTGTTTAATTCTCACCTATGATTATTTCCTAGGAAGCTCAAGTCTAGATGTTTTGGGCCATACACTGTAATTGAAGTATCAACCTATGGTGCCATTGAAATTACTCACCCGGAGAAAGGTACATTTAAGGTAAATGGGCATCGGCTAAAACCATACTTTGGAGGAGAACTGAGTAAAGTGACAAAGAATTGTTCTTTCTCCATGAGCCCCCATGAGGTAAGGAGGGATACGTAAAGCTGAGTGACGTTAAACAAGCGGTTCTTGGGAGGCAACCCTAGTCATTACTGTTTTTCTAGTTTATAGTTTAGTACTTGCATGAATAAGGATTTGAGTTGTGGTGTCTTGATTTTTACATACAAATTACTGTGTTTTTCTTGTGGATCATTGATGTTTTTGTGTGCATAATTGTGTTTGGCAAAGTATCTTGGTCGTTTGACCATGTTTTTAATGATTCTCTGGTTACTTGTGCATATTATAAGCTGGCTTTAAATAGATGTGAATGTTTAAAAAATTTCTACAAAGTCTACAATTTTTTCTAAGGTAACTAGAGAAAACACACGGTCATGTGGAAATTCTACACGGGCGTGTGTTTTCGTTCAGAGCTCATCCCGAGAGGACACATAGGCATGTGTCTGCCCCTGTGAATGACCTTATGACGGTCACACGCTCGTGTGGAATCTCCACATGGGCGTACATTTCTCTGCAGAGGTTCAGAACTCTATCCCGAGAAGACACAGGGGTGTGTGTCTGCTCCTGTGTTTGACCTTGTGCATTACACACCGGCGTGGGTAATTTCCATACGCCCGTGTGATTTCCTGGAGAGAAGACCTCCCAATCCCGAGAAGACGTAGGGGCGTGTGAATGCCCCTATGAGTGGCCTTGTGAAGATCCACGCCCGTGTGGAATTTCCACATGGGCGTGTGAAACACTTAGACGAATTTCTTGTGTGGATAGAGGAGCCACGGGGGCGTGTGGATGCCCCTGTGGGTCGGGCACACGGGCATGGGGAATTTCCACACGCTCGTGTGGATGCGTTCAGAGCAGAAGGATGTCATCCCGAGAGCACACAAGGGCGTGTGTCTGCCCCTGTGAAGCTCCCCTATGGAGTCACATGGGCATGGGTAATTTCCACATGCTCGTGTGGATGTACAGAACACCAAGAGTTGCTTGTTTTCTTTAAAATCTCTTCGCATTTCTTCATCTTCTCACTCCAAAACACTTTGAGAATGCATCCTTGCACTCTCTCGACTTTGCACCGTCATTTTAGAGGGATTTTACTCGATTTTTCCGTCTGATTTCAAGTTTTCATTCTCTATTTCGTCGGTAAACCCCTATTTTCTCTTTCCTTGGCCAAACCTAGATTTCTCTCAATTAAACTGGTATATGTGCTTTGATAAGTGCTTGTGCGATACGAATGCGAAGCGTTCATTCCTTATGTTGAGCATTACTTTTCTCGGGTTTTTACACTAATATGTGTGTTTTTATGTTACTTTTATGTAGGTAGGGTTGTGAGGCCGAGTATGAAGGAAATAGGCCAATGTGGATCATTATGCACCAATTTTGGAGGAAATCTTGCTAAGGTTCAAACGCGAAGACATAGGTCAGGTGTGAGATGCTAGAGTAGGTGCCAACCTCCCTCGTATTCGAGTCGGCACATCCATTTGGAGGGGCACAAAGGCAGTCACATTCGAGCATTTTGACTTATGCACATAGAACAAGAGCTCCACCAACATGTACACCATTGAAGAAGCAAGTGATCCACGACGTGAGCGCAGTGCCCGCTATGCTACCCCGATGAAAGTATGGAATCGGGAAGCTATTCAGGTCAAATACTATAGCATAGCAATGTAGCAACATTGCAGAAATATTGTAGCGAAGTGGATTTTCCACGCGCCCGTGTGGATTTCTGCAGCTTGCCATTTCATGTAAATTTGCATTTCTTTTGGCAGCTTTTTATGCGTGTATGCCACCAAGGACCGAAAAAGTTTTGATCGTATACGATTAACCTTGGATGGGAAACATTCTTTTTGGCACACCGGCAACACTAGAAGACGACGCCGATGCTTGAGGCATCCCACCTCATGATTCTTTAGTTTCCTTTACTTTTGTTTTCATTTTTTTTTAGTTTTTATTTTATCTTTTAGAGTTTAGTTAACTTTGTGTTTTGTTTTGTTTGTGCGAGTTTGTGCTTCATGTGTTTACTTATAAGAACTCATACATCTTTTCTATTTTGTTGAGCTTCACTGAACCCCTTGTCTACGTGCAGATGGCCTTGAGAGTGATGTTGATGGTGTTTTAGTCATAGACATGATCATGTGATATTGTCATATGGTCGTGTGAGCTTCACAACCCGATGAACACATACACCCATGAGTTAGGCTTCACCAAACGAAGAATGAGGAGTTCAGGGGAGTCCTATTTTAATTGCATTCCCACACACATTATGCTTCCATTGTTATTATTTTTATTGTGCTTGCATGCGTACATTGAGGACAATGTACATCTTAAGTGTGGGGGAGGGTTCACCTTATACATGACTTTTACTTGTGTTTTCATGAGCATGCTCTTGTTGCCAATGAAGGTTCACCTTAGGGTTAAGAGTTTAATTCTTAGTTTTTGGAGGTTATAAACATGGATTTTATCATGCTCTAGTTTTCATCCAATTTTATTGAATATTTTTGTCCGATTGCTCTTTCTGCACTTTTCTCGCTCATTAGACCTATGAAGACTCTAGTTCATTATGTTTGGGACTTTAGTGTGCTAGTTTTTATTTGAAAAAAGAAAAAAAAATCATCAGAGGAAAATCAGGAAAAAAATCAGAAAAATTTGAAAAAAAGAAATGGAAATTGTTTGTTGTTTGTACATAGGGTGTGGAAAGAGCTACCACCCATGATGTATGTAGCTACTCTCATAAGTCGGATACTTGTTATGCCCTAATGAGAGAAAGAGCTATCTCATGGGATGTGTGAAAGCTACCATCCTCGGTAGAAAGAGCTACCACCTCGAAAGTGTGAAAGCCACTCGGGAGGCATCTTGGGAAAGGGCTACCTTAGAGGTTGTGTGAAGCTACTACCTATTCTTTCTGTTTATAAATAAGTCCCATGTTAATAAGAACTTGGTAGTGGACATAGTGTTGACATGAGTTGAGTTTTTCACACACACACGCATTCGGATTTTATCACATTCATTTTTTATTGGATTGTTTGCTAGAGCATTGATTGTTTTGTCTAGTGTTTGATTCTCTCCATGACTGTAGAATTTTATTCTTGTACTCATTTGGTGAACCTAAGGCCAAGCACTTCTCTTTTCTTTCCATAGGTATAATGTTTAATTTTGCTTGAGGACAAGCAAAGACTTAAGTGTGGGGGAGTTTGATAAGTGCTTGAGTAGACATATTTTTATATATGTTTTACATGCATTGAGCATCATTTTTTTACCATGGTTTATGTCTCATATTATGTATTTGGTGTTCTTTTTATGCATATAGGTTGTGAATGCCTTGAAGAGTAAAAAAAGGAAGCAAAGATAGGCTATAAAGACACAATGTTGGGAGTTCTTGTTCAATTCAAGGACCAAGACACGAGAGCAGCTTCATAAACGTGGAGATGTGTGCCAACTTCCAAGAAGATTCAAGTCAATTCACTATTTGAAGGGCACAAAGGCAGCCACATCTTCATATTCCTTCTCTTTGTGAAGATTGCAAGACCTCTCAAAAGATACGCCGATGAAGAAAAAGTTTTATAGCCTACCACATGGACGCGTGCCCGGACATGTGGCCTTAAGAGAAGAGTGTTCGGATCGCTGCTTTTGTGAAAAAGTACTCGCAGCAAATTTTCACTCGTAGAAAGATCAGTAGCAAAATCGCTCACGCGCCCGCTGGAAATTCCCTGCGCACGCGAAAATTTCTGCAGCCCACGCTGCGGAAAAATCCACACCGGGCGCGTGAGGGCACGTGATGACGCGATCTAAGGCCCTATAAATAGCCGCTTTTGCCCTATTCTTTCTCATCTTTTGTGCGGCTCTTGAGGGGTGAGACGGCTAGGGTTTGGAGAGGAGGTCTTTGCGGCTTTGGAGGCGCTTCGTCACCAACTTTGATCGATTCCTCCTCCGCTCATAGCATCAAGGAAGCCACCGTGAACCTAGCTTCGGAGTGGGTCCTTTCAAGACGCTGAAGCTCTCCATCAAGGCCATCGCTCATATATAAGGGGGTTTATTTCTATGGTTTTAATGTACTTTCATTCATTGATGGTGTGTTTTGTATGTTGCTCCATGGAGAGCTAAAAACCCTAGAGGGTATTTGGGCTTGTGAACCCTAGGATTCTCATCTTTTGTGGATTTGCTTAGTGTTTCTATTTAATCCGAGTTTGATTAAGTTTTTAATCTTGTATTCTCATTGCTTGCTTGTTTAATTAATCCTTGTGGTTGATTGGATTTGCATGATTTGTTACTTTGATGTGAGAGAGGTCTCCATTAGAGTTAGAACTTCAAGGTTAAAGAGGGTTGAGAGGGTGAGTCATGAGATAGTGGAGTGTCCCCTCCCTTCCGATTGAGTGTATTCTATCTCCGCTCCTTAAGCTCTATGCAACCATATTTGGTGTGAGGCGTGAGATTGAGAGATTTCTCCACCGGGACCTTGTAGGGGGTTAGGATCCTTCACCGGGAATTAGGGTTGGATCAATCTTTAGGAATCGGATACAACTCTTGGAATCCCTAGAGTGCTTTTGCAGTCATATGTGGTGTGAGGTGTTGAGATTGAGCGATTTCTCCACCGGGACCTCGAGGGGGACTAGTATCGGTGATCGGGAGGCCGGATCCGATTATATTTGGATTTCCACGACTTAACTTACTCATCATAGAAACACTTTTCTTATTCGGTACCTAATACCTGAATCCTAGGGGGAGCATCGCCTCAATACCCCACTTTTTACCGATTGAGATCTCCATCCATTTTACCCTTGCATATTTGTCTCCTGTATTCATTTCTTCGCACATTAGATCACCACACCTTTCCATTTATCATTAGGTTAGAAAGCGTAGAAGAAGTTAGTACTAGTAGCCCCTGCTCCCTATGGATTCGACTACCCACTCACCAGGGTAATTATTACTTTCGACACCCGTGCACTTGCGGTTTACACGCATATTCGGACGCGTGTCAAATCCCTAGAGCTCATTGCAACTCTATGCGAGTGCGAGGTGTTGAGATTGTTCGATTTCTCCTCCGGGACATGTATAGAGTTAGGCATAGTTGACCTTAGATTTGGGACTATGTAATTAAGAATTTCCACGACTCTCCATTGCATTGATTAGGAAGAATAATAGAGGGTTCTTGCACTTAAAATAATTATCCTAGGTGGAGCATTATCCGGGTACCCCATTTTTATCGATTGCCCTACCCCCTTCTTTACTTTTGCTCTCTTACTTGTTGCTTTTACTGTTGAGAATTGAATCATTGTCACATTCATTCATTGATCTTTTACATAGCTAAGAATCGAATTAAGTATTTTTATTCCCTACTCCCTGTGGATTCGATACCCGCTCACCCGGGATTATTACTTCGACAAACCAGTGCACTTTCGGGATATACACAAGGGGATCTTGTCATGCTTTGTTTCTATGATTAAATGGTTGGTGCATGTTTAGAATGAGTTTAGAAAATATTTTAGGGTGTATTTTTCGATTTTTAGCATGCGGCCGTGCGGTTTTCACGCGCCGTGGATCCACACAGGCATGTGGAATTTCCACAAGACCGTGTGTATTCCTGCAGTATTGTTTTGTGAGTTTATTTGATCGATTTTCTTTTCAATACTTGCAGGTATAGCACCAAGGACTAAGAAAGCAGTTGGAAAGTATCCTCGAGAGGCCTCACCTGAGCTGGAGCATATTGAGTTCTTGATTACCGAGCACTAGGCTTGATTCTAGCGTTTATCGAAGCTCATGTTCGGTCATACGCGGTTTCCATATTTGAGCTCACTCAGGGAGGTGCAGTTAGTTGATGACATGGCCGATGAGGTTGACGACCTCCTCTAGGTGGGTAGTTGGCGGAGTTTACTATTGATCAGAGAGCTGTCTATCCGCATGCTTACATTGGAGGTGCTCACCTCATTTGAGTTTGACCGCTCCTATTCCAGCTTTGATAGCGTCAACGCCATTCAGTTTAGAGCGTTTGGACATCATCATAGTATGAGCGTTATGTAGTGTTTAGTCAGACTTAGGTTGTATGATGAGGCATTCACAGGTACTGAGGAGTATGATCATTTGCCTACAGATTACCCAGGTAGCTTGACACCGCAGCGTATGTATAGAGCGCTATGTGGAGAGGGGTAGTACGAGCCCGGGGTAGCGAAGGCTACTTGTTTGTCTCGGCTGAACTACAGATACATTCACGTGTTCCTGAGCAGATCCGTGAATGGCCGTGGTGACAGTAAAAGAGTTTTGAGCAAACAGAGCTTCTATACTTATACTCCACGGTATAGAGCGAGCCGTTACATCCGGGACACATCATGGCCGAGTATTTGAGACACCAAGGACAGTAAGCCAGGATTGGCGTTCTTTTCTCTGTCCCGTACATCACCAGACTCATCATTGGGATGGGTCTACTAGACGCGATTAGAGGGGCCTAGAAAACAATTATTCCAGCACCCCTCGGCTTAGAGACCATGCGTATGATGGGCATGATCAGGAGATATAGAGATTGGGTGTATGTGCTGAACATGCCCCCACCGGAGTTAGTCGAGGCCGAGGGAGACATAGCAGAGAGGTCTCAGCCGATGCAGGAGCCCCAGCCTGAGAAGGCACAGGTAGAGCCACCCCCTACAGTACAGGAGCCCCAACTAGTTTAGATATTCTCTCTGACTTGAGCCCATGATCGATTTGAGAGGCTCGAGAGTGCGGTAGGGTGTGCTCTAGAGTGATTTGGCTGAGGTTTCGTGCACTACAGGCCACGAACCACACTGAGGTGATGGCACGTCTGGGTATTCTACGGCAGCTACTTGAGAGAGATGTGGCCTCACCATTCATTATGCGACCGAGGACCTTTCAAAGTATCTACAGCGCCACCATCACCAGTTCAGGCACTAATTGATCCACCAGTATCAGCATCATCACCACTAACAGCAGCAGAAGCGACCGAGTATGACACCGACGCTTGATATGTCTTTACTTTTCTTTTAGTTTCTTATTTTTCGTATTTCATTTTCGTATTTTATTTTAGCCTTGTATCACACCGAAAGGTCCTTATTTCTGAGTTTATCATTTATTTTTGTTTTGAGTTATATTTCATTACCTTATCTTTATATACTCGAAGTTGTTTTTTTGTTTTTTTGTTGAGCTTCACCGAACCCCTTTGTGTATACGTGCGGATGGTCTTATGAGTATAAAAATTTGAGAACTAGTCATGGACACGGTCTTATGGCCGTGTGTGGTCTACAACCCATTGGGACTTAACTCTCAATGAATATAGCTCCATCAAATGTACCATTCGGAGTTCAGGGAGTATTGTTTCAATTGCCCACTTCCACATATGCTTTTGATTGATTTATATCCTATTATGCTTGCATGCGTACATTGAGGGCAATGTACATCTTAAGTGTGGGGGGAGTTCACATTACACATATTCATTACACAAGTTTTGACTGAAATACATGCTCACTTAGGCAATGGCGTTTCACCTTAGTTGCATTGATTGTATTCTTAAGTTTAGGGGAATTTTTAACATTGAATGTTCTCATGCTCTAGTTTTTACTTGAGTTTCTAGGAATTTTTGCCTGATTGACAATTGTTGCACTACTTGCTCATTAAACCCTTTTGGAAACTTAAGTTCGATGTTTAAGGGACTAGTTAGTTTTGTCTTCTCGTGTTAAGTTTGCTGAAAAAAATGAAAAGAGAAAATTTCTTGTTTTAAGTTGTGCATTTGGAATGGAAAGAGCTATCACCTATGAAGTATGAAGCCACTCACATAAGTCGGATGCTAGTTATGCCCTAATGAGAGAAAGAGCTATCTCATGGGATGTGTGAAAGCTACCACCCTAGTAGAAAGAGCTACCACCTTGAAAGTGTGAAAGCCAGCTTAGCGGCCGCTTCGGAAAGGGCTACCTTAGAGAATGTGTAAAGCTACTACCATCTCTTTGTTTTATGTTGTTTTGTAGATAAATAAGCCTTTGTACTTATAACTTTGAGGAGTATATGTTGGGTGGACTTGAGTGAGTTTACACACACTTAGATAATTTCGGGTTGTTGTCCTTTTCATCCGAGTTTTTAGCTAGAGCATTGATTTTTCGTATTTAGAGTTGAAAGTTCCCTTACTTGTAGAATGCTCTCCTTGCATGCTTTGGTGAACCTAAGGCCAAGCACTTTCAATTTTTTTTCCTTTTTCTATGCTTCAATATTTTATTTTTGCTTGAGTACAAGAAAAAGCTTAAGTGTGGGGGGATTTGATAAGTGCTTGTGTATTAGTAAGATGAAGTAATCATTTCTTACGGTGAGCATTACTTTTATCAGCTTTTAGCGCTAATATGTGTATTTGTGTTACTTGTGTGCATGTAGGGTTGTGGAGCCAAATATAGAGGAAGGAAGCCAAAGTAGATTGCGATTGCACTTTGTTGATTGTATCTTGGAGTGAACAAACGTGAACACACAAGTTGTGCTCGAACATACGTGAATGTGTGCCAACCTCCATGCGCTCAAGCAATTACATGGTTTGGAAGGACAAAAAGGCAGTCACATTTGCGTATTCTGACTTGTGCAATGATAGCAAGATCTTCGTCAATGTTATCCCTTATTGAAGAAGCGACTCAATCTACGACGTAGACGTGTGCCCGTTTATGTTGCCTCGATGAAAAGTGTGGATTCGGGAGTGTTTTTGGCAGAGTACTATAGCAGGTTAATGTAGTAAATCAATGTAGAAATTTACTTTAGCAGTTACATTTCATAGGCCGCTGAAAAACCTAAATCTGCAGATTCACACGGGTGTGTGGAAATTCCACACGCCCGTGTAGATTCTCGATTCCAGCCTATATAAAGCCACAATTCAGCCCGATTTTAGAATCCTTTTTTGCATCTTTTCTCCATATTTTCCCCAACTTTACAGAGGCTTGTGGCTAGGGTTTAGAGGGGCTTTGGCAATGTTTTTCTAGTGGTTCTACGACCATCGACACCTCGTTCCTTTATAAGAGAGTTATTGGGTGAGTTTTCATCAGCACTGATCTGGCGAGTTGTGCCCTAGGCTTGACAAGGGAACCTTTGTAGAGGATGAGGCTACTCCACAAGACCATCGACACGAATACCAAGGGGGTTTTACTTATGTTTTGCATGTTCTTAATGCAATCGTAGGAATTTGACTAAGGAGAAATCCTTGTCATCATTTGTATGGGATTAGGGTTTGACTACCGAGAAATCGGGGTTGAACTATTGTTGAGATCCGTCGGTCTAAATCACCCATGCCATCTATTCTTTTGCATCCATGCATCATGGTGAACCCCTCTTGGGAATCCTCATCCCGTGGCCTATTCTTATCATTATTGCTCTTGCGATTTCCTTGCTTATTGTGGGACTGCTACACTTGTATTCTTATTTATATTATTGCACGTATTAGAGTAACACCATGTTTCAATTGTAAGGTTATAAAGTAAGTGTTGGAGGAGTAATAGGAGCTCCTTAGCCCCGTGGAATACTACGATCCCTGTGTCACTCACAGGGTATTACATGAAGATCCCGTACACTTGCGGGCGATTAATCAGCAAGCACAATAGAAAGTATAGCAATCAAGTAAATATGTAGAAGTGGGAAATTGAAACAATACTTCCCTGACTTCTAATGTTGCGTTAGATGGAGCTAAATCCTTGGAAGTAAAGTTCCAACGGGTTGTGAAGCACACACGGCCCACATTGGCCTTATCCATGACTAGTTCTTAATTCCCATACTGACAAGACCATCTGCACGCATACACAAAGGGGTTGAAGCTCAATAAAAACAAAAACAGCTGAAGTATATAAAAGATAAGGCAATGAATACAACTCGAGAAAACAAAATAAAACTAAAAGACATACTCAGAAGGAAAATCCTTTCTGAGTAGTACAAGTCTAACAATAATACAAAATGAAATAACAAGAAACAAGAAAGAAATAAAGAAATAAAGAAAGACGCATCAAGAGTCAGTGTCGTCCGGTGTTGGCTTTGTTGCTGCTGCTGGTGGTACATAATTGAATGGTTCCGGTGGATCTGATGATGGTGAGGCTGGTGTGGCCGGAGGGGTCCGAGGTCTCTTGATGAAAGGCGAGGACGTTTCTCGCTCTAATAATTGCAGTATGGTGTCAAGACGCCCCATCATCCTTGCATACTACGCAACCTGCGTAGCCCGAACCTCAGCGATCTCAGTCCAAAGCACGCCCACAGCACTCTCGAGCATCTCCTGTGCTTAAGGGGTGCCCCGGTCTCCATCGGTGCAAACTGAAGCTCAGGGACCTGCCGTTAACCCTTTACTGTGTCCTCTCCTCCCTTATCGGTATCTGGGGTAGGCGTAGCCAGAATGTATGCTCCAGGCCCATATCTACGCACTAATCCCATCATCCTCATCGTATCAAGTCCAAGAGGGGAGGGTACGACCATCTTTTTAGCACCCCGAATAGCATCCAAAAAACCCATCACCAGGGTGAGTCTAGTGATATAGGGGCTAGCGAATAATACTCCAACTCTCGCATACTGGTCCTGGTGCCTCAGGAAGTTTGTCACTACATGCCCCAAGTGAATCGGCACATTCCGGGCCATGGAGTATAAATAAAGTAACTCCTGCCGGCTCAAAACATCGGTGTTATCGCCTCAACCATTTACAGATCTGCTAATGATTGAGTGCAAGTATCTGTAACTCGACCGGGACAACCATGAGGCCTTGGACACTCCCGGTTCATACTGCCCCTGTCTACATAGGGCTTGGTATGGTTGCTGCGGGGTCAGGGTACCGTGATAATCCATCGGTAACTGTCTATACTCCTCTGTATATGCATATGTTTCGTCATAAAAGCCCATACGAACTGAAAACTCAGTGACACTCATGATAAACTGATGTCCAAATGCTCTGAACTGTATGACATCAATGATGTTGAATCTCCCATACAGCTGGTCGAACTCGAAGGACGCTAATACCTCCAGCGTCAATGAGTCAAAAAACTGTCTCTCGAATCGACAATAATCTCCTCCAGTTTCCCATGGTCAACAGCTCGTCAATCTCATCGGCCAACTCATCACCTCGCTGAACCTCTCTCAGAGTACTCAAATCCACAAAACGAGACTGTCAAAACCCAAGTCTTGATAACCGCTCAAATCGAGTCTGATGCTCAGGATTCAAAAATTCAATGTGTGCCAACTCAGGTAAAGTCTCCCTGGGACGCTTACCCTCTTGCTTCTTCGAACGTGGTGCAATATCTGCAAGAATTAAAGAATAATCGATCAAAGAAGTTCCCAGAATAATACAGCAGAAATCCACACGATCGTGTGGAATTTCCACAGGCCCATGTGGATCTGCGGCACGTAAAAACCGCACAGTTGAGTACCAAAAATTTAAATATACTGCTCCAAGATGTTCCTAAACTACTTCTAAGCATGCAATTACTCTTCTAGAAGAAAACCAATGTGCATCCACTATTTTTAATCCAATAAGAACAAGAAATGGTGAATAGAAGAGAGATTAAAGGCTTACTGACAATATCGAAATATACTTGAAATTCAGACGGAAAATTGAGTAAAATTCCTTATAAAACAGCGATGCGAGTTCGGAAGAATGACTAAGGGTGTTCTCCGAGAGATCGAAGGTATAATGAAGTAGAAACGCAAGGAGATTTTAAGGGAAACCTGCGTCCCTTGGAATTCTGCACATCCACACGGGCATGTGGAAATTACCCACACCCGTGTGGCTCTACAGGAGAGCATCCACAAGGGCAAACACATGCCCCTGTGCACTCTCGGGATAATCCTCCTTTGTTTTGAACGCATCCACACGGGCCTGCGGAAAATTCCCACGCCCGTGCGCCAAACCCACAGGGGTAGACATACGCCCCTGTGGCTTGTCTGTCCAACTGAAAAAATTCTCTAAGTGTTTCACACGCTCGTGCGAGAATTCTACACAGGCGTGAATCCTTATAGGTCAATTCACAGGGGTAGATGCACGGCCTTGTGTCTTCTCGGGATGGAGGAGAAATTCTCTGCGGAGAACCACACGGTGTGCAGAAATTACCCACGCCCATACATTTGTTGACAGAATTATCCACATTGGTGAGTCCATGCCACTGTGTCTTCTCGGGGGAAATAAATCTCTAAGTCTCTATAGGGAAACACACGCCCGTGCCGAAATTCCGCATGGGCGTGGACCATCACAAGGTCGCTCACAGGGGCGAGTCCATGCCCCTGTACCATCTCTGGATGAGCTCTAAACAAAAAGGCATGCCCGTGCAAAAATTCCACACCGGCATGTGTTTCCTCTAGACACTTAGAAAACTTTGCAGGCTCTGCAAAAAATTCTTGACCACAAATATACACTCAGACCCTGCCTAACAATGCAATGTTAACCCGAGAAAACACGGAAAACATGCTAAAACGACCAAGATTCTTTGCCACTCATGATTAGGCACATGATAACACCACAATGTCCATGAGAAAATCACAACAAAAGTATCTAAGAATCAAGACACGAACACTTAAAGCCTTATTCATACAAACACTGAACTAAAAACTAGGAAAACAATAAAGACTTGGGTTGCCTCCCAAGAAGCGTTTGTTTAACGTCACTTAGCTTAACGTACCTTGTCTTACCTCACGGGGGCTCATAGATGAAGGTTTCCCTCTTACCCATGACTTGGAAGCACGATGAATATAGTCTTTTGAAGGTAGAGGGAGAGTTATCGAGCTTGGTACGACTTAATAAGGGTTCATCAACCTTGTTTTGTTCTTGCGCATTCCGAATAGCCTTGGGGCGTTTCTTGTGGCGTCTCCTTGCCCGCTTTATCTTCCGGAGCACCTTCTTTATGATTTCTGAAGTAGATGGTACTTTCTCCTCTAGACCAAGTATCATTACTTCTTTATTATCCACCTCTTGGTCTAGCAACCCCTTGTATGGGTCCGGATTCAACATTTCCTGCACATATTAGTCAATTATCTCATCAGTAGTGTCAAGAAAATACAGAGTATCATCAAAGTCAAGAGAATGTCGCATGGCTTCGGCGAGGCGGTATGTGAGCTTATCATCTCCAACCCTCAGTGTCAACTCCCTACCGTCCATGTCAATTAATGCCTTGGAAGTGTGCAAGAATGGCCTCCCAAGTATTAAAGGAACATCTACATCCTTGTCGACGTCCAACACTATGAAGTCTACAGGAAATATGTACTTGTCCACCTTGATAAGTATGTCTTCAATGATGCCCCTCGGATGTCTGACTGTTTGGTCCGCCAATTGCAATGTCATCCGAGTGGGCCTAGGCTCTCCCAAGCCTAGCTTCTTGAAAAAGGTATATGGCATGACGTTGATACTAGCCCCAGAGTCCGTCAATGCCATTTCTTCACCCATATTATCAATGTTGCATGGGATGATGAAGCTTCCGGGGTCTTTCTTCTTATTTGGCATATTCTTTTGCAACAACGCCGAACAAGAGGTATTCAAGATCACCGATGCACTCTCCTTCAATGTCCTCTTGTTGGTCAATAAATCTTTCAAGAACTTAGCATACCGAGGCATTTGAGACAACGGCTCCACGAAAGGAATGTTGTTGTTCAATTTCTTAAATAGACCCAAGAACTTCTTGTATTGCTCATTATTTTAGTCGTTCTTCAATCTTGAAGGGTAGGGAATTCTCGGCTTGTAAGGTGGGGGTGCCACCTCCTTCTCCTTGTTTGCTCTCTCCTCAACATCCACGACCTCGGGTACTTCAACATTGGTCTTCTTACTAGGAGGTCTACCCTCAATCTCACGACCACTTCTCAAAGTGATCATCTTCACATGTTCTCTCGGATTAGTCTCGATATTATTCGGTAGGCTTCCTTGTGGTCTCTCTGATAGAGACTTCACAATTTGCCCCACTTGATTCTCTAGATTGCGCAATGAAGCGGTGTGGTTGCGAAGTGTAGCTTCGACCGACTGAAACCGATTGTCCAATATCTGTACAAATCTGGTCAAAGCTTTCTCTAAATTGTTCATCCGGGTCTCCAAACATGAAACACAATTCTCCATGTTTGGGGCTTGCTATTATTGTTGGAAACCTGGTGGTGCTATGGCCTTCTGCTGCCTTGGTAGTTACTCCACGAAAAAAATTTGGGGTGGTTCTTCAAACCCAGATTGTCGGTGTTGCTATATGGATTACCTTGGTTCCTCATGACACTACCCACAAAATTGACTTTCTCAACTGAAGATGCGTCACCAATTGAAATAGGGCAGTTGGTTGGACTATGTCTTCCCCCACAATCTGTGCAAGTAGTGATGGCCGCCAATCTATTAGAAGTTAGAAGGTTGGAAGCTCTTGACTTTTCCATGACCTACAACCTTCAGGTTGATCTCATCTTGCAATCTTTTCCTGATTTCTTCTCTTAGTTCATTGTCAATTTTAATATGATTGATATTGAGTGCACACTGGCTGGTCTTCTAAACAAACTAGTGTTTACTTAGTCTCAAATGAAGACTAATGGGAAGGATGCTGTTATTAAGGGAGAAAGATGGCCAAGAAGCATAATGCTTTGGCTCCTAAAGCTATGGGAGAAGTAGGTAAGAAGAAAGGTATGGTTCGTGTGGGTGAAAGCTCCAAGCAAGGGGGCAAGTGTTTCCATTGTGGCGAGGCCGGTCATTGGAAGCGGGATTGCCCACACCTCATTGTTTGTATTATGAATCAGGATCTACTTCTTGGATTCTTGATTTAGGAACTAGTGCTTATGTTTGTATTATGAATCAGGATCTAGGAAGAAGGTGGAAGCTGGGTGAATGAGAGGTGATGATCAAGGTGGGAAGCAGACAGAGTGTCGCAGTAACTCACATAGGATCTACTTCTATTAATTTCTATTATGAACATGTTTTAGTTTTAGAGGATTGTTTAGTATTACCAAATGGGTTAAAGAATATTGTTTCTATTCTAGTTTTAGTCAGAAAGGGTATATCTTTAAATTTGGTAAAATGAAACTAAGTATGATATTTATGTTGGAAATAAAGTAGTTGGTAATGCCTCTTTACTAAATGGATTATATTATCTAAATGTCCATAATAAATGTGTTGTGAAAGCTATAACTAAAAGACATGGTAGGCATGAGATAAATCAAAAACTTGTATGACATTTAAGATTAGGTCATGCTAGAGAACAAAGGATTAATGAGTTGGAGAAGGATGCCCTCATAGGTCCATTGAGATTGGATTGCTATCCGACATGTGAGTCTTGTCTCTTTGGCAAGATGACCAAATCCCCTTTCATTGGACATCCTGAGAGGGTAGGACAAGTTTTGGATTTAGTGCACACCGATGTTTGTGGGCTGATCAATGAGATTACTCATATAGGTTTCAACTATTTCATAACTTTTACCAACGTTCATTCTAGATGTGGTTATGTGTACTTGATGAAGAACAAGTCAAATGCTTTTGATAAGTTTAGAGAGTATAAGGATTTAGTGGAAAATCAAGTTGGTCATTATATAAAGACACTACAATGGGATTGTGGTGGCATGTATATGAATATTGAGTTTCACTTGTTCTTGAAGGAACATGGGATAGTTTTACAACTAACACTACCAGGGACTCCTTAGCTAAATGGGGGTAGCTGAGCATAAGAATCAGACCTTGTTCGATATAATTTTTTCTATGCATAGTTATATAGATTTACCTATTTCTTTGTGGGGTTATCAGGTTTAAGCGCCAATGCATGTATTTGTGTTCTTTTGCCCATGTAGGGTTGTGAAGCTATGTTTTAAGAAAATAAGCCAAAAGTACATCGTGTACGCACTATTTGGTGGAATCTTAGAAGCAACAAACGTGAAGACACAAGTGGGGCTCTAAGATACGTGAATGTGTGCCAACCTCCATGTATTCAAGGCATTACAATGAATTCGAGGAGGCACGAAGGCAATCACATTTGCGTATCCTAACTTGTGCAATGATACCAAGATCTTCACCAATGGACCCGTTTATTGAAGAAGCGACGCAATCTACGGCATAAACGTGTGCCCGTTTATGTTTCCTCGATGAAAAGTGGATTCGGGAGTGTTTTTGGCGGGGTACTGTAGCAGGTTACTGTAGCGAACAAGTAATCCATTGTTGGTTCTGTACTTGAAATGATTGTCCTATGTGGAACAATATCCGAGTACCCCATTTATATCGATTACCTTATCTCTCAATTTTATTTCGCCACTCGTTCTTATTTCTCTTATCTGTTTTTATATAAATCTCATTCATCATACCATCGATTTATTCTCATCATAGTTAGATAGCAATCATTGTGTTTCTATTCACTGTTCCCTATGGATACGATACCCACTCACCTGTGATTTATTACTTTGACACCCGTGCACTTGCGGTTTACACGCATATTCGGTCGTGCCAGATATCTATGAAGTGTATGCTCAATTATTTGAGGACTAAGATATGCTTCTAATCTTTAGTAATGGGGAGTTAAGTGTGGATGGTTACAAAGATTCAAACTTTCAATCTGATGTTGATGACCAAAAATCCACTTCAGGGTTTAATTATATTCATTCTTAATGGTGAAGCAGTGAGATGAAATAGTTGTAAGGTACTACTGTAGATTCCACCACTAAGACTTTATATGTGGTTGCATCGAAGGTTGTTTGGGTTAAGAAGTTCTTGATAGAACATCTGGTGGTTCCAAATATGGAGTTCTCTTTATCTCTTTATTGTGACAACAATAGAGCTATAACACAGGTAAAGGAACCAAGGTCTCACAGTAAATCCAAACATATCGAGCGGCGGTACCTCATTATTCGAGAGATAGTTGGAAGAGGCGACATAGCCATCTAGAAAGTAGACTTAGTGGATAATTTAGCTGACCCACTCACCAAGCCACTATCACAAGCTGTGCTAGATCGACATCCTGAGAAGATGGTTGTAAGATATCATAGTGGTTGGCATTAAGTGCAAGTGGGAGATTGTTAGGATTATTCCCTCAAATACCAACGAGGATAGTTGTATTATTTGTATTATACATTCTTATTATTATTAAATAGGCATTTATTTTGATGTTCATATAAATCTTGTGATGGCATTTTAATTAGGCTTGAACATCGCAATTTATGTGTATTAATCTTCTACTCTTTGTGGGATAAAGAGGAGAGCACTAGAAGGGTTTGGTACTTATACACTCAAATAGTTCACAAATCAGAGAATATTTAATTGGGCGTTAAAGGTTCGTAAGGTTTTGTATGACATATACTTTGACAAAGAATGCTAGTTGAACACTATGGAATAGTAGGACCATATGTCATAAATACATAATTGGGATTGTTGTATTTGAATATGACTCGCAACAATCTAATCACATGGGTTTTACTCTTTAATAGTTAATGATTATATTCGTTGGTTATGATTATATGAGTGGACCTTAGACCTGATGTATCATAATGACAATGTGCTTGTGACATCTAGTCTGTTACTAGAGTCGTTAGGCTCACATTACCTTTTAGTAGAGCCGACCTCAAAGTACGACTATGTTGAGCAAGTAGCAGTTTTGAGTGATCACCAAGAAGGAATTCGTTTTCTCGGAAGTAAATGAATTAGTATCCTATGCTATTATAAGTATGTGAGATTAGAAGACCTTGGCAAAGGTAGTCAAACTAATCATGTGGGACATGAAAGGTAGTTTGGTAATCTTACTGTACTTTGGTTATTAGCATACTATCGAGTTCAGTGAGTTTGACAATTACCATGGCTCTCACTCGGTTGGGATATAGGAACGAAGGATTTATACACATATCGGAATCATAGTTGGAAGGGTTCATAATAATCTATTCATTCATGTCTAATTGGGCTATGATGTGGGGCCACGGGGATGGCTAGGTGTCACCCACGTTCTTTGGTATCCTCCCATTGCCAATCGGAACGAACCTAGGGAGTCACACTTAAAAGGATAAAGAATCAGTTTTGAGTGTAGGGATAAAATTGTCAATTTATAATTTTACTTCATGGGATGAGTGAAATTGTAAATTGGTCTAAGGTTTTTGTCTTAAGTTTAAATATTGATTTAAATTCGATGGAGTTGAATAGTTAATCAAAATTATAATGACTTAAATATAAAAGTGGTTTTAGTTACATTAGAAATCATATTTCTAATAGAACATCTATGATAATATTTATCATATTACGAAGGTTTATATTTTGAATAGGACTTCATAATTGAATAATGTTTATCATGTTTTATGAAAGCTCTATAAATATGGCTCCCCTCTAACCCTAGAGGCAATCAATTAATTCTATAGTGAGAAAATCCCCGAGCTCTCTCTTCTTCTCTAACCCTTCCTCCTATTTGGAGAAGAAGAGGAGATTGCTTCTTAATTCCGGTGTGTGATCTAGAGGCGTGTGACTTTCATTCGGCGCTAAGAAATCTATGACAATCCGAGTGACAAATTCGACACATTAAAGGAAAAGCTTTCAAACATTAAGAGGTAATTTTCTAAGTCTTTTAATTAAATTATGGTGTTCATTAAAACAATTAGATCATATCACAAATTTATTATTGCTTCCGCATGCTTTAGGTGATGTTATTTAATTTTGTGATATTACCCAACAGAGACAATTTTAAGAACACATGATCTCCTCTTTGAAATGAAAGCTCAAACCTTTGGTTGTCAACATAAGTTTTTTGCGTTTTTTGAGCAAAATCAAGCCTATCCCTGATCAGTCATATCTTTTCCATTGTCATCTACACAATTTTTGGCTCCAAAATCTTCTTTTCATCCGTATCATCCCAATATATTGAGAACCTACTCTTCTTTCTATAAAAGGATTTATATTGGGCCATTCGAATACTTGCTTGATTGTTGTTACAAGAAAACTCAGCTAGTGGAAGATGCTAATCCCAAGAACCTCCCATATCTATCACACAAGCCCAGAGCATGTTTTCTAATATTTGGATTGTTTTCTTTGATTGTGTATCTATTTGAGGATGAAAAGCTATTTTGAAAGGTGCAAGTTAGTGCTGCGAACTTTAACAAATTTAATGAAAATTTTGTATATGTAGATGCAACCATGGATTAACCATGGATTTGCAGATTAATCTTGATGATAAGGTTTCATAGGAAATGTTACCTAGATTCATATTTGTTTCAAAAATCAACTTATTATTTTAGGATATTCTTACTATTTCATCTTGGTTTATTATAATGTTGAAATTTCCTTTGGCATAAGTTAATTAAATATATCTTTATCCCTTAGTGTTCATGTAGTCTTATGAATGTTTAAGAGTATGCACAATGGAATAATATTCTAGTTTTCATGGAACTTTGAGTCTTCTTTAATTCCAGTTCATAATAGAACTTGGTTTTTTAGGATCTCATTTTTTTTATGCTAATCATCGAGCAAGTATTTAATAATTACCTTGCATGTGTAAAGAATCACATTTTGTTTTTGTTATTGTTATTGTTTTTGTTTTTTTCTAACATGGCTTTTTCTCGATTTTTATCATCAATGTTATGGCCTTTCTATGTAGGCTAAAGATAATAAGTTTCTTACATTATGTTAGTTAAGTCAAGAAACTATACATTTGGATGCTAGATATTTATTGGCTTGCATCTACAAAAAATATCTTAACAGATCAAATTAAATAGATAATACATGGCTTCTTTTCATCAAACCCTACGAGGTCTCTAGTGCTTAATTATACCGAGACTACATGAAGTTTCACTTATCTTCCTATCTTATAAAAAAATAATTACGATAACTTCATTAGCTCCAAAGTAAAAATAACAATGCCATATTTATTGATTATATAAGAAGACTAAATATTATAAATATATGACTTCTCCTAATTTAAATAATTTTTCTTAATTTATTATACCCATCTAAAGTTTTAAGAAGTCTATAAGTTTAACTAGATCATTTAATATAACAATCAAGTTTATCTTTGATGAATTTTTCAGTGAGGATTCTCAATAAGGATCATTAGAGAAAAGCCACAACATTCAATGAGCATGCACATGCAAATATCTGGAGTGGATACCCTATTATGGTCATTTTTCATTTTGAGCATCGAACTTCAATTTGTATTATTCTGATTATTCTACTTTAATTTGTGTTCACTAGGAGGGTACCAAGAAGATCTCAGGGAGAATTTAATGACATGTACACCGGATTTTCCATATTAACACTAGTTCACCTCTCTATTTGCATATGCGAACATGACACCATTAAAGAGGGCCATGTGGCCACTTTAATTGGCACGACACATACCACATAAGCCCGGTGAACTGGTCAATAAGTATAGCCACATGGCTCTCTTCGATAATGTGACATATTCACATATACAGTTGATGTTCAAACTGGTGTTGAAATGACAAATGGGGCATATATGTCATTAAATTCTCCAAGAAATCCCCTCGGTACCCTTCTTGTGAACACAAATTAAGGTTGGGTGATTTAAATGATACACATTAAAGTTTGATGCTGAAAATAAAAAAAATGACTATAGTATTATATCAACCGAAAAAATTTACCCCATAGGCTGCACTTGTGAAAGTAGTTATGCACAACATACATTGTTTACAAGCCAAGACGTGCTTTATTTATCAAATTAGGAAACAACAAAAGAGGAATGTAAATACAACTAAGGGAAAATAGGAACTAAGTGAGATTCATGAAAACTCCATACAATAAATAAAAATTAAAAATAAATCTTATTCAAAAGCTACGCTTTCTATTTCTACATAACCATAAGCAATAGAATTAAGACGAAGGTAAACAATCAACAACATGTTTTACATTGATTCTAAGACACCAAAACTCATTCAAGAACTTCAAGAAAATAAAGAGAAAATCTCACCACTAAATTTGTGATAAGTGCTTGTGTGATAAGAATGCGAAGTGTTCTTTCCTTACGATGAGCATTACTTTTAGCAGGTTTAAGCGCTAATGCATGTGTATTTGTGTTCTTTTACACATGTAGGGTTGTGAAGCTAAGTATTGAGAAAAGAAGCCAAAAGTAGATCATAAACACATTATTTGGTGGAATCTTGGAAGGAATAAACGTGAAGACACAAGTGGGACTTCAGGATACGTGAATGTGTGCCAATCTCCATGAATTCAAGTCATTACAATGAGTTGGAGGGGCACAAAGGCAGTCATATTTGGGTATCCCGACTTGTACATTGATAACAAGATCTTCACCAATGAAGCCTTTGATTGAAGAAGAGTTGCGATCTACAGCATAAACGTTTGCCCGTTTATGTTGCCTGGATGAAAAGTGTGGAATTGGGAGTGTTTTGGCAGAGTATTATAGCAGGTTACTGCAGCAAAACAATGTAGCAAGTACTGTAGTAGTTACTGTTCACAGCGGGCTGAAAACACGATTTCCAGAGAATCCACACTGGTGTGTGGAAATTCCACAGGTCCGTGTAGCATATCCACAGAGGTGTGTGGATGCCCGATTCCAGCCCTACTTAAGCCGTGATTCAGCCCGATTTTGGGGATCTTTTTCCCCTCTTCTCTTCCATTTTTCTCCATCGTTTGGGAAGCCGTCGGCTAGAGTTTAGAGAGGTTTTTGGCAAGTCTTTGGAGTGATTTGAGGCATTCGACACCGCAATTTGTTTAGAAGAAGTTTATTGTGGGAGCCTTTGTCGGCATAGATCCAGCGAGGTGTGCCCTAGGCCGGCCAAGGGGACCTTTGGAGAAGTTCTAGAGGATGAACTCCGCTGGGGCTTAGTTGCGTGAGCAATAGAGTGAAGCGCTGAAAGGACTCTAGTGTCTGTGACTTAGATGTGACTAGGGGCCTTTCGCCTGGACCAAAGGGTTAGGTCTATACATAGGAAGAGAGTTTATCACTTGGATTCACTAGAACTCCATGCAACTTTACACAGTGTGGGGTGTTGAGACTGAGCAATTTTTCTGCCGGGACATAGTGTAGAGTTTGTCACGGTTGACCTTAGATTTAGGACCATGTGCTTAAGGATTTCCATGACTCATTGAGCATTGATTAGGAAGTATAATAGTTGGTCTTGCACTTGAAACATTAATCCTAGGGGGAGCATTGCCCGAGTACCACACTTCTATCGATTGCTTTAGCTCTCACTTACTTTTGCCTCTCATTCTTGTTTCTTTTTATCTTTGTTTTCATTACATTTTATCAAAACTATCATTGTTCACTTTTCATGTGGTTAAGTAGCAATTTAACTATTTTTACTCCCTACTCCCTGTGGATACGATACCCCACTCACCTGGAATTTATTACTCAACAAACCTGTGCACTTGTGGGTCATATACAAGGGCGTTGTCAATTTGTCACACCCATAACCCCACTCGCTGGACTCAGTCTGCCGAATAGCAACATATTCACCAGGTAAAACTAGGTAAGCAAGCAATGCCTTTGACCTGTCTTAAGTCACATAATACTACCCAAAATAACATGTTTCAATGACAAATAATTGGGTTTGCAATTGAAAATTATTCAAGGTCTACAAAAGAAAATAAAATAGAGCTAGTTGTAATAAGTTTTGCTTAAAAAATTTGAATGAATTACTTATTTGGTAAGGCTTATGAAATGTTTACAGATTACGAAAAGTCTTAAGTATATTTTCACTCAGTAATAGTTGAACATGAGGAAGAGAAGATGGTTGGAGCTATTAAAGATTTTTAATTTAACTACTCATTATCATCTAGGCAAGGTAAGTGTGGTGGATGATGCACTTAGTGGAGCTACAAGTGTTCTCGCAAGGATATGAGAAGAATGGAGCTACCAGTTATTTTTTTATTTTTTATATTTTGATGTACGGTTTCTACCTAATAACAATATAATAAATAGGTTACTCACTAGAGTTTAGCATCACAAAATTAACTTGACAATTTCTAATAATTATGTCAGAACATAAAATTCAAAATGCAAGGTCATTGCATCCACTCATAGGCAAACTAGAATGGCGAGAGAGAGAGAGAGAGAGAGAGAGAGAGAGAGAGAGAGAGAGAGAGGGTTCAAGATCTATAATTAAATAATAATAATAATAATAATAATAATAATAATAATAATAATAATAGTAAGAAGTTCGTCAATCACCATCTTAAAAAGGCAAAACTTTGATATACCAAGCATATGCGCACTTGATCTAATACTAGTTAGGTTCATTAGTCACTTGCTCCATTTATAAAATGCCTTGTCTTTGTTTGAAATAATGACATTGTATAGGTAGTTTAGAACTGGCTAAATAAAGAGTGCATTTTATATACATATTTTATATACCTCTTATTCATACTTTGCTTGTCTTTTAGCATTGTTTTATATATTTTAGCGCTACTTTTGGGTATCTTTGCTTTCTGGATGTAGATTAGCATGTCTTGGGTCAATAGAAGAAGTATTGAAGTGAAATTCGGCATCAAAAGAACCAAGTTGCAAATAGCTAGGCAGGGCAAGCATGTCCTAAGAACAGCCTTGCTTTTGAGCTGTGTACATTACTGGACTTTAAGAAATATTCAGAGGATGAAAACTATGGTTTTCGTTCCCAGAGCACGACAATGGTTATAGAAGCAAGGCCTAAGCATGGGTAAGCTTTTGGGCTGTGCACTCTACTGTCTGGCGGAAATATTATTAATGTTAAACCATGGACCCAGCCGCAAGAAGCACGGCCCAAGCATGCCTGTGCTTGGGTCTAAACTTCCTTTTTAAGTCCCAAATGAAGGGTTTAATAGGAGTTCGACTTTGGGATTGAGAGAGGATTGGGAGGCAACCTTCACCACCATTGCATTTTGAGATTAGGGCAACGATTTAGAGGAACAATTAGGAGTGGAGCTTTGGCATTGGATTGTTCCTAGGAGCACAATTGGATCAATTGAGAAAAATAGGGAGTCTATGGATTTCTATTTGATTGCTTTCTTTATTGTTTTCATATTGTGTAAACCTATGAAGGGCTAACCATCTCCAGTGCCCGGATTCATTAACCTATGTGTTAATTTGTAGTTTGATTTACTCTCTTGCAATGACTATGGAGTTTTATTATTTTCTATGTTAAAACTTATGTCATATAACTTGATGTGCATGATATGGGTAGATACGACTATAGAACTTGGCGTGTGTTAATTGACATAGTTGTAATCCGCAGGTGGTTGCAAAACTAGACATATATGATTTTTATAGATACAGTTGCAGATCTTGGCATATTTGATTGCCATAGATATGACAAGGCTTGAGAGCACACGTAGAATTTATAGGATGTACCATATAATCACTGGATTAGTACAGAAAGCTTGCTAGTACCTATGGAATTGACTATCTAGTCCCTCATTGGGTACACTTTGCTACTACTTATGACCCGTTTACTTGCAGATACGCAAGAGGCATACTACTAAACTATCATAAAACAAATCAGAAAAAATAGGCAAAAAAATAACAAGATAAAGTAATTCATATAACCCAATCCTTTCTGGCAATTAACTTAAAATGTACAAAAAGTACACCATAAAAATTAAACTAAAAGTCCACCATATGGCCTCCTTCTAATTTCACTATTAAGTCTATATTTGAAACCAATATAGCTAAAAAGAACTCAAAAAAGCAGATCATCCCTCACAAAGAACACAAAGGGTCTCAACATTTCCCCAAAATACCATAACACCAAACTGGAAGTCCAACTAGTCTACATGTTTCTTTCTCATTTATTAGCAGCAACAAAAATCCAATTTTTCTTAATTATAGAGCAAGAAGATACACTAAACGATCAGCATTTACAAACATCCATAACCAAATCTAGATATGTTTAAACTATATAAACAATAAAGCAAGTTCATCAAACCATAAGAGAGCAACAATGAATCTAAATCTAGAAACCCGATCAACCAACCTTAAAAAGACAAAGAGGAAGTAGAGACCAAGCTCACTGCTAAGTTATTTACAAGCCTACCAAGACAAATACAAGACTATTCTTCAGTGATTAATAGTTATTAATTAAAGCCATTTAGATATGCAACTGAGCACAATAGGACAAGATAACAATCAGAACCCTTCTAGTCTCAAGAAGTCTAAGATTGTTAATCCATAAGAAATGTTGCTCCAAATTTTCTCACTAAATTGAGTGCCCAAAGTATGAATCCATAATAAACTAAACAAGGGCCAAAATAAATTGAAATCCAAAGTGCATACATGATTGTCAAGTGTACAATCCCAACTAAAAGGCACAAGTCACTGTAGTGACTACTAGTCTTATTGAGCAAATACAATTGATAAGTGCTTGTGTAATAGTAATATGAAGTATTCTTTTTTTACATTGAGCATTGCTTTTCTCAGGTTTTATCGCTTATGCATTTTTATTTGCGTTCTTTTGTGCATATAAGGATATGGAGACAATAGTGGAAGAAAGGAGCCAAAAATAGATCGTGGATGCACTTTGTTGATGAAATCTTGGAGGGAAAAATGCGGAGACACAAGTTGTGCTCATGAAACGTGATCGTGTGGCAACCTCCATTGTGTTCAAGCAAATACATGGTTTAGAGGGGCACAAAAGTAGTCACATTCGCATGTTCCGACTTGTGCAATACTAGCAAGATCTTCGCCAAATGTGATTTTATTGAAGATGCAACGCAATCTACCACATCGATGTGTGCCAGCTCATGTGGCCTTGATGAAAAGTGTGGATTCGGGAGTATTTTGGCGGAGTACTGTAATAGGTTAATGTAGCAAATTAATGTAGCAAATACTATTCACAGAACACAGAAAATCAGTGTCACGCCCCGTCTCGCGGGTCCCACTCATGACATACCGCCACGATAACCCAAGGGAGGTCCAACACTAACTCACCCCTAGATCACCGTAAGGCTAACCTGTTTCCTGTACAAAACCACTATAACAATAATAAACATTCTAGCAATCCAATATACCCAAATGTTCCTACACAACCCATCACTTTAATTTAAACCATGACAACAACCATTCACTTAGAGAGTATACATCTCATACACAACATAAAAGCTAACCAACATATATAAAAAGTATCAAAGAAGAAAGATACATATTAATATTAGGGTTGGTAATATCCCTAGTGGATCCATCAACTACATGCCAAAAATATATAAGCTTCATACACGACTTTTAAGAAAATACAAACTACTCTGCCAAGCACTTCACGCTGCTATCCCGCTGCTGTGCTGTCACCTGGGGGAGGGAAAAATAAAGAGGGGATGAGTAACTAGGTTACTCAGTGAGTGGCTAAAACATGGAGCTATATCCCATACATAATATATTAAAGTAAAAAGGTAAAAAAATATATTTCAACTCCTCAAAAATATTCAATATACTTTGATCATCAAGTATAAATTAAGATATAAAATTTACAACAATGAAATGCTCGATAAAACTCTTTTAAATCATCTCAAAATCCATATGAGTAAGAAATCCAAGTTTATACTTTGGCTTAGTAACTCATAATTCAAAAATGTATAAATCATCGATTAAAATAAACAAATATATTTTAAATAGCCTCGAAAACCCTCCCTCGCTAACCGTGGCCGCGGTTAGGTCAGGAGCCACCAAGATGCGCATATCTTGGCGTTGGCAGCTGGGAAGTTCGTGTGGTGACTCCGAACAACCCAACTATATCCAAGTCAGGGCTCTACGCTCCCACCTGAAATGGCATAACCGGGTTGACAGTATTCCACGCCACCTCTAGACAGGTCGGCCCGTGGAAACCATCCACACTCTCACTGCAGTAAGTATTGGGGTTTCCCCCTGTCACCATCAAAACCACCCCGTCAAGAACATGAAGGCCGTAGCCCACCATTTCCATGGATATGTTCAAGACCCCACGGTGTTTGCATAGCAAAAATCCCAAGATTTATAACAACATAAAAAAGTGTCCTTATTCAGGGACTATATTTACAATTAAGGAACAAGAGTCATTAATACTGGGATAAATATCATTCGGCCCTTAGGGCTTAATATACATACCAAAAGGAAAGCAAAAAGTCTCAACCATGAGATCACAAATATTCACAAATAATAGTCTCATCCCAAGAGTGAATGACTTGCTCAAAAATAATTCCAATGAAACCAATTTCATCAAGAATATCATACAAAAAAACCTTCTTTAAAAAAATATAGTTCAAATGTATCATCATCACAATGAAATCATTTTTGGTTTGCATAAGCTTTTTATGAACATCCCAACAAGAACATCAAGTCCCGTGAAAAACACAAAACTTGAAATCATATATTATAAAAATATAGGGTTTTCTAGATCACAAATAATATATTGAATCTTTCCAATAATCATGGAAAAAGCCAAATTATAGTTCATCATGATTTCTAAAAATCACACTCGAAAAATATTTCAAGAGTTTTATTGGCAACAAGGAGTTTATCCTTCAGAAATAAGCAAATTTAGTATTATAAGCATGCATGATTTATAGTCCATAATTTAGTAAATCCCACTCACAAACTTGGCAAGCTAACACCCTCCAAGGTTACTTGTCTCGTAATCTCTTTCCTTTGCTTGAAGCTTCTCCTCCTAGAAACCGTTAAACAACCAACAAAAAGCAAGATTCAACAACAATTCTACAACCAATTAAAAAGAAGGAAAAATGTGCTTAAAAATAGGAGTAAATTGCTTCTAGAGTTTTCCAAGCACTCTAATAAGAAGATATAACAAAAAATGAAACCTTTAAAAATCCTCAAAAATCAGCAAAAAGAACAAAAGGACTTTTAACTTGGTCTCGGTGCTACAGTAACCTCGAACCCTTGAGGTGCAAGATGTCTCTCATTTCCTCACCAAATCATGGTTTTACAACCTTAAAATGATTCTAATCTTTAAATCACTTCAATAACTAAGATTTCTCACAAAAAAATTTCAAAAGAATCACAACAAGGATGAGAGGAGAGAAAAGGAGGAAGTTGATGTAGCCCAACTCACCGATAATCTTCTCTATGCCTTAATCGAACTCTTCTTCTTGTAAGGAGATGAGATTTCCACTTCTTATTTTGTTTGGGGATCAAAGATGAGAGGTTTGAAGAAAGAAAAAATGAAGAAAATCAGAGGAGAAGGAAGAAGGAGAGAAAAAGAAGTTAGGAATGTCCTAGAAGGTCCAAGAAGGCCAATATATATGCCAAGGCTCGTGAGACAACTTTGAGACCACTACGAAATCTTCACGGGCTCCATGCGCCCGCATGGAGGCCGTGAGGGCTTTCAGGTTGGTCCAATTCAGCCCAACAAAAATCAAATTTTTACGGAAACCCTCACGGGGCTTCCATGCGCCCGCATGGAAACCGTGAGGCTTTCGAGTTAACCTCCAAAAACGACTCTCTCCCACTTTATAAACCTCCCAAAAAAACCTTAACTAAGTTCCTAACACAAAAGAACACTCAAAATACTTAAACAACAAGTTAAACTCAAAAGGCAAAACATAAGCAAAGTAAAGAAAAAGTCAAACTCCCACAATCAGTTTCCTAGAGATCCACACGGGCTTGTGGAAATTCCACACGCCCGTGTGGATGCCCGATTCCAGCCTATTTAAAGCCGCGACTTCAGCCATTTTAGGGATCCTTTTCCCATCTTTTTTTCATCTTTTTCCCAACTTTGGAGGCGCTCACGATTAGGGTTTGGAGAGGCTTTGGTAAGGCTTTTAGAGTGGTTCTACAGCCTTCAACACTGCGTTCCTTCAGAAGATAGTTATTGGGGGAGCTTTTGACGGCATTGATTCGGTGAGGTGTGCTCTAGGCTTGACGAGGGAACCTTTGGATAAAATTGGGCTACTCCACAAGACCATCGATACGGACTAGTAGGGCATTTTACTTATGGATTGCATGTTTTTAGTTTTGATTTCATTATTGATTGTATCTTGTTCCATGGAGAGCTAAACTCCTAATGGGTGCTTGGACTTGTAAATCCTAGGATGATGTTGTTTCATTGACCTTTCATTATGTTTTTTTTAATTGATGTTTTAATTGAGTTCTAATCTTGAATGCTTATTAAAGTGATTTTACCTTAGAGTGGCATGAGGGTTGAGAACCCACCTTGGCAATCCTTGTGAGTGAGTGACACAGCATGAGGGTTAGACAAAGCTAGATTGGAGAGGGTTGAGAGGGTGAGTCGAGAGGTAGCGGAACGTCCCCTTTCCCTTCCGGTGTGATTTATACTACCTCTGTGTTCCAAGAGTTCTTTGCGGTCACAATAGAGTGAAGTGCTAAGAGAGGAACTTAGGTGGGGCTTAGTTGCGCAAGCAACAAGTGAAGCGTTAAAGTAATCGTTAGTGCTGGGGCTTAATTGTGACTAGGGGTTTTTCGCTTGGACCAAAGGGTTAGATATATATTAGA
The DNA here is from genome assembly GCF_009730915.1 of Dioscorea cayenensis subsp. rotundata. Classification (NCBI taxonomy): domain Eukaryota; kingdom Viridiplantae; phylum Streptophyta; class Magnoliopsida; order Dioscoreales; family Dioscoreaceae; genus Dioscorea; species Dioscorea cayenensis. Next base: position 15,848,509 of record NC_052477.1, on the reverse strand, counting down.
GAATAAGGTTCATCACTTGGAGTCCCTAGAACTTTAAGCAAACCTTATACAGTGTGAGGTGTTGAGATTGAACGATTTCTCCATCGGGGCATAGTGTAAGGTTAGTCACGGTTGGCCTTAAGTTTGGGACCGTGTATTTTAGGATTTTCATGACTTATTAAGCATTAGTTAAGAGACATAATGGTTGGTCTTGCACTCGAAACAATAATCCTAGGGGAGCAATATCCGGGTGCCCCACTTTCGATCGATTGCCTCTCCTATCATTTAATTGCGACTCTCTCTTATTTTCTTTATTTTTTTATTTGCACTGATATTATTCACACCACTATTGATTCATCTTTACCATTGTTAAATAGAAATTCTTGTGTTTCTAATCACTATTCCCTATACATACGACTACCCACACACCAGGGTACTTTTATTACTTCGATAACTCGTACACTTGCGGGGTGTGTCAGCAATCGAAGATAGGTAGGACATGGGCTTAATACTCTAACATACTTAAACTAAAGAAACACTTAGGGTTGCTCCAGTCAACTCAGAGGCACTAACAACTTCCACAACTCTCCTAGTATGAGTTCTCTTTCATAAATATTGTTAGCTTTAGTAGGAGTAACGACTTAGCCTTCCACGATGGTCTTCCTTTTCTTAGATTTCTGAACCCACTACATACAATTCTCATGTACAAGGTAGTTTGTTAGTGATTCTATGGATAGCCGAGACTTGTCTGAATAGGGATCAAAAGGAGAAAGATGGGGAGAAGATCATTATCTCATCATCATGTGTGGTACCTAACTCTATAGGATTCATATTTATATGCTTCCTCTTTGTGAGGTCCCTTAACAACATGCTGATGTAGGTTTCTTCCTTATAGAACTTCCTTATGGTCCTTGCCACTAGTCAACTAAAATCCCTAGAGTTTAAACTGATTACCATAGAAGATGATGGCCTGTGTGTATGAACTACAACTTTCACTTCCCATTTAGCTATCTTTAATAGTCTCAGCCGCTCATCTTCCTTTTCATTTTCCTTTAGAAGGTATCATTCTACCTTTTCCTTGTTGAACCCAGGCATGGGTTATGGATAGCCTCACCCTCACCTTGGGGGCATCCTCTGTCTAACAATCACAACATTTCAAGGGTTCTTAAGCAAGAAAAATGCTACTTAAACAGTACAAGGTTGATTAGTATCAGAAGCAATTAGACTTTCATAAACCGAAATCTCTACCATCTACTTTGTCCACTAACTTAACTTGTACAGAGGTTCTAAAATCAATAAAAGCAAGTAGCTAGGGATCATTCTATTTGATACCACCAAATTTTATCATATTCTAAACCTAGCTTAGCAAACTCAATATGCTGAGAAATGGCCGTATACCTATTGGGTAGAACCCAGTAAGTGAGCAAGGCCTCAAAACTTGTCTTAAGTCACATAATACTACCCAAAATAACACATTTCAAAAACAAATTATTGGGTTTGGAATTAAAAATTATTCAAGGTCTACCAAAGATACAGAAAATAGAGTTAGATGTAATGATTTTTGCTCTAAAAATTTGGAGGCATTAATTTTGTAGTGAGGCTTGTGAAGTGTTGATAGGGATGTACACAAGTGTATGTGCCGATCGTGTAATAAAGTGCTAGGAAGCAAGGTCAAATCTACAAGGACTAGATATTACTAGTTCTAGCTCTACTCTTGTTATCTAGTTAACAAACAAATGATCTAGATTAAAGACTAAAATAAAAATCAATGATAAAAACAAGTAAGGTCAAGGGAAATAAAAAGCAAGAGACAATGGGGGAAGATGGTGCCGGATATTTTTTCACTTGGGAACTAAGAATTAAATAAATTGCAATCAATATAGATTAAATCCTAATGTTGTTGGACTGAGGGATGATGCACTCTCTGCAAGTGTACGGATCGTAACAAGTAATAAAGTGGTACCCTGTGAGGGGTAGGGATTGTCGAACCACAATGACTGGACTTCTAGTACTAATTGCTTCTCTAATCTCTATTAGGTCAAGAAATGGTTAGTACAAAGAATAACTAAACAAGATAAAAGGATAAAGGATGGAACTATTAGGTAGACTAGGATCCAGTTTTCAACAACAAGAGAGCAATGCCAGAGATGATCCCTATATACTTTAGTGTAATGACTTGCTTCTAATGTCTACTAGGTACATCCTAAGGTTCTTGTGGGTTCTCAAAAGCAATGTTACATCTACAACTCTCAAATACAGTAACTTTAGCAAGTGTAACTACGGGCTTCATACATGCCAAGTTTTGCAACTACACATGGCAACCACAACTACTGTAATCCACACATGCCAAGTTTTACACAAATAACTACACAAATCAAGCACGCCAAGTTATGTAACACATGAATAAACACAAGAACACATCAAAACTCCATAGACATTATAAACAAGTAGTCAAAGTACACTAAGAAACATAATTTAACATCTCGAGGCACCATGGAACAGATAGCCCCTTATGATTTCATACAACTAAGAAGAAGAAATGAATGCATTAAGGAGAGAAATCATAACTCCCCCTTTTACAAATATCTCCTTAGTTGTGCTTTAAGAGCTTCATGGATGAGCTAACTCCACTTCTCTTAGACAATGTGGTGAAGCTTGATCATCGTCCTCCTCAGTACTCTCCAAGTGGAGAAGAAAACCTCTGAACTAAAGATCCCCATGAAAACATAGATGTGGGAGTTAAAAAGGGGTTTTCAGGCTCAACACGGTTTAAGCACAGTCATGCTTAGACTGTGTTCTTCTTGGGACTTCTGAGTAAATCAGCTAAGTGTCATCTAGAGAAAATCACGAGGAGACCATGGTTAAGCTAAGCATGGGCGTGCTCAAGCTGAGCATTGGCAGAGCATGACCATGCTCTCTCCACGTGATTTTCTCTAAATTGGAGCCTCATCTGTTTATAGGGGAAGCATAGTCAGCGTGCTCCTTGCAATGGCATGCTCAAGTTGAGCAGAGGTAGAGCATGACCATGCTTAGGCCGTGTTGAGCCCAAAAGTTCTTTTTTAACTCCTAGATCTAGGGTTTATTATCATCTTTTGTTTGGGAGTTTTCTTGTCCAAAGGGAGAACTTACAAGGGAATGATGATCAGCCGCCACCGCTCAAGCTAAGGAGTCTAAGGGATGAGTTAGAGATGTCGGAGAAGTGGATTTGCCAGTTCCATGGAGCTCTTGAAGTACATTCAAGGAGATTTTGTAAAAAAGGGGAAGTCTAGATGTCTCTCTTCCTTATGTTTATCTTCCTCTCTCATTTGTATGAATTCGTGAGGGCCTAACCATTCCATAAAGCCTCGGGATTGTGAACTATGTTGTCTTTGATACTTTGACTACTTGAGTTTATTCATGTCTTGCATAACTTGGCGTGCTTGATTTGCGTAGATGTTTGTGAAAAACTTGGTGTGTGTGGATTACCATAGCTGTGATTACCTAGTGTAGTTGCAAAACTTGGTGTGTATGAAGCTCATAGTTATACTTGCAGAACTTGGCGTATTTGATATCCATAGATGTGACATCGCTTTTGAGCACCCACAAGGATCTTAGAATGTACATTGGTAGGCATTAGACTCAAGTCAATATCTAGGGTTCTTAGGAATCACCCTAGGCATTGCTCTCTTGTTATCGACACTCAACTCTAGTATACTTAGTTCTTCCACCCTTTTGCTTTTATTCTTGTAGAAGTTAATCTCTTTATCACCCATTCATTTGACTCGACATTAGAGGATCAGCTAGTACTAGAAGTTCAGTCCATGAGGTTAGACAACCCTGCCCACTTGTGGGATACCACTGCATTACTGGTAACGATCCATGCACTTGTGGAGAGTTCATCAAGTTTTTGGTGCCATTGCCAGGGATTGGCAACTTTTAGAAAAATTCGAATTCTAGTGATCTAGTTTTTTTGTATTGTTTATATTTGTGAATATATCCTTTTGTTTGATTGATCATTCATCTTATCTTATCTTATCATATCTTATCTTATTTTTGAATCATGAGTTGATTTTACCTCAACTTATTCTATGAAGGAACACTTGTATGACCCGAGGGAGCACTTCAACTCCATTGGCAAGTCCTTATCCTGAAGTTGTAAGAAATTTTCTAAGGCGATTAAGGCAAGTCAATTTAAACAAAGCCGGATCTGTGGAAATCAGTATTAAGATGAACTAAGGGGAAGAAATGGCCGGGAATCAGCAAGAAAGCATATCAAATTTTGCCCGGGCAAACATAGAAGGAGTGGGGTCCAGCGGGTCCAGCATTATTCATCGTCCAGTTATGGTGAACAATTTTTAGTTGAAACCAAACTTCATACAGATGGAGCGACAGATGTGCTAGTTTTATGGGCTTCAGGATGATGAACCGTATGAGCACTTAAAGAATTTCTTGAAATCTGAGACACTTTCAAGGCAAACAACGTGTCTGAAGATGCTATTCACCTTAGACTCTTTCTATTCTCAGTGTAAGGAAGGGCCAAGCAATGGCTAAATTCCTTGGCACAAGGGTTTATTACCACATGGAAGCAGATGGCTGAGACTTTTCTTATATGATATTTCCCTTTGGCAAAGATTACCAAGTTGAGAAGTGATATCTCCTCCTTCATGGAGTTGGAGTTTGAATTCTTGTATGACACTTAGGAGAGGTACAAGGAGATGCTGAGGAAGTGCCCACAACATGGAATAGTGGAATGGATGCAAATCCAAATTTTTTATGATGTGCTGAACTGCGCCGCTAAGCAGATGCTTGATGCAGCCTCAGGTGGGTCCTTATGTTACAAGTAACCGAGTGCCACTTATAGTTTGACCGAGGAAATGGTAAGCAATGGCTGTCAGTGGAGTTTTGAAAGGAACAAGATGGTAAAGGCTGCCGCATTTATTGGGTGGATGCCATTACTACTCTAGCAGCACAGGTTAAAGACATCACATAGAGGTTTGACAACATGCAGTCACTCTCTCAAGCTTCAGTACCTCCTTGTGATAGTTGGTGGTCTCACAGTGATCCTAACTGGTTCTTCCTCTTTTGATATGGGTACGGGGCAAGCTGAGCAAGTTGAATTTATTAGGTAGAATAGACGCTATCCAAATAACCCATATAGTGGCATACACAATGAGGGTTAGAGGAATCACCCGAACTTTTCCTAGAGTCAACAAGGACAGGGGCAAGTGGCACAACAATAGCTTAGGCCCCCACAAGCGAATGTTCAACAATCTCCTCTGCCAGGACCTTCTAATGAACTTGCACTTTTGTTAACTCGGTACATTAAGGACAAATGAAACTCGTCTTTTAGGGCATGAAGAAATGATGAGGAACACCAATGCCACTGTGAGAAATTTGGAACATCACATCATCCAAATATTAAAGATAATTGAGGAAAGACTTCCGGGTTCTCTCCCTAGTAACACCAAAGTCAACCGCAAGAAATCTCTCAAGGTCGTGACTTTGAGAAGTGGCAAGCAACTTCCAAGTGCTACCAAGAGTGAACCCGAGATTGAAATTATGGTACCTTAGTCAAGAGCAAGATAGACAGTTGAAGTTGATCCTAAAGCTCTTATTGACACTGAGGAGAAAGGAAAGGAACAAGATAAGGAGAAAAATTGAATTGCCCAAGTATCAACCCAAATGTCCTTATCCAGTGAAAATGAAAAACGATCAACAAGAAGAATAAAACAAGAAATTTCTTGACATGTTCAAGACCCTACACATAAATCTCCCATTTGTAGAGGCTCTTGCATAAATGCTGAGATATGCAAAATTCTTGAAGGAACTACTCACTAACAAGAGGAAGTGTCATCAGTGACACTTAGTGAAGAATGTTTCGCCTTTAATCACCAACAAGTTTCTCAACAAAGAGAAAGACCCTGGGGGATTTATCATCCCGTGTACAATTGTAGGGCTTGAGGATGAAAAAAATCTAGCTGATCTTGGGGCAAGTATCAACCTTATGCCCTACCAAATTTTCCAAAAAATCAGGGTAGGAGAACAAAAGGCCACCACAATGACATTACAATTGCCAGATAGGTCCATTCGGCAAGAAAGGGGCATTCTCGAAGATGTGTTGGTAAAGGTGGACAAGTTCATCTTTCCGGTGGACTTTGTAATCTTAGATGTGGAAGACAAGGTGGAGATGCCTTTCATTTTGGGATGACCATTCTTAGCAACTCCGAAAGCTTTAATTGATGTGAAGGATGGTCGGATGGTACTTCTAGTAGGAGAGGAAGAGATCACTTTCAAGCTCTGAGACTCTATGAGACACTCTCTGGATTTTGATGATACTTGTTATTGTGTTGATGTGGTTGATGAGTTTGTTTTTGAATATGTGCATGACACATTCATGAAGGATAAACTGTTGGAGCTCTTAGAAGATGAAGCCCTTGAAGTTGATGCACCAGATGATTTGATGGAGGAAGTATGCTATCAAGAAGTGGCGGTCACCGAAGTGCCTTTGTCTTTTAAACCGCCCAAGAAAAAGTTCCTTGTGCCAAGAGGTGGTGGAAACAAGTGACCCTAAGAAAAAGAAAACTTCCTATTCCACCACCAACCTCAACGCGATTCAATTTCTGGAATTTTGGTGAGATCAATTTAATTAACACCTTAGCACAATATTCTTGCAATTATATTTCAAGTGGTAATGAGAGGTCTTGCTTTCACGAACCTCCTTGAATGAGCGGAACAGGTATGTGAAGCTAGTGATGTTCAATAAGCACTTCTTAGGAGACAATCCAAGGTTTTGTAGTTTTAGTTGTTGTTCCTTGTATTTTGTTTGAAATTTTCAAGCTTCACTTGTGTGCCTCTTGTCTCATCTCAAGGAGTTTGTTGATTGGATGGCTATTGGAATTCACGTTAAGTGTGGCAACTTCACTCTTTGTTTTCATGAAAGTCATATAAAGCCCCTCTTTATTTTGGTTCTCAATATTTAGATTTTATTCAATATACTTGTACGTTGAGGATAATGCACTATTCAAGTGTAGGGGAGGGTTCTTGCTTTACTCTTATGGATGATTGCATGACTTAGGATGATCTATGATTCTGTTGATAGAAACTCTTAAGTCTAGGTGGGATTGTGCATGTTAAGGTCCTTATTATGTGCCAAATTATTTACTAACTCTTGTTGTGAAAACATAGATTAATTGACATCACCTTAGTTATAGAGCAACTTGTTTTTGGGGGTTGAATTTTTGCAAAGACTTATGTGTTTATTTTGAAAGAATTCGTTCAGAAAACAATCTAGAAAGTCAGATTCCTTGTGGAATACTCTACCGATTTGTTGTAAAAATTGTGTAAAAAGATAGTAGAAAGAGCTATCACTCTAAATGAGTGAAAGCCACTCTTGAGTAGTCAAATTTTGGGTATTACAAGTGTATATTTAATGACCTACAGAGAGAAAAGGCTACCATCACGGTGTATTAACATGACCGATTTGCTTGTGTGTAGCACAAGTGCACGGGTGTCGAAGTAATAATATACCCGATGAGTTGGGTTGTCGAATCCACAGGGAATCGAAGTATTAGTAATAACAACTTCTCAGTTATCTAGTCGGAACGATGATTGTGATGAAATGAACTTAATTGCAAGAATACTAGTAAGCAAGCAAAGGGAAAGTAGAAAACAAGGGAGATATCAACAAATCAAGGCCACTGATACTAGTCCCCTACAAGGTCCAGGTGGAGAAATCACTCAATCTCAACACCTCACACCCCATATGACTACAATAAACTCTAGGGATATTTAGGAGTGCAATCGATTCTTAAAGATTGATCTAGCTCTACTTCTAGGCGAAAGATCCCTAACCCCTAACAAGGTCCCGACGGAGAAATCTCTCAATCTTATACCTCACACCAAATATGGTTGAATAACGGCTAGGGAATACGGAGATAAGAAGCACTCATCGGAAGGGAAAGGAGACACTCAACTATCCCATGACTCATCTTCTCAACCCTCTTTAATCTTGCAGTTCTGACACTAATGGAGACCTCTCTCTCACCAAGGCAACAAATTAAGCAATACCAATCAATCACAAGTATCAATACGACATTCAAGCAATGAGAAAAAAAGATTAAAACTCAAATAAACTCAGAATTAATAGAAAACATAAAGTAAATCAATACAAAAGATAAGATCCTAGGGTTCACATGCCCAAATACCTACTAGGGTTTAGCGCTCCATGGGGCAAATTACAAAGCAAAGAATAATGGAATGAAAAGCAATGTAAACCATGGAATAAAACCCCCTTGAATTCGCGATGATGGCCTTGATGGGTCGCTCAACGTCTTCAAGGATCCCTCTTCGAAGCTAGGTTGCCGAAGGCTCCCTCGATGCTATGACATAAAAAAGACCTATCAAAGTTAGTGAAGAATGCCCCCCAAATTAGCCAAAGACCTCATCTTGAAATCCTAGCTGGTTCGCCCTTCAAACGCTCGCAAAATGTCTCTCGAAGAATAGAGCAAAGGGCTATTTATAAGCCTTAACAGCGTTTGTCACGTGCCTCCACGCGACCGCTTGAGATTTCAGAAGCCCGCGTGAGTTGCAGAAATTCCCATGCAACCGTGTGGAATTTTCATGTGGTCGCATGAGCAGTGTTTCTATAGTACTACTACAGTCAATTCTATATTGTTTTGCTACATTACTCTTCATAAACGTGGCTCTCATATTCTTCTCTTGAGGCCACATGGTCGGCCACGCATTCACATGGTAGGTTATAAGACTTTTATTCATCGAATCATCATTTGGAAGCTCTTGCATTCTTCACACAAGTTGGGACATGGGGGTGTAACTGCATTTGTGACCTTCTAACTCACAAATTGGCTTGAAATCTCTTGGAAGTTGGCACACACCTCCATGTACATGAGCTCCTCTTGTGTCTTGATCCTTATGTTGCACAAAACCATAGCAAAATGTGTCTTTATAACCTATCTTTGCTTCTTTTTCTTCCTTCAAAGCATTCACAACCTAATTGCACAAAAGAACACCAAATATGCTACATAAGACATAAACTATGATAAAAATGATGCTCAATGCATGTAAAACATATAGAAAAATATGTCTACTCATGCATTTATCATGTATGAAGGTACTACCCAGTTAGTTTAGTCAGAACTAAAGTCTATGTTCACTTTGTTGACCCAGTGGCACATGGCGCACTTGACTTACAGGTTGCACACACTCATAAGGTTTTTGAAAATAAGAGTGAGGTTTTTATTTGAGCAGTCGTGATCTTGTCCTTAACTGTCTTTGACTGCTCTTGACTTTGGAGTTTTCTATATTAATGAGATTAGAGGTCATGCACTCATCATTTCTTTTTATTGAACTGATTGAGATTGCTTGAGGACAAAGAGTGATTCAAGTGTGGGAGCATTTGATAAGTGTATTTCATATCATGTTTTGCATAGCTCCAATACACTCTTTTGCTTATCTTATAGCACATTTTTTTTATGAATGATGCTATTCAGGGTATGTTTATCTTTATTGCAGGTTTTTAGGGCTCAAAACACTTAAGGAGTGAAGTTAGGGACAAAAGCAACCAAAGAAGATACGTTCTCTAAGTGTCCAAGGCACGCATGGGTGTGCCATCTCCCCATGATTTTCTTAGGATGGCAACTCCTCTGCTATTTTGCGGAAGCACGGGTGTGCTTTCTCCCAGTGATTATCTCTGAATGGGAGTTGCTTATGGTTTCAGGGGGAGCATGGTCTGCGTGCTCCTTTTATGGGTGTGCTCAAGATGAGCACATGCAAAGCATGGGTGTGCTCAAGCTGAGCAGGGCAGAGCATGACCATGCTCTCTCCTCATGATTTTCTCTGAATTGGAGCCCCATCTGTTCATAAGGGAAGCACAGTTAGTGTGCCCCTTGCAGCGGTGTGCTCAAGCTGAGCATAGGTTGAGCATGACCATGCTTAGACCATGTTGAGCCCGAAAAGTTCTTTTTTAACTCCCAGATCTAGGGTTTCTTATCATCTTTTGCTCTGGAGTTTTCTTCTCCAGTGGGAGAACTTCTAAGGGAATAATGATCAGCCATCACCACTTGAGCTAAGGAGGCTATGGGTGAGTTATAGACATCGAAGAAGTGGAGTTTCCCATTCCATGGAGGTCTTGAAGTACATTTGAGGAGATTTTGTAAAAAGGGGGAAGTGTAGATGTCTCTCTTCCTTATATTTATCTTCCTCTCTCATTTGTACTGAATTCATGAGGGGCTAACCATTCCATGGTGCCCCGAAATTGTGAACTATGTTGTCTTTGATACTTTGACTACTTGAGTTCTAATGCCTACGGAGTTATATTGGTTTCTTGATTTTATTCATGTGCTGCATAACTTGGCGTGCTTGATTTCCATTGATGCTTGTGTAAAACTTGGTGTGTGTTGATTACCGTAGTTGTGATTACCTAATGTAGTTGCAAAACTTGGAATGTATGAAGTCCCATAGTTATACTTGAAGAACTTGGCGTATTTGATAGCCATAGATGTGAGATTGCTTTTGAGCACCCACAAGGATTTTAGAATGCACCTTGGTAGGCATTAGACTCAAGTCAGTATCTAGGGTCCTTAGGAATCATCATGTGGCATTGCTCTCTTGTTATCGACACTTAACCCTAGTCTACATAGTTCTTCTACCCTTTTAGTTTTATTCTTGTAGAAGTTAAATCTCTTTATCACCCTTTTGTTTCACAAGACATTACAGGATCAACTAGTACTAGAAGTTCAGTCCCTGAGGTTCAACAACCCTACCCCTTGTGGGGTACCACTGTATTGCTGGTAACAATCCGTGCACTTGGAGAGAGTTCATCAGCAACATCAATATCTTGTCATAGGTTAAATAATAGAAGGTGAATAAGTACTAATACAATTGGTCCCTATGTATTTGACTACTCGATCATCGGGTACATTATACTACTTTTTATGGCCAGTGCACTTGCGGAGTATACTCAAAGGATGTATCAACCATGCTTAGGCCATGCTCAGGCCTGACCTTTCGGAAGCCGAAGGTTTTTTTTTAAGGTTGGCCATTGTTCACCCTATTCTCTTCTTTTCTGTTGTTTTTGTATTCTTGAGTGAATTTGTACAGTTTATGCTATTTTTCTCAACATTTTTTTTTTTGGCATGATTTAGACTCGATCCCCTCACTCCACTCTTCCTTCTTCCTCCAGCTCAAGGTAAATTGTGCTTTTTCCAGTTATTTGTGTTAAATTTGTATTTCGGGACTCAGTATAATAAAATTAATAATTAGTGATAGATTTTATTTTGACTTTTTTTGTCACAAAATGATGACAAAATGGTGGCATGACTTGGATTTGACAATTTGAAGACTATTTAGGTGAGTAAAGTTTTGATAAGGTTATTTTGATGATTAAAAATACAAAGGTTTAGATTCGGGGAAAAGCCCATTTCATAAACATTTTAAAAATATTTTATTGATTCTCATTTTCATAAAACATAAAAGTTAAACAATATATGCCCACAAAAAAATTAAAAAGCCCAATACCAACAGAAATTCTGTTAGTGACGTTCTTTCAAAAAAGAAAAAAAATTATAAAACTGGTTATTATTTGCATTTTAGTCCTAATAATTGATTTTACAAAATTATAATATCAATAGAATTTCATTAGTAATAGTATGTTGATATTATAAAATGATAATATCAACATAAATCAGTAATCTTAACAAAGCAAAAAGAATGTTTTTCAAGTGGTAACAATTAAAAGAAATTTTATTCTATAGGGATAAACAGTAGATTTTCACAAATATTTTTCAAAAAATATATTTTTTATACTATATATATTAATTTATTAAAAAATGACATGACTACACTATAGATTTTTACAAATATTTTCTTAAAATATATATTTTAGTCATAAATATTAATTTGTAAATAACCAAGCAGATTGAGCTAGGTCCCTTCGTCCCTCTTTGGCTTAGTCAATAATATGCCGGTATTATAAAACTATAATAGTGGTAGAATTTTGTCGGTAAAAGTATGGACATAGTTTGGATTTAGACCGAAAAGAATTAGGATGGTGAGAAATAAACAATTAATAAGAATTTATATATATAATATGATAAACAACAATCATTAAAAACATATCAAAATATTATATAAATTTCTAAAAAAATTGAATGGAGCCAGCTGTTCGGTTTTAACTCAGTTCCATTTCTTATTTCTCATTTACAAAAACCTTTAAGGCAATCTTAAAGTTCTAGTTTATGTCTCTGGTTAGAATTCAAATTCAATTCATATAGTAATGGCTTCAGTTCGATTATTTGGTTTGAACCATGGTTATATCTTGTGTGGGCTTGTAAAATATCCGACCTAACCACATTGACCCACACCTTTCGTGACCGCATGTGCACTAGTAGTTTAGTAATAAAGTATTCCTGAAGGATTTAGTAGTCGAATCCATAGGGAACATAAATACTAGCAGTATTTATAAATCTCGTTATTTAGCCTAAAAACGTAGTGAAATGATCAATCTTGTAAATAGTAAAGAAGAAAAGACAAGTAAGCAATATGAAAAATAGAAAGGAATTAACGAAGATAAATAGGGTACTTGGACAATGTTCCCCCCTAGAATATTATGATAAGTGCTACACTAATATTATGCTTCCAAATGAGTATGGCTGAGTCTTAGGAGATCCAAAGACAGACCATCCCTATTTCTAAGCAACTTATCACTAGTTCCTTACAAGGTCTTGATGGAGAGTTCTCTTAACACCGTACAACACATATGACTGCTTAGAGTTCTAGGGTTCCCAAGTGATAAACTTGATTCCTAAGAATAGATCAAACCCTATCTCTAGGCTGAAAGATCCTAATCATATATGAGGTCGTGGCGGAGAGTTTTCTTGACACTACATATGATTGCAAATAGTTTTTAGAATATAAAGGAAGGGTAAATCACATCTGAAGGAAAAAGGGGCGCTCTGCTACCTCACGGCGTACTCTCACAACCCTCTTCAATCTCAGTGACTCTAACCCTAGCGGTTATCTCTCTCCCCACTAGAGTGATTAAAACATATAATTAAGCTAGATGTAGCAAATAGGCATTGCATGGCAATGAAAACATCATATTGAAACTCAACATAAAACTCAATTAAAGGAAACCTAATAAAAGTCGATGCAAGATTAGATTTTAGAGTTCACATGCCCAAGTACACACTAGGGGTTTAGCTCTCCACGGAGCAATAAAAAATCTAATTAATTAATGAATGAAAATAAGTAAACTACATATAGAAAACCCCTTTTGTATCTGTGATGATGGTCTTGATGTGCTGCTCCAATGTCTTCAAGAATCGCTCCAATAAAGCTAGGTACACCACCTCCGTATCAAGTCGTCCGTGACTCCCTTAGTAGCTATGACAATGGTGGAATCGATGAAAGTTCATGAAGAAATGCTCCCTTGAGTGCAAAGACATCCTCGTCAAACCCTATCCGCTTTCCCCTCTCAAACTTGTGGAAAAAGATATATAAAACTCTTATGAGTGGCCTTTTAAATCTAAAAATTGAGGCTTCACGGGGCCTTTCACATGCCTATGGTAACCACAGCTATAGTAATCTAATGTAGTACTTGACTACAGAGTATGGCGTGTGGCTTCAATGTGAGACCACACTTCCGTGTGATAGGGTGTGTGTCTTCTTGATTGTTCATACAGCTGAAATCTCATCTAAAAATTGTACACTAGTTGCAATGCATGCGTATGACTGCCCCTATGTCTTTCTAGCATGTCAAAATGAGTTTAGAACTCTCATAAGTCAGTACACACGGCCATGTAGACGTTCCGGTTTATGTGTTTGCCATTGTAGCTTGTAAAAGAACTTTAAAGATACTCCAGACTTCTATATTTGCTACTTTTTTCTCAAAACATATTTTACTATAAAACTAATATGTTTCTAAAATTAAATAACCGTATTTATACAACAATCCTCCTCATATAAAATTGAAAGTGGAGGAGTAAGAGATATCGAAAGAAATACATCATTTTTTAAATGAATATTTGTTTATATTTCTGTGGATTGTTTTCATTTAAAATTATATATATACACAGTTCATTATTTTTTTTAAGGAATGTACTATATAATGTATATCTTATTAAATAATTTTAGCTTGGTATAAGCCATGAGAGAGTTATTACCAAAGAAATCCTTTTTGTATATATTTATTAAAAAAAAATTTGCATGAAAACATAAATTTAAGAACTTATTTGTCAAATCTCTAAACCAGATATTTGTTGGATATGGGCTAGCTCAAAGCCCAGAAACCATATATGCTCAAACCTATGACATATGAATAATGTGATTTTAATATTTATTTGAATTTTAAATCTTTTATGGATTTATAATTCTTTTGATTTATTTCTTTAAGTAACTGATCTCCTAAATTATTTTCTATCATATATTTTGGCATCAATTTTGGAGAATTGTTAAATAAATCCTTGATTTATACCTTCCTAGATTAATGATTCTAATTGATTATTTCTTTCATTGGTAATCAATATTGATTCTTTCTTTAGATATCCGTTATGTCCGTTGGATCCTTCTTGTATTATAAAAGGAGTTGAAACCCCAACCCATAATATATAACATTCTCTTCTTTTCCTCCACCGATATCTCATTCCCTACTTTTTGAGACCTATTTTGCTAGAAGTTTGAACCTTGGTGATACTTGAACAAATGCTCCTTCCTAAACTTGCTAAGTGACGAGTGGATCTTCCTGGAGGGTTAGCGTATCCTGGCATTGGAGTGAGGCCGTTCTCCCTACACAAAGGGGCCAATTCTGTATTAGGACAATACTTTGCATGATTAATCCCAGGCTAGATCATTCTAATTCTTTTACAGTTTTAATCAAAGCTTATTTCATTTAATTGCATGCTAATTGAATTTTAAAGTTTTCCAACAATATTCAGCTATGAGAAATCCAAGTACAACATTTTTACTTTTAATTCAATTTCAAAGTTTTTTAATAACCAAGGTCCAAAATCTAACTAAAATTAAAAAGTTATTTTTCTAATGTTTGGCTAGATAGGCATTTTTCCTATACTGAGAGTTGTGTTATCAAATCTCACACAAGCATGGTGTGTAAAGGCCTCTTGTGCAAAGGCAGTGGGGCCATTTGTAAGAAATATATAGATATATGTACATATATATTTCAAAACATCTCATGTTTAATTGTTAGTAATTTATCATTAACAATATATATGTAAATATATATAGTACATAAGCTACACAGCCATCTACCATTAGTACCTCGTATGATTAACAAAATCTTTTGAGTAACAACAACAATTTTACATTTATTTTGTTATAATTTTAAATTTCTTGTGTTAACAAAAGATATCCATGAAGCTAGTAATATATTTTGTAATATTACAGAACATAACCAATTTTGATTAATTTAACCTGACCTATGTAATTGACTTAATTAATTAACAATGTTTGTTTTATAATTTTTAGGAAATTAATCTTTTGTGAAGGATAACTCAATTAAGTAAACTATAATCATTACATTGATTTGTTGGTTATATTATCATATTTTCATAGCTCAAACATATACATTTATTATTTTTTATTTAACATAAGTTCATTTATATTCAATTCAAACCCCTTTAACATGGATAAATTTTATTTATGCATTAAGTGTTACTTTAAATCTAATTTTGATTAAATTATGTTCATCATAATGTAAATCATTATCATTTGAATTTTATGTTTATCTTAATTGGCATTTTTTATAGTAATTTATTTCAAAATTGCAAGTTGTTTGATGGAAAGGATTATATATCAATAGTATGAGTGCTTGATCTATTCTTACGATCACCTAGGTCTTCTAACATAGAGAACATGATAGATTGAAATAGCACTTTGGTATGGGATAGATTAAAAGAGCATCTTCGTTTCTTTGGGTTCTAATTACAATCTCATTGTCATTTTGTCTAATTTGCTATGACTAACTTATATATGCTAACTTCTACTATTAATTAGTTATTTGAATCAATATGATATATTATATGTTCTGATCTAATTATTCCTAACATTGGGCAATTAATTATTGTCATGTGATACTGAACAAGTATGTATGCATCCAATGCTTAATTTAGTTCTAGTGTTTTATATCATGTTTAGTGACAATTTGTATCATTTTAGACAAATTGTTAAAACATTCGTTGACAAAAAAAGAATATCATTGATAATTATAAAATATGTGACATATAAAAATTTTGTCATCTAAAAGTCATTATTGCGAGATGGACATGTAAATTGTTGCATTAGTCGTTTAACGATGGAAAAAAAGGGTGTCAAGACATGTAAATCATTATGTCTGATGAGTGCTTATTTACACATATCTTTGTTATTATTGTATATGGATTTAACATCATTTTTTCTCACGTATATACACTTATTTAATGTGAAATTCATTCTTTTGTCCAGTTAGGCCGTCATAAGGCCATTAGAAGTAAGAGGAAGCAAAAAATTGTGGTGTATAGTATTTTTTTGAGGTTTTCTATGACCCACAAGGGCAAACACACGACCTAGTATATACACATGGGCATGGGTGCATCATCCGGATGATTTCAAGAAGAAACTCAAATACCATAAGGGCACATGGGCAGTCACACACCCTATGTACTAGGCTGATATGTCCCTTACGAACCACAAGTGCACGGGTCATAAGAAGTAGTAAAAGTATACCCAATGAGGATCGGGCAGTCAAATCCTCAGGGAGTGGGAATCTTTCAGTATTGATTGCTCCTCTAATATCTAGCCTAATCAACGAGGCTTGGGTAATGTTGAATCTAAGAATCTAAAAGAAATGGGGAAGGTTGGCAAAAGGATGCAAGGGAATGGGAAGATGGGCTGAGTTGTAACAATGAAGAGAAGTAGTGCCCAGACTAATTCCAAAGTGCAAAGTTTATTGGCTCTCTTTAATGACTATTAGTTACATCATGTGCTTCTTATGTATGCTCTAAAAGCAATTTCATATCTACGATAATCAAATACGCCAAGTTTTATAATCAAAACTACAAGTATCATGCACATTAAGCTTTGCAATCACATTAAGGCAACTACAACTATGGCAATCAACATAGTAAGTTTTGCAACTTAACTATGTAAATCATGCACATCAAGTTATATAACACAGATTTAACATAGGAAACCAAAAGACTCCGTAGTCATTAAAGAAAAGTAGTTCAAATACACAAAAACATCATTGTTCAATAGCTCGGGTCATCGGATAGCGGTTAGCCCCTCATTGGTACACATAAGATAGAAGGGAAATGGAATAGAAATTAACAAGAATCCATAGACTCCCTCTTTCTTCCTAATTCACTTTGATTGTGCTCCGACGACCTTCTCACAGGCTTAGCTCCACTCCAAAACATACTTCCAAATCTCAGCTTTGATATCCCAAAGAATGGTGGTAAAGATCGTCCCCAAGTTGCTCCAAGAATACCCCCAGCCAAATCCCCTTCAAACCCTAGATTTGGGACCTTACAAGGTGTTTTTTGACCCAAGCACGGCCTAAGAACGACCGTGCTTGATGGCCTTGCTTTTCGTAGGCAATTCTCTAGTTTTTGGCAAATAAAATTTTCTATAGACCATAAAGTGCATTGCTAAAAAGCACCCAAATGCTTACCTTGGAAGAGTTGCGAATAACTCCTTTTGATGCTGATTTCACTATAAAAGTTGTTGTAATGTACTGAGACTTGTTAATTTGCATAGAATCACCAATATACCCAAAATAGCATCGAAATATATAAAATGAGCGCTAAAATATAAACAAAATGCATTTAGGAGGTAGGTAAAAGATAAATATGAAATGCACTCATTAAATACCCCCACACTTGATTCATTGCTTGTCCTCAAGCAAATACCCTTGGCCCTCACAAAAAGAATATGAGTGCATGACCTTTGATCTAAAAAAATTAGGAAAGTATGGAGGGACTCTAAGTAGTCAGTGTAAATCCAATTGATTAACCAATACAAAGTTTCACTTTTACGTTGTATTCCCTGTGTGTGTGTTCCAAGACCCTAAAGAGCATGCCCCATGTGTTTTTGTATTGACCTAGCTAAAGAAGATGTAATTCCCAACTCACTAAGTGCGGGAGTAGCTTCATACACAACATGGGTAGCTCTTTCTTTGGTTATGTCATCAAGTGAACATTTGTAATGCTCAAAATCTAACTACTCAAAGAGCAAATTTTACTCTTCTAAAGTGATAGCTCTTTCTACCATCTTTTTCTGAACTATTTACAAGCAACTGATAGGGCATCTGGAAAGCATCCAACTTTCCTGATTTTAAACCTTCTAAGTTAGCTTTTTTTTATAAAAAAAGAGAAACCATAATAGAAGTCCCTTAACCATGATTAGGGTGATGTGATAGAACTTAGGATTCCAAAGCAAGAGTGAATCTACACTTATGCTCAAACCAATAAGTACACTACACACTCGTGTCCCCCTAGACTTAGGAAACCTTATCCAAAAGTTCATAGATCTTCCTAAGTCATGCAATCATCAGCAATAAACACAAATAAACCCTCCCCAACACTTGAATCATACATTGTCCTTAATGTACTAAAACACATGTGTGAAAAAATGGATTAAGGACAAATAAAATTTGGGGAAAAGTTCATGGGGACTATCCTGAACATGGAGAGTGATGTTGTTGCTCTGAACATGCTTTCCACATTCCATTCACCACACATCTTGAGATATACAAAATAGCACACAACTGAAGCTATAGTAAACCAAAAATAAAAATAAA